>NC_080853.1:31433717-31736748 GCF_030435755.1 Ochotona princeps | reverse complement strand
CCACTAGGCTACTGTGCCGGGCCCTCAAATATGCAATTTATAATCATAGGATTTATGTACCACTAACCACAATATACAACAATTGAACAGTAGAACAGACACTGTTCCACAGAAATATACACAAGGGCTACAAGCAATAATCAAATCATAAGATGTTCATTTCAATATCTCATTTTCTTGCATTCTTTAATATTTCTCGAAGAATTCAAAAAGTTACCATAGCCCTCTGCAGAAGAGGCAGATATTCCCAGAAACAGAATCTTTAAAAGCAAGCAATGGTGGAAAGCCTGAAACAGCATCCGGTTCTGCAGTTTTTCTATAACTATTTTTCAGGAAAAAAAAATAGATTGAGAGTCTGTCGCTATAGTCTAGCAGCTAAAGTCCTCAACTTGCACCTGCATGGGAGATCCGGAGGAGGCTCCTGGCTCCTAACTTCAGATTGGCTCAGCTCTGGCCATTGTGGCCACTTGGGGAGTGAATCAGTGGACGGAATATCTTCCTCTGTGTCTCCTCCTCTGTATACCTGACTTTCCAATAAAAATAAATAAATTTTTTTTAAAAAATAGATTGAAATAATCCTTAAACTTTCTCAAGAGAAAATTTGCAGTAAAGTATTATAAAATTCAAAAAAGCTCTCCAAAGGGGCTTGCGCTGTGCTGAAGTGGGTGGTCCATGAATAGCCAAGTGCCTTGACAGCATTGCTTGGTGCGTGGAGAAGAGGGTCTTTGTTTTTCTCTAGAATGGAGTTTATCCTGCTAGCATTTGTTTTCTGTTGTTTGTTTCTTTTAACATCAGTTTCATGGTTCAGGAAAAGGTCCAGGTGTAGAAAGGAAGTCACCTTGAAATTAAACATTTGGCACAAATAATCAACCTCATTTGACATGCGTTCTCCTGATGTGAGGAGACAGATTGCTTCTGACTCCAGCGGCCGCACGAGAAGGGGGTGGTCTCATTAAGCTGATCCATTTACCATGCTCAGTCCTTGTCACCTTTTAGGGAATCATAATCTACAACTGGCCAGTGTGCTGCCTGGAGTTTCCTACCCCTCATTCCTATGTCTATGGACTCCACTGTGAGGTGAATCAGGTCTGGGATAAAACATGCCCTTAAAGGAAGAGGGGGTGGGGGGAGAGCAGCCTCCAGGCTCACAGCTCCCCAGACTCACTTCCCTTTCAGCAAGAAAAGGGAAGATTCCTGGAGCCCTGCAACGTGGGCGCCCAGCACTCCTGCGAGCACTTTTCCCTGTTTCTCACATTTTCCAAAGAATATATAGAATAATGGGCCAGGAGTGTACACATCCCAAGTCTTGAGACATCGTGGTATCACTCGTCCTAGCCAAAGTTTCCTTCACATTCCGCAGGTTATTCTTGTTCAGGCCGTTCCTAGAGTTCCTAGGATGCTGAAGGGCAACAGTCAGCTCAGGCTGCTATGCCACTGTCACAAAAGGTACTCCTATTTCAAAATCTTAGTAGCTTAAACTGGAGGGAGTTTGGTTTGGTTTGGTTTGGTTTGGTTTGGTTTTGGCCTTTTGGTTTTACTTATGTGCCTGTCATGGCTTTGGCTCATCCACCTGCAACCCACCTTGGCTAGCCAGTAGCTGTGAGCGAAGGGTGATGGCAAAGCCACATGATGCTTCTTGGCACGTCTGGTGAATTAGCCTCTGACATTTTGTTAACCACACCTTATTGGCCAAACTGTGTCACATGGCAAAGCTTTATGTCAACAGGGCAAAAAGGCTGACTCTCTTTGTAAGCATACAGTATCACCTAATATTGTGAGCAATAAAGCAATTCTCAGAATTTATTAACAGTAGACTTAGTGAAAGTCCCATCCCGATAAGCTCATATGGTAACAATATCAGCAAGCTCTAACAGCCTCAACTTCTCTACAAAAGAAATACTAACGGTGTACAAGCATTGATGTTCCTCTTAACCTCTCTCAGCAGGGATATATTGGAAAGAAGCCACTTTGGACTAGGGTATTTGGTTTGAGAAGGCAGGCAGTAGAGGTCAAGGGGTTGCTGAACCCCACGTGGATCACTCATCCATCACCAGCTACATGGCAGGGGCCACGTCGCACAGCTTCATGTTTTATAACATTGGCAAAAATCTAAACTCATTTGTAACTTGCAGCATTGCAGTTCTTTTCAAGTATGTTACCAGGACTTTATAAAGATTGATGGGGTGCTGGGAAACCATCGGATTGGAAGTCCAGTTGTCCATAAATCAAGTCAGCATCATTTAACTCAGAATATTTCTACCCAAGTCGTTCTTAGTGCAAGTGAAGAGATTTACAGTGAGTCTCAAGGGATCAGACGATCCGGAGAGTACAAGATTTTAAATGCATGATTTAGCTGCAGGAGTTGTAAATTGAAGCTTTGACTGCTAGTGATTTAAAATGCATTGAAAATACATGTTGAGGGCTTCCTGAGGATGAAAAGGTGAATGTGAGCTTATTTGCATACCAAGAAATCTCATTCATCAAAAAAATGTATGTCTGCAAGCCTCTTTATAGATCAAACCACTGTTCTCTACCGTACTTATGGATGTAACAAGTATTTTTTTTTAAGATTTATTTACTTTTATTACAAAGTCAGATATACAGAGAGGAGGAGAGACAGAGAGAAAGATCTTCCGTCCGATGATTCACTCCCCAAGTGAGTGCAATGGTGGTGCTGTGCCGATCTGAAGCCAGGAGCCAGGAACTTCTTCTGGGTCTCCCACGTGGTGCAGGGTCCCAAGGCTTTGGGCCGTCCTCGACTGCTTTCCCAGGCCACAAGCAGGGAGCTGGATGGGAAGTGGAGCTGCCGGGATTAGAACCGGCGCCCATAAGGGGTCCCGGGGCATTCAAGGCGAGGATTTTAGCCGCTAGGCCACGGCACCGGGCCAGGATGTAACAAGTATTACAGCAATCTATTCTAGGATAAGAACCCAACATCACCTTTCCATTGATGGAAAGGCTTTTCCTGTTCTTTCAGTCTCTATTCATAAACCCATCTACATCTGAAATCATCCCAGGTTGTATATGGCAAAACATAAAAAGCCAGAATCCCAGTGTATGGCCTCAGGCCCTCTAGCCGGGCACAGAGGGTTCTGAACCTGTAGCGCACATAATCTTTTTTATTATCTTTTCTATAATCTTTTCTAAGGCCAATTCTTCCTGCACCTGTTTCCTTTACCTGAATTTCTTGAAAGTTTTCCACTCCTCAACCTCCCTATTCCCCTGATCAAAATCTACTAAACAGATCAAAATCTGCTAATCTACAAAATCTACTAAAATTACTTTTTATCAACATTTATCAACAGGTACTTCACCAAAACTAAGGAAATTTAACTTCTCAGTATAGGTTATAGTATGCAAATATCAATGGAAAACAGTTTTAACCAAAGGAATGATAATGCAATGGGAAGTTAAAAACAGCTAAAACTGAAAGCAGGGTACAATCCTGTATTTTTGCAAAATCACATAGCGGAGCAAATTTAAAAGCAATGATTCAAAATGACAATTTGTTCATAGAAATTTCACTTTTCTTCCCAGCTCTGCAAATTTTGCAAATATTATTCATGGAGCAAGTTCTTAAAGGGATAGAGGTATTTCTCCCCCGTATGACTCTGAAAATGTACTTGCCATCATGAGTGAAAGACTGAACTAATGAGAGTTCCATGTTGCATAAGTAAGCCACAGAAATATACAATTTAGCTGATAAACAATTTAATTTTATTAAATAATGTATGTAAAAGGAGTGTTATGTTTTCTGTAATGGTAAATGTAAAATGCCTATTCTTTTTCTGCCTCTGTGACTTGTCTGGAACCTTTTTTATAATTTTGTAGCTGAACTGATGGGAATCTATTTAAGACTGTTAAGTCTGAAATCTGAATTTGTGCTGCCATTGTTTATTTTAGTGACAGACATGCTTCTTTGGATAGGAGAACCCATCACAGTTGCATTTTTCTCTTGGCTGAACTGGAATTTGCGAATGCTACTTTGGTATTAATCGAATTACACCTGTGCTGTCACAATGCCATCACCTACCAGTTCTTTTATGTTTATTTAATCTTAAGTGAAAAGCACTATGCAGTGATTCCTAAAATGTGGGTTTTAAGTTTTAAACTTTATTATTGGTCAAGCAATAATAAATTCAATAAACAGTCCAACCATAATTACCTGCAATTTCCTTGTATTCTTCTCCTATAGCTGTACTTCCTTTTTTGTTTCACCTGCACTACTCTCCTTTTCCTGGTTTTCTGATTTTCATCTTTGATCTACTCACCTAATTTACTCTTTGAAAATACATTATAGGGCCCAACACGACGGGATCCCATATGGGCACCGGCTCTACTCTCAGAAGTCCCGCTTCCCATCCAGCTCCCTGCTTGTCGCCTGGGAAAGCAGTCGAGGACGGCCCAAAGCCTTGGGACCCCACACCTGTGTGGGAGACCCAGAAGAAGTTCCTGGCTCCTGGCTTCGGATCGGCACAGCTCCAGCCATTGCGGTCACTTGGGGAGTGAAACACCGAATGAAGGATCTTCCTCTCTGTCTCTCCTCCTCTCTGTATATCTGACTTTACAATAAAAATGAGTAAATCTTTAAAATACATATATCATAATTTTTACTTATTGTACATTATATTTTATTTGTATTTCCCTAAATACTTAAAGTAATAAAAGATAGAAGTGCACAAAACGAAAAGAGAAAATACTTCACTCCCCATGTCCATCTCCTTCTCCAAAAGAGAATTCTTTTCTCAAAGAAGTATTTATTTTATTTTTTTAAGATTTATTTATTTTATTGGAAAGGCAGATGTACAGAGAGGAAGATCTTTCGTCCAATGATGCACTCCCCAAGTGGCCGCAATGGTCGGTGCTAAGCCGATCCGAAGCCAGGAGCCAGGGACCTCCCCCAGGTCTCCCATGGGGGTACAGGGTCCCAAGGCTTTGGGCCGTCCTCGACTGCTTTCCCAGGTCACAAGCATGGGGCAGGATGGAAAGTGGAGCTGCCGGGATTAGAACCGGTGCCCATATGGGATCCTGACGCGTTCAAGGCAAGGACCCCCTGGAAGTATTTATTTGAAACACAGAGTGATGAGAAGGAAGGAGAGACAAAAATAAAAATCTTACACCTGCTAATTCACTCCTGAAATGCAGCAATGACAGGGCGGGGCCAACGCCAGGGGCCAGGACTCCAGACAATCTCCCATGTCCATGGCAGGGGATTCAGTGCTCAAGCCACCATGTGCTGCTTCCCAGGTGCAGTCACAGGCCTCTGGATCATGAGCGAAACAGCCAAGACTTGAACCAGCATTCCAACATGCGAGGTGGGCATTGCAGCCAATGGTTTACTGCTCCACATCTCAATATTCATCCCCAGGGAATTATTTTTAAGATATTTTAGTTTTGGTTCATCTTCTTGATGATTTCAGGCCAGCACTAACCAGCAGAAACAGAATACAAACTCATATAATAACCAAGCTTGAAAAGGCAAAAATAACAGATTAAAAGGTTTTAATGATATGCTTAACTCTATATATCCAAAATGCTATCACTCCACATTTAATCAACCTAAAACTATATTTAAAGTTGTTTTTCATTTTATGTGTATTTCATATTTATAGCATGCAAGTATCAATGCATCTCAAGCACTCAGCTGTCACATACTGTAAGTGGCTAGTATACTGAACAGTATGGATCTAAATAAAATGGAAATGAAAACCACCATGGAAAGTGTAACTTCAATAACCCGATCCATACTGGGGGTTTTTTGGGTTGTTGTTGTTGCTGCATCCCATGTGCTTTATTGTGTTTGATTTCAGTTTGATTTATTCACAATACTTTTTTTTTCTCTTGTCCAATTCACTGCTGGCTCATGGATAACACAGTGGCATCATTTTTCCCAAGAGACTTTTGTGTTTCCTTTTTGTTACCCGTGTTTTTGTTACTCAGTGACATGTTATTTCATGGTGCCGTAATTTGTTGTTCTTGCTGTTGATGCTGTTGTTGTTGTGGCTGTTGTTCTAATTCACACCAGTTGTTGACCTTATTTCATAGCTTCTCATTTATAGAAATGTATAATGATGGAGTAGAGTACTGGGGTCTACCATATCCAGATGTGGGGGTATAATGCAACATGCATTCCTGCTTCCAGATGAAAGATGGACTCCCAATGAAACTATTGGAAATGTGTAGACAATGGCACGCTGGACTGTGTCTACCAGCAATGTGGGGGCACACTTAAATAAGCAACTGATGGAATTATGACTCCTATTGAAGGACTATACTATTGTAGCAACATGGAGAAAATCTGTCGGGGGTGGGAGTTTGGGAGGGAATCCCTGTCTATATGAAATTATACCACAAAGTTCAAAAAGTCAAAATAAAAATATAACCAAAAATAAACAAATAAATAAATAAATAAAATGAAAATGAAGAACTTAACTCTCCATTTTATCTAACAAACGTCTAAATTTGTACTTTTGGCTTTTCCATTGGTCCTATTTATAATCTTCAAAACTGGACACTGGGGCCAGCACAGTCTCCTCCACTTGAGGCACTGGCCTCCCACGTGGGCGCCAGTTCTAGTCCCAGCTGTTCTACTTCTGATCCAGCTTCCTGTTTGTGGCCTAGGGAAACAGCACAGAATGCCCTGACATGGGAGACCTAGATAGAAATTCCTGGCTCCTGGCTTCAGGTAGGTCCAGCTCCAGCTCTTGTGGCCATTTGGGAAGTATACCGCTGAACAGATCTCTTACGTGTGTAACTCTTCCTAGTAAAATAAATAAATCTTTTTGTCAAAATTATCTTTATTTCTCACAAACATTAGACAACATCTCTATTGAAACCTAGCCATGAGCAGATATGGAAATTAGTATTTTCTTACTTCCCTTCATTGTGCCTGCTATGCCTCCAAACTTTTGTCAACTATATCCATACTTTTAAATTATTAGTTTACAACCTATATACTTTGTTCTATCACTATAATAAAATTCTACTTCCTTGATTTAATGGGGCTTAGGAACGCAGAATTAGTGTTTAGGTATTTTGAGATTGGAAATATTTACTGTAAAATTAAATAGAATGACCGAACCCTTCGGAAGTATAGTCTCACACGTTACTTAAAGAAGAAAGGCTTTCACTCATAACAAACACTCTTATTTCTCAGCATTATGCTGAAGTTGAGTTAGCTCATTTGCAGACCACAGTTCATTATTTAACTTTGTATTTTTTTTTTTGGTTCCCTTAATATCTTTCACGTACTTTATTAACTAAGAAATATCCTGGCCATTGTATTCGCAGGCACGCCAAGCTTTTTAATCATACCTAACTCAACACAGGAAATTGTCTTCTACAAGACTAGAGACGGGCTCTGTTAGTTTACTAACTGCCTTTTCTAATTGGAATTCATTACCATTGTATATTCGGCGAACTGTGACTCTGGCGTTTATTTGCTATGTTGATTAAATCCAGTTTCTCACATGCAAAGTATCCCTCTTTCAATAAAGAAAATATTTATTGAATTATATCCTCTGGTAATTAAAAAAAAAAAAGAGGTAAACATTCTGCATCTCCTGCATGTTTGAAAGTGACCTCTGCTTCCTGTCACACTGGATTGGCATACTTTAATTTCCCAAGAAATATCAGATCTCAATAGTAGGCTTGCATGCTATAAATTCACATTAGTGTGCTTCCACCCACTTGGGACTCATCCAAGTAAGTCAGTTAACACTGTTGGAGGATAAATAAATCCTTGAACTTCTCCCCATTAAAGTGCTGGTGGTGAGGCAACAGCCCACACTTTTACCTTTTGCCAGTTGAGAAATCAAAAGTTTCATTATATAACCCTTCCTGCTAGATACTTGGAGGAATTACAACACACTCCTTCGAGTTTAGAAATGTTGTTTCTCCTGTCCTCATTTTACACAGACCCATCTGCATGGAAGCCACCTCAGAGACTTCTGAAGAACAAGGAGAAATGTAGCCATGCTGGCAAAGCTGGTCATTTTTGTTGTGGATCTCATGCTTGCTTTGGCCATTTCTGTTACTCTCTATGCTGTTTACTTACTAGCAACGACGGGGATTTTTATTTCAGTTGTTTTCTGTCTTCTCCGAGGGGACACGGAAACAAGCTGTGACTTCAACAAGGGCAGAGTCTGGGTGCTGGATTCCAGCAAGGCTGCTGGGAAGCCACTTGAAGGCCACACAGAGAAACTGAGCACCAGGGTGCTTCCTGTCCACTGTCCAGAGGTAAGGCAATGGGCCACACTGCACAGGGACAGCATTTCTCACTTGCAAGAAGCAAGGAGCTCTCTGCTATGGAAGAGGCACTTGAGAAGACTTGCAAAGATGGCACACCCACCTAAACAAGAAATACTCTCTTCAGGTGAGTGAATCAACTGCTCAGCTTAATTCTCCTCTTCAGAAAAGCTATAGCCACAATGAACCTGCGTTCTTGAGCATGTTAATTTGATTTTTTAAAATAAAAAATGTCTTTTAAGAACAAAAACTCTCATTTGTCAGCATCATGCTGCAATCTAGTTAGTACATTTGAGGACCAATAGAGATGTTGATTTTTAAATCACTGCCTTCACTTTTAATAGCACTTTGGGTAACATCTATGGCTGCTGCATTGTTACACTGAGACTCTTACTCACCCAGAAACAACGGAGCTATTTTTCTTTCCCAAGCATTGATCAGAGTTTCAGTGTTCCCTAGAAATGTTGCTGCAAGTTTACTTTTGAGAACATGCATAAAACTTTGGCTACCTATGATATTTTTTCTTGACACCAGCTAGTGAGGTGTGCAACAGCTGCCCTCGAGTGAACAGAGTATTTTCAAAATGGCCCTTGGAATAGAAATGATGTTTGCGTATGTGCATATGCAGAACAGAGACTTACTATCATGGTGGTTCATTATCTGGACACAGCACATCGTGGCGAGAAAATTTCAGCATTGCCTAATGAACTCATTTGGAATTACTTGGTTGGTTGGTCTCTTTTTAGCATTTGTTCAGGGGAATAAAATGGATCAATTCTATCTCTTTCTTTTTCCAGACAAATGGTTATTGTAAGTGAACAGTGCCTGGGCTTTCATGGTAAAATTCAATATGTTTAATGGAGTACACACATTGCGGAAGAGTCTAATAAACTGACCCAACGTTATCAGTTACAATTATACTTCTTAAAACCCATCCCTTGTCCTGTTATTTCTCCTTCATTGCCTTGTGGACTTTTGATATCTTAACTTCTTAAGTTATTTTCTGCCTGATAAGCTGAAAAATTATGTTATGCCAAGTAATGTCTAGATGATTCCTTACCAAGGAAAATAGTAGTTCAATATCACAGGCAGTAAATATTCAAACTTTTATAAAATAATTAAATTGTGTTAGGATAACAATGGAAGGCATGTTTTTGTTCTGGTGTTTACTGAGAATAAAAGCTCTTTTCATGGAAGAAAATGGTGAAATATTGCTGAAAGAGTACGGACTGTAGTAAGGGATTTTAAAATCCTTTCCATTTCATAACTATGAGTTTATAACATTTATAACAAATTTAGACAGGAGCAACCTATCAGGTGAAGTGTTGTACGCTTAATCAAACCATACCTTAAGTGAGTACCCATGAATACTGATCCCTCACATGGAACTTCCAATTACAGAAGCATCATTTCATGAAACGGTTTGCTCAATATGAAGACAGCTTCACAAATATTATGGGAGGGATACACAGAGTGTGCTTCCATTTGTGACTAAATTTTAATTCATTTCACAGCATGACTGGAGATGCCAGAAAGGAAAAGGAAGAAGTTGGGTAAATTCTGATTCAGAGGAGGCAGCAGAAGAGGTCATGTCCATGAAGCGTGGCCTCAGGCTGGATATTGTAGAGAATTAAGGGGCAGGGATAAGGAAAACAAGCCTAGAAAATGTAGAAGGGACATGACTTGTGAGTGCTGAATGCGAAGGCTATCAAGGCAAGCATTCAGTGTTGCCTTGAACCCAGCTTTTGAATGCCTAAGAAACTACACTGGACTGTGCAAGGACACAGGGGTAACAGAATACAGATGTACCCCAAAAAGATGGCTTCTGTGATCTCTGCCATCTGCCCCCAGAGTTATTTTATCTCCCATGAATTCCTACTGTAAAAGATTAATGTTAATGATTGGATAACACAGGATACCAAAAAATGCTTTGCAGTTGTGACATTTTTGAAAGCTAGCCCTCAGCTTCTACCACATTGTTGTCTTACACCTGCCTTCCAAGTACCCACTGGTACTTGAGCACAGTTGAGTTTCTCAAACCTGCTGGGCAATTCCAACACCCCCTGGAGGGTGTGTGTACACCCAAAGCAGGGACTGCTCCAGAGCCTTTATGTGGGTTCCAGGCGTAATTCAGTTCTGCTGAACCCTAAATTCAGTTACGTGAAAATTCATTTTTTAAATTTATTATGTATCAGCAGGGCTTCTTTTAGTTCGACTTTCTATCAGCACAGTCTTGAAAGTCAAAAGGAGCTTGGGAGTCATTCACTACATTTCTCAGCCAATTAAGACACCTCTACAACATTCCTGAAAGACAGTTGCCTATTTCTGCTTAAGTGTTTTGCATGAGATGCAGTTTCTTAACCTCACAGGGCAGCCTGTTCTTCAGAAGTTCTTTATAGTATCTAATAGAAATCTCAGTTGCCCAACTTTCATTTCTGTGTCCTACTTTTGTTCCATTAAGCAACCCAGAAAACAGCTCACTAAGGACAATGGCTTCACTGAAATCATCAATTCTAAGATGAACCGTTGTCCTTATGAATATTCTGTGACTTGAAGCATTGAACTATGCTTCCCTTTTTTGTACAGATAGAATTTCTTCATGTTCACAATAATTTAAAAAAATCTAAAGTTTTTTTTTTAATGGAGGATCTCCAAATTGTCTTTTCTAACTTCTTGTACATATTTGTTAATCAGGGTTTTTAAAGTAAATTTCTGCAAAGCTTCCTCAAGTCTGGGAGTGTTGCCAATTTGCACTGAAGAACAACATTTTATTAGCACACTCATAACTATTAAAATGGAATTCTAACGCACTGACCCAGTTTCATAGCATATCAAAAGTTTAATTCAACCCAAATGAATCTCACAGATGTCCAATAATTTTCCACTGAATGTTATTTGGAGGGTCAGATGAACCTGAACATTGTGGAAATTTGTCAGTCTTTTCAGTCAAATGTGCTGCTAAGTTTGTGGGAACTGAAGTGCTAAAAGCCACAGATTCTGTGACTTTGTGGCTCGCTGAGGGAGCACAAAGTCTTAGAACACAAGCAGGGAGCTCAGGTTCTGAGCAGAAACCGCAGCTTCTTTCTGTGAAGTCACTACCTCTATCGGCTGCCGTCTCCCCTGAAACAAGGGCATGCGACACCGCTGACTTTCAAGACGATTTAAAAGAGCCTAATTCCACCAAACAATATTAGGTTAAACATATAAAGTCTGATCAGCCAAGAACGCAATGTATCCAGAGGATTGATGTCTCAGTACTAAAGAGAAAGTTCTTTGGATAAAATATTCTTAGGGATCCAAAGTTTATCCTATTATTTTCCTTGCACTACTTCCTCACAACAATTTAGATTATATGCATGCGTGCATCTCACAAGTGTCCATTATTACCTTATTTCAGACACCTCTCCAAAACTCTGAACCCATCCATTTTTATTCTATGTTCAAGCCAGGCTTCTGTTTGGAGCCTAACATTGAAAAATTAAATTACCTGTCTTTCAAGATCCCAATTAGTTCATCCACAATTGAAAACACAAAGTAAATGATATCAGTAGTCATTCCTGGTCTATTATTTTAAAGATATATTGAGTAGTTTTTATTAGTTACTAGTCAGTTTTGTAAAAGATACATAATACTTAGATTTTGATGGCCAAAGTATTTCTTTATGTTATTTGAAAGGATCCACCAACTAGCCATGAAACAGAAGCATCAGGCAAAGTAATCAAGTAATTCCATAAAGAACAGGTAACGCTTTGTCAAAAGTTAAAGCTTCAATATCAAAGCCAATTTTAATTTTATTCATCTTTAATGTCCTATGTTTTGGATGAGGCAATTAATCTGGGCCGTGCAATTCATTTGGACTGCAAATCTTGTTTCTTAAAAGATTTACTAAAAAGAAATGGATTGATTGGCAAAAAAAAAAAAAAAAGTATCTTGAATAAGTCACCAAAAGCAGAGGCAAAAAGTAAAAACAGACAGACTGAACAGCATCAAAACTAAGCCTTCTACACCTCAATCCACAGAGGATAATGACAATTATCCTTTGATAATACAATGAGACAATCCCTGACAGAATGGGAGAAAATAATTACACCGCATAATATGAAGTTACTGTCCAAAACACATGACAATTCCTAACTAAACCAGGACAAAACCAAAATCCACTCACTGTGTTTCTAATGTTTGTTTCTGCCTCGATCTCTAACAAGGCAGAAAACTTGAATAGATACTTTTCGAAAACAGAAATTTCTGCCTGCAAATGAAAAATACTTGCATGCGTATGAAAAAAAGAGGCTCAGATGTCTAATCATCAGGGAAATGCAAATCAAAGCTACAAAGAGATTTATACACACATCATAATTGTAATTGCTATGATAAAAAAGAATGACAGAACAGAAAGAAGTGATGTTGAAATTTGGGACACTATGAATTGTGCTGGTGGAAATGTCAAATGGAACATACGCTATGGAAAACAGCATCATGTATATCAAGAAATTAAAAATAGGATTATGATATGCTTTACCAACTCATTTCTTTCTGGGTATAAATCAAATACTGAAAAGAGTATTTCAAAGACAGAGTTGTATACCCATGTTCATAGCACCATTCTTTCTTTTGTTTTTACAATTTTTTAGCACCATTATTTCTAACAGGCAATGATTTCATGTCATTGGTAGAATTGACATGTCCAAAAGAGTCATTCACATGTTTTAAATGAGCTTCGTATTTTCCAAGCAGATCTGCCAGACTGACAAAGTACTCAGGAAACATTTCATCTCTAGGGGTCATGTGCTTTTCAGCTGGATTTGCTTAACTGCAGAGCAGAGCACTTAGGGGATAACAGGGAAAAATAATATCAACATAATGCTGATAAAATATTAAGACTGTTTACATACTCCCAGTCCCAATCACATAAACTAATAATTTAGGCAAAGACAGCAAGGAAAGGATAAATCACAAAGCCCAAGAGCAAAGGGTGAAGAGTGGGCATCTCTCCAAACAAGCCACCTGCCTGGAAAGACAGCCCCTCCCAGCATCCTAACTGGACAGCACTGGTGCTATATGTGAAGCCTCATCTTTCCTTTACCTCCTTGATTACCAGTGGCCACCAGACAGAATTTCTTATATCTCTAAAAGTATACTTACTTTGTTTGTCCATTTTTTTTCTCAGCATTTACTAAGATTACTTGAGAAGAACATCCAGATGGCAGACATTTAACAATATTGAGGATGAAAATTATTTAACTCAATGCTCCCTGTTTTTGGATATGCATGTTACATCAACAGAATAGTGTCTGGTGGCAACTGCTTGTTCCCTTTTCATTGGGGGATTAGAAAGGACAGGTTTTTCTTTCAAAAAGAAGCAAGTAAGTTGAAATATAATTTATTTCTTCTATTTGAAAGAACATTTTCAACAAGCCAAATGGATACCATATGGCCTGTCAGGAACTTGACATTGAAGAACAATACATGGTTTGTATCTTGTTTTCAGCCACAGCATAGGGGATGTGTTGGATACGGCACTCTAATCGCTGACTGCCATTGTCCTGAATATTTCTCATGGGCACAATTCATTTGCTTTTGTTTTTACACAGTGAATGCCAAAGCAGTTTCAAGCTTTATTTTGTTAAAAAAAAAAAAAAACTCAAGCTAAAATATTTTCTTTTTGAATGAAGCTCTTGTCCCAGTTCTTCCATCACCCCTGGGGATTCATCTAGCCGCATTGAGAAAACTAAACAGAGCTCTAATCTTGATTGTGTATGATGTATATAATCCTGTCCTCTCCCATTACACCCCAGTTTCCTCAAGGGGTAGGGCTTGAAAAATGTTAAGATAGATACATTAGAAATTACATACCTAACTGCTTTTAGATCAAACTGGAATTTGTTCATATTTCAAATTTTTATTCATGTGTTTCATTTTATATGATAATAGAGATCATGATGGCACTTGGTTTTCTTAAGTATAACGAAAGTTAATTGAAAAACTTTAAAAAATGTTTTTATCTATTCAATTGAAAGGCAGACAGAGAGATGGAGAGAGAGAGAACTCCTGTCTGCTAAATGCCCCTAACAGAGCAGGAACCAAACAAGACACTGAGCTGGGAACTCGATCTAATCTTTCCACTGCTCCTGCCTCCCAGGGTCAACACTGGAGGTAACTGGAGTGAGGAGCCAGAGTCGGGTTTCAGGTTAGGTACTCCAACATGGGGCACAGGTATCTTAACCAACAGGCTTCACCATCAGATCAGATAACTGCATCCAAATGAAAGCTTTTTAATATTAATGCATAAGGTGAATATCTTCGTAAAGATGACAATGGTTTCTATTACAACTGTTACACGTATAGACAGAGCATAAGAAGTGTAAAGGGTTAATATTGGAAATGAACTATCCCACCCCATATGAATCTGTTTGTATAACATGATAATTAGGCAGCTTTCCTAGATTTGCCAATGAAAATAAGAAATTCCTGAAAAGGATACCACACTTAAGATACTGTTTAATTTATTTTAGTGGGGATTTTAATCCCTCTGGAGAGATAGTCAAATGTTTGGTTTCCACTAAAATTGTATCAGGTCTCTGGCGCATGAGCATGCACAGTTTGTTGGGCTTCAACAGGGCAGAACTGGTGAGTCCAGTCTGGCCAGGCCTGTCACGAGGAGTTTGCTGGGTAGAACTCAGGCCTTACTTGGAGTAGGTCTCAGGTTTGGATTCCTGACGTGATGAACATCTAAGTTTACATGGACAGTCACAGAGGGACACTGAAGGGTTGAAAAAGAGTACCACTTGAATCTCCAAAAATAAATGTTAAAATATATCCAAGTGGGTAACCCAGTTTGGTCATCACTTTATTCTTTTTTAAAATATGCTAGAGACCATAAAGGGAAAAATGACCTAGGCTCTTTCAAACATGTAGAAACCCAACTACTCACGTTATCATCTTACACACTGGCAGGATGCTGATGTGGAAGCAGAAATGGGACCTAACACAGGCATCCCAAACAGTGGTTTAACATGCAGTATCAGAATGCAGACCCTTCTTTATACTAATTAAAATTTAAAGTAGTGGAAGATACAAAAATGAAAACCTATGAGGGCCTCACATTTGAAAAAAAAAAGTCCATAAAAAGAAGAAGTCTTCAACGACCTCATCGTGCTGGGAGTGGCGGAACTGGCAGCGATTCATAACTGGTGAACTATTAAAACCACTTGAGCAGGTATCTCAGAGCATGCCTCACATCTGGGACTTGGGGTGGGTGGGAAACTGGGTGCGGCTTCTCCCTCAATATCCCCCTTTACCTCAGATACAAGAAGGAAACAATATGGACATAATAGTCTTACCCACTTCCCTATAGCCCCTGAACCTTTTTTTTTTTTTTACCATAATTAACTATATAAAGATTGTCAAAAATATAATTTAAAAAAAAGAAAAACTACTCAAAAAAAACCCACAAAAAAACAAAACAAAAAAAGTCAAGTCTGCGTTCTTTTTTACTCCCTACTTAATATTTGCTCTTCCCAAGCTTCCCCTAACACTTTTTCTGAAATGTGTTTGCACTTATTTTAAAAACAGTGTTGAGCAAAGGACTTGTCTGTAACTGTCTAGTGCCTGGGCTTAGGACAATTAAGGCAAGTGAGCAGCAGTGGTCTAGAACATGAAAGCCCAATAAAGCAGGTAGAGGTTGGGATGGGGACTCTACATTGGTTAGTTTCCATTTGAAAAGGACACAAATCTGAGGATGGTTTACAAACTATATCTGGTTTTAGCTAGTCCTAAGGATCAGCAGGATCCCAGACGACAAAGCATTACAAAACAGTAAACTAATAACAGAGCTGGTACACCCTGATACTCCCTTTTTTTTTTAATTCAAACTTACTTAAGTGTGTTTCAAACTAATAAACATCCTATTTGTGTGACATAAATAATATGCAAACAGACTGTTATGAATAGTATAACATCTGTAGCTCCTAGAAGATTAAACACAGTTAATTAAAGATGACATGAATTATGTAATCATTGTTTTTATGTTTAGTTCTTTCTAGGTCATTCGGACGGCATCCACACATGAATAATAATAAGATTCTCATAAACAAGCAGAAATACCCAGGAGGCATGAAGACTCACAATACTTCAAAAACGCATGCATTAGGAAATCATAACCCCAGGAAAAATAGAACCCATAACACTAAAATCTCAACCTTGAAGAGGATAAACATTCTATTCAATGACAAAATACTAAAACTTGTTGAAATGCCTTAGGAGCTGGGAATATCTACATCCATCAAAATGTCCTCAAAAATTAAATTCAAGAATGTTTCTTCAAAGTTCTTAGCCAAGCCGATACACGCATTTTGCTGCTGTGGAAAACACTGGGCACTGCCTGTCATGGTAGCAGCATGACCCAAGAGCAGCCTCTTTACTGCCCAACTAATGAAAGAAGTCAAATCAGTGTTTGTTACCAAATGTAGCTTCTCTCTCCATTGTCACTGGAACTACCCATAGCCATCGGCATCCCTGGGCTCCGCATCTCTGGATTCAACATTATATAGGTGGTAAACCTAAGAAAAACAAAACATAACAACACAACAATTTTAAAAACACAAGTTGCAGGCCTAGAGAGTGGGCGCAGCTGCTAAGATGCTGCTTGGAATGCTCAAACCAGAGTGTCTGGGTTTGGGTCTAGACACTACTTCCAATCCCAGCCCTAGCTAATGCATTCTAGAAGGTAGCAGTGATAGCTCAAGTACTGGGGGGGTCCCTGTTGATCACTGGGAGACCAGATGGCATTGCTGGCTTAGGCCTGGTACAGCTCAGGCTCCTCCTGGCACTTAGAGAATGAATCAGCAGATGTGAGAGCAATCTCTTTTTTCCAAATAAGATGAAAATAAATGACACTGCTCAACTATTTATGTAGAATTTGCACTGTAGTGCATGTAATCTAGAGGTGATATAAAGTATATTGAGGGCATATAGGTTATATGCAAATATTCCATTTGTTTAAGTAATGTGAGCACCCTCAGATTTTGGTGTCTCAGGAGTTCTAGAGCCAATCTCCCAAAAATGCCAAGGGATTGAATATACTTTCTCCCATGTATCACTTCCTGTAGTTTTCTTGTTTTGATCATTTATACAGTTTGTTTTAACATTAGATTACGCTTAAACTTTAGTAACTGCATTTTATTTAGCCACTTTATATCCTCATTTCTAGATACCTAGCCACCATTAATAGTAACAAGAATTTCTGCAAATAAATAAACTTTTCAAAAATCTATAGCCACAGTTGTAAATACCATACATTCCAAAGAAAACTGGAAATTAATGAAAGAGGGTTATCCACAGAGGGATGGAAAAGGTCAACATACAAGCCTCAAGATTTCTCACAAGATTGCTGCAAATATTTGTTTATAATTTTTCAAATGCTTCATATCTTAAGAGCAGGAAAATGTCTCATTTTAAGTGATTTTTAAAAAATGCTAACTGACACACAAAATTTCACCTATTAATGATAGCATGTGATGTTTCAACACATGATTACACTGTGTAATATCCAATCAAAGCAAACACACCCATCCCATCATAGAGCATTTCTTTACTGTCATTTTAAAATGTTCACTCATACTGGTCTGAGAAAGTCCCTGAGGAGCCACTGGGAAAGGAGAAATGAGTATCTGGGCCTTCCCCAGAAAGTCGAACTGGAGGCAAAGTTGTACATTCATCATGTTTACCTGGGACAGGAACATCCCAAGCGACCAGAACGAAGTACTGGAAAAAGTAAACACGAACAGGACATGTTATCAAGTGGGGCCCTGGGAAGCTGCTGAGGACCTGCCTCAGACATGTCCACATGGAGAAACAGCAAGGGAGCGGTCCATCAGTTGTCGCCTACCATTGGTCAAGAGTCATCCCAAGGGCCACCCAGGACCTTGCACTTGGAGCCCTTGTTCTTGGGGACTGCTTCCAAACGGCTGGGAGGTCTGCAGAAGTCACCTTCACAAAGCACAATAAAGAAGCTCCAGGAAAAAAGGCAAGTGACAGTTGCTATAGTTAAAGCAAGGTGCTGTCAGTGACTCCTGTACAAAGGGTTACTGGAAAAAGCTGGAGAAAGAATGTAAGCTGGGACACAGGAGGGTCTGATACCAACTCTCAGAATGACAAATCTACCTGGAAATCAACAGTGCAAGGGCACACCTTCCCTGCTGGAAACAGGTAGAGAAAGGACTCATCCAAGCCAAGTGTCCCTGGAGAGGTAGTCGGGAGAGAGGAAGCCAGGGTCCTGGGGGCATTGCCCTCTCCGAAGGGCAGATGCCACCCTTCTGGGCTCCAAGCACTGGCAAACATCTGGAGATGCAGGGAGAGTTTCTTAATTTGCCACTTGTGACTGAAAAATGCCATCTGCCAGCCCCGGACTCCTTCGTTGTCTTTGGTGCTTTGAGTTTTCTACATCTGAAACAGGACTCTCAGCTTCTTCTGTCCTGCTCTAGTCTGGACTCTTCCAAACTCAGCCTGTGAAGCAAGGATATAGGGAGAATTGATTTACCTGAGGGATGCTCCAAAAAATGCTGCAAGAGGGGTGTGAGGTGAGGAAGGAAATGAAGGTGTCAGTTCCAAGTTGTGTGTGCAGAAGCTTGACACCACACCTCAATATTTCTACAAGTTTAGGCCACTGGCAGATATGGAAGCTAGACTGTTTATATCTATATCAGTTCCTCTGGATGAACCTTGGCTGAGAGCATGACCTCCAAATATTCGTAGGGTTCCATACATGCAGGCAAAGTAAACTCCCTTAGTGCCAAGAAGGCCTCCAAGTAGCAGTGTGTGAATAGTTCAGATGAGAAGGGAAGAGTATGTTCTACAGCAGCTGATAATTTGGGAAATGGCTGACAGGTGAAAATAATAATAATAATAGCAATAATAATAATAAAGCAGAGCAACAGGGCAAGGCACAATGGCTCAAAGACTAAATCCTTGCACATGCCAGGATCCTATATGGGTGTCTTTTCATGTGGCCCCACTGTTCCACTTCCCATCCAGCTCCCTGCTTGTGGCCTGGAAAATAGTCGTGGACAGCCTAAAGCCTTGGGACCCTGCACCTGCATGGGAGATCCAGAAGAAGCTCCTGACTCCTGGCTTCAGATTGACTTAACCCTGGCAGTTGCGTCCACTTGGGGAGTGAACCAGTAGACAGTAAGATCTTTGTCCTGTCTCACCTTCTCTCTGTAAATCTTTTGTTCCAATAAAAATAATAAAGAAATCTTTTTTAAAAAAAAGAACAGATCAACAATTATTTCTACTATATGGGGTACTTTGGAAAGATCATGACAAACTGGAACTAAAAAATAGGTTTGTTTGATGTAAAACTTTTAAACTCCTTCCATCACTTGTTTTAGTTAAATGCATTTTATTCATGAACTTTTTGAAGACCCTGATTCATGCAGAGATTATCCTTATAAAGGCAAAAATCTTCATATGTGGGGAAAAATAATAGCAGAATCTTTCTTCTTGTATCAAAAAGAAAAAATAATTAACAAAAAGGTTAGAAACGGTGTGAATTAGTTTTGAAATTGTTAGTGTTCACAGACAAAAAAAAAAGCTTCAATTTGGCATTAGATTGCCTCCATTGCAATCAAGCTATTTTTAAAAAAGATTTATTTTATTTTTATTGCAAAGTCAGATATGCAGGGAGGAGGACAGACAGAAAGGAAGATCTTCCATTCAATGGTTCACCCCCCCCCCACCCAGAGTGGCTGCAGTGGCTGGAGCTGCGCCAATCCAAAGCCAGGAGCCAGGAACTTCTTCCGGGTCTCCCACACAGGTGCAGGGTCCCAAGGTTTTGGGCCGTCCTCAACTGCTTTCCATGGCCACAAGCAGGGAGCTGGATGGGAAGTGGAATAGCCTAGACACAAACTGGTACCCATATGGGATCCCGACACGTGCAAGGCGAGGACTTTAGCCGCTAGGCCACTGCGCTGGGCCTAATCAAGCTATCTCAAATAACAACTGTTCAGCCCTGTTCCTCTGATGAACACTTGGAGACCACTGGTGTTTGCTTTATTTTCTCATTCCATTCAATGTTCTGGTGAATGACGGAGGTGGGGTTGCCTCGCAGATAAGCACTTTCTGAATTAAAAGTCAGATGGCAATGCTGTGAATTCACTGGCGTCAGAACTGGACAGCACACAGAGTGGAAGATATTCTCAGTGGTTATCCTAAAGAACTCACTTCATTTCTTCTTAATAAAATTGTCAGGTTCTTACCATGACAATTACCCTGATTGTGAATAATGTGCTTCGAGCAGAAGACGTGGGCAGACAGGACATGACCAGCACACTGAGTTTATCTTTGGATGATTTTGATCATCCGTGAGAATACGTCTCAGAAAAAATTACTCCCTCTCCTTCTCTTTTAGGCCCTGGGACAAACTATAAAATATCCTGGAACCCACTCCCAGCCGGGAATGTCAGCCTGGGAGTATGCCACACTGCCCAGGGCTGCCAGGCCAAGTCTATCGAGATGAAACAGCAGAAATCTAGCATGAGCACAGATGTTCACTGCTGTGCAGTGCCCTGAATTTTTAGGTGTATTTGGGAGTTAATTTCTTATGTAGCATTACTGATGACTCATATAAAAGATGGATAATGTTTCCTTCTGAAGCTAAGGCAATCGCTGTAAGGGACAGATAAAGAGCCTTTCTCAGACCAGGGACTCACTGCAGACAGTGAGGAACATGGAATGACCAGGAAACGCCATTGGGCAGGCATTTGTTCCTGTAGAGAACCAACCAGAATGTGGAGTCTAGTGACTGCCTTCCCAGCCACCACGGATGCTGCCGCTCGGTGGTGGCTGCAGGTCAATGGGGCTCCACGAGAATGTCCTTCATTGTTGCCTGGCTTCTGTTTCATTTCTTTGCTTTTCATTTCACAACAGGTTTAAACTTGCCAAAGAGATCCCCTCTATCCCCACCCCATATCTCCTATTATTAACACCTATTTTAGTAGGATAGATCTCTTCCAATGAGTAACTACACCCACACTCCACTTTTATTAGCATCTCATATCGCTATATTTGTCAAAATTAATGACAACCAGTTTCCCCTTTTTATATTTAAATCCCTTCTCTGTCATACCTTCAAGCCTCCAGTAAATAATATTCTGTGAGAAGTTTATTTTCTGTTAGACATAAGGAAAATGTGATAGATGTGATTACGTTACAGATATACATATGTATTATAGACATATTTAACAGAATATTATTCAGCCATGAAAACCAGTCACATTTTATGGTTTTAATAATTAAAATGCACAGAATGCTTACAAAGGGGTGACACTGAGTTCCTGGTAGGTGGAGTTTTCTAGGATATATAGAGATCTAAAAAAATTGGGGAGTACTTTAGTAACCTTTTAACAAAGCAAGATAAATAAGCTTACTGTGAAATACGCAAAATCACAGTCGGGGAAATATAATTAAAAAATAACACAAGTCCACAGGTTCATAAACATTTAAGAATTCTGACATCAGTGTCATTAGAAGAAGTATGGAAACTGCTTCCCACCTCAGTTGTCACTGCGGAAAATCAACTTGGCATTCCTTTCAAACTAAAACTGAAATTTGACTAAGAAATGAGCACACTAAAATGCCCACACCTGTGGAAACACAGAAACTGCTTGTTACTGGTCTCAAAAGAAACCAGTGGAAATGCTGTCATTCAACAAACCAGAATAACAAGGCACACGATCAAAAGAATATTAACATTAAAAAGTCCATTTGAGGTTGTAGAATTTCTCAGAGTATGCAGAACAAAATTATGAAAGTATATCCTCTTTTACAGCTTGCTTGTTGATACACATGTGTCTACTTCTAAATGCATTGTAAAAATTCAACAAACACTAAAGTACTCGTTAGCTTGTATTTTATCTATACTTCTGCACACAAGGTGCTTATTATACCAAAGAACATGTTTATTATCCAGAAGAGAGAGATTAAAAGGGAAGGACGATGGATTTTTATCATACTCATCAATCACATTTCTGTAATGACTGATTTTTATGATATTATGTATTACTTGTGTAATTTACAAAACAAAAGTGAATAACGTGTCACAGGAAAAAGTTTATGAAACAAAAAAAATACTGTTTGGTAAGCATTTAATGGCTAAATGTCATATTTTCTGGAAGTTGCTAAAATAAATTGAAAATTTGCTTCTCAAAGTGGGGTCCTTGGGCCAGCAGTAATGATGAGCTGGTTAGAAATGAAAATGTCAGGATCCTGCTCAGACAAGCAGAATTTATAATTTTAAAAAGGCTTCTAGGTGATGCTTGTGTATCTTAGAGTTGGAGAAAAATTGTTGCATTATGAGCTTTCTTTCTGTTGTGACCACTGCAAAATAGGCTATTTAGAAAATAAATCTTTTTACTGATATACAAAAAACACTTGAAACATATTTTCAAATATAAGAGGTATATTAATATTAATATAATGAATGTTGAATTTCATTAACTAGCAAGGCAGGAGAAGTTGGGAAAAAATGACATTTATGTATTTCATGCAGGGCATGGTCATCTCATAAACTGGTTTGTTTTTTCTCCTGCATGTAAAAATCAGTGTTTATACTTTCCAGGTGGAGAGCCAGCCGAGTACCAATGGTCTGGATTCCCCAGCTCCAAGTGAATTTGCACAGCGCATTAAGAGGCAATGTGGAGGGTAGCTGGTTCCCTACCACTGATGTAAGATAGATGGATTTAGTTCTCAGATGCAGCTAGCTGTGGTCCAGCCCACTCCTGGCCATGGCAGCCACCTGGGTAGTGAACCAGCAGCTTCTTCAGCTTCCTCTCTCGTTGCCTATTACATAGAAAAAAGAATTTAAAATATGAAGGACTAAAGACACAGAGCACAAGCCGACACTCCACAGAGGGCTCAAATTCCTGCTGTCACACATAGATCAAATCTATACCTTACACAACCGCCTCCCACATCAATCTCACCCAAATTCTTATTTAACATTCCTTAAAAAAAGTTCCCTAGTCCAGGTGTGACTCCACCGCTAATTATTCTCTACATCTGCATGTCGTTTTCCTAATTATACTGTCATCAGCATGAAGCAAGGGTTCCTGTTGCCTAGGCAACCAGAAGTAGTACAGGCACCATGCATATAGATTCTACACTCCTTCCAGTCTTCCTATCATGTTTCTGAATTGTCTTTTTTTGTTTTTTGTTTTTTTAAGCAAAGCACTCCTTTCCCTAGTTCTGCCTCAGGGCTTGTTTTGTGCCTCTAAGTTGTTTGGTTTCTCTGGAGGGTGTTACCTTAACTGTCCTGCCCCAGGTGGCTCTCTCCCTTTAAACTGTCACCACTGCTCAAGACCGCTGGCTCACGATTTCGCTCAGCTTTTACCTAGGACTTTCTGAAATGTTTTATTCAGTGTAGAAATGACCTCATTTGTGAAGCTCCCTCAGCCGTCGTCCTTTGCCGCTTTATTCTCTTTCTCTGGGAGATTTTGCTACTATCATACAAGTCTAACAGAAAAAAAATAATGCCCTTTCATGATTACAATTCCTAAGAGAAAACTATATCAAATACGGCCCAGTAAATCCTTTTTTTCTCCCTAAATGAATGGTTCTTAATCTTGGCTGTGCTTTGGAATCTCCTGGGCAGTTCTAACAAACATTAACGCTTGGGTTAGAACTCCAGCGATGCTAATGTAATTTGTTTGCCATGTGGGCCGGGCACAGGATTTTTTTTAAAAACCTTCCTTGGTGATTCTATAAATAACATGTAGGCAAAGCTGGGAAGCTTTTCAAGCTAACCTTTTCATGTTGCTATTCCTTGCCATTGATTATGGAAAATTACAATGTAGATTGCTCTTAAAGCTCGCCATCTTTGGCCTATTGGCTTTCTAATCCATTACTTCCTTTTCCCTGCCCTGGATTGTGCATTTCAGACTGCTGAGTCCCATGGGCTGCGTCTCCCAGCATGAGAAACCTGATTTCCAAGAAGCTTTGGCCAATAAAAGGCCACTCTGGAAGTTTGGAGAGTGAGAAAAAAGAAAAAGCCGTGGCATTTCTTGCCCTCTTCCACCCTAGGATGCCTGCTGCCATGTCCCCCTATTCTCTGGCCCTGGTAGACATGTTCAGTGTACCTACAATGCCCTGTGTGTACCCCAGCCACATACTTCAGTAACACAGTTTTTCCCTTTGACTACCAGTCAAGAACTACGAGGAGTTACCTGCTATTTACTGAACACTGAGGGTCTCACCATCCCACTTCGTAATTCAGTGTACCCACATTTATGTGACCAATGCACGACAAAACTTCCTCTGTATGAAATGCTTAGCGTGCTTTCTGTTTTCCTGTTAGGATCCTGCTTTGCACAGTTCTTAACATACTGCCTGATTTTCTGGACACAGAGCCTCTGATGTTCCTTCCTGTAGCTCACAATAAATGGCCCCTCAGAGGGCAGGAGTGGTGTATAATACAAGCATCCCACCCTGATGAAGCCAGGCTCAGTGCCCACGGTGAGACACATACATCACATTCTGACCCAAGATGTGCTGTTCAGGGTTACCCCTGCAACAGTGGAGGTCTAGATGGGACTTCCCTTCCCGGCGAAATACAACTGCACATTGCTAGCGTCATGTTCAGAAGTGGAGAGCTCTGTGCTTTGTAGTCTGCAGAGTGAGCTCCGCAGGCCCTTGTTATCCCAACAGTGTGCCAGGAGCAAGAGCCTCGCATGAGATCTTTTAGAAAAGCAGAATTCTAGGTCCCTCTCTGACTTTTCCTTTCTAAAAATTAACACATAAAATTATAACATCTATTTATTGAGGGGACAGAGTTAAAAAGGATTTTTGTGCACTCATTATGTTGTGCGTCTGTTGCCAGTATCTAATACCAGAGTATTTTCTCCACTCCGAAAGCAAATACTGCATCCCCAAGTAGTCACTTTTCATTCACCCTTCCTAATTACTAGGTAACCACCAATCTATTATTTCTGTCAATTTGCCTATTCCGGACATTTCACATACATTATATAGATGGGATCATAATATTTGGCTTTGTATCCCCCAAGTTCATGCATTCTGTGGCCTATATCAGTACTTCATTCCTTTATATAACTGAATAATATGCTATTTTATGAACTTAGCACATTTTATTTGTCTATTCATTACTGACACTCACATTTTGGATTATTCCCCCAGTTTTGCAATTATGAATTATATTGCTATGAACACTCATGTAGAAGTTTTTGTAGGAACATATGTTTTCAATTCTCTTGAGCATGCACCAAGGAGTGGAACTGTTGGGTAATATGATAGCTCTGGGTTTTAGTACTTTGAGAAATTGTCAAATTGTTTTCTGAAGTTACTGCATCATGTTACATCCCCATCAGCATGTATGCAGCTTCCAAATTCTTCTAAGATTTATTATGGCTCTTTTTTATGTTATCAGCCTTTACAGTGAGTGTAAAGTGCAATTGTATTGTGATCTTTGGATTTGCAGTTCCCTAATAATGACATTGACCTTCTTTTCATGTGTTTATTGGTCATTTATCTATCTTATGTGAAGCACCTATTTGTTCATTTACAATTTGGATCACTAGGCTAAAACTGTTTATTTGTAAGATTTTTTTTTATATACAACGAATCCTAACATCTTACCAAATACATGATTTGTAACTATTTTCTCCCATTCCATGGCATTCTCCTTTAAGGCATAAAATTTTTAATTTTCATTATACTCTATTTTTTACTTGATTACTTGTACCTAAGGAATCATATGTAGAAAACCACTGCCAAATGTCACAAAAAAGTATTCCTATGTGTTTTTTTTTATCATTTCACCTCTGATAGTCAGACTTTGAATCTCTTTTGAGCTAACTTTATTCTATAAGATGTGAGCACAGGACTGCACCTCACCTTTTACCTAAGAATGTCCAGTTATCTCGGCATCCCCCATTGAAGAGAGGATACATTTCCTCACTGAATTGGGTAACCTTGTTAAAAATCCCATCAGTTTATTTCTGGACTGTCAATTCTATGTCTGTCCTTATGCCAGTACCGCACTAGTTTGATTTCTGTACTAAAATTTGAAACCTCAAGGGCTAGTTCTCCAGCTTAGATTTTTTTTTTTTTTTTTGAGATTTTTTTTTTGTCTCTCCCTTTGCGTTTTAGGATCAGTTTATCAATATATATAAAAAACAAACAAAAACCAAAAAGCTGAGATATGTATAAAGATTGTGTTGAATCTGCAGCTCATGTAACCATATTAACAATCTTAAGCTTTCCCATCAATGACCTGGGCCTGTCTAATCATTTGTTTTTAACTTATGCCCAAAATGATTCATAGTTTTCATTTATAACTTTACACTTTTTTGTTAAAATTGTTCCAAATATTTATTATTTTTGATAGTCTTACAAATGAAATTCTTTTGATTTGTAATCACAGGCCTGCAAGAGTCTCAAGTAATTTTTACACATGTAAACAGTTCCAGGAATGCTGTTTTATTGACCAAATCAACCCACGGATCATTCCATGCCACAATGACAAACTCTTTCCATAGAACAGTTAACTCTCCAAAATGAAGTGTCTTGAAGCAGCATAGTTACAGGAAACAATGCAAAAGCCAAAGATACCACTTAGCTCAATGAACTAATTGTTTTTAAATAAGAGGAAATAGCATGATAATATAACTAGGATTCTGAGTTTCAGTTTTCATGCAATGGAAAGCTAGTATTAAATATCTAACTTAGGTGGAAACAATAACATTGAGTCTTGCCAGAATTTTATAGATAAGTGGACATTTGAAATAACTGCATGAGGGGGGTCTTCAAAAAATTCATGGAAAATGCATAGCATGAAGAAAAATTAAGCATAACTTCAAAAACACTTTGCACTAAAGTGATCTTTTAATTCCATTTCAGTGTGCTTTTTAATTTACTTTCTTGTCAATACTTATCCATGCTCCATTTTACTTTCAATGTATTTCTCATTTGCTCAATAATAACAACAATTACAATGGTTAGACTTTATCATGAATGTTTCCAAAATGTATTCTACTGTCTGACTCCAGATCTGACTTAACAAATCCCTGAATTGTTCTATCTTACAAGATATGCAATTAAAACAATAAAAAAACCAAGTTTCTCATATTATCAAATTATTTTAGTCACTTGACAAAACTCTATCATTTGTTGAAGAACCTTTATGATTTTCTTTTGTGTGAGTCAGAGCATTCATTCTGCAGTCCCTATCCATCTCCATCATTCAGTCACTCTTTCAGTTGCCCGGAGCATAACCTTGACTCACCTTTCTCCCACACACACCCGATTTGCTCTACCTTCAATATAGACTCAGAATCACTGACTTCTCTCCACTTCCATAACTCACCATCATATCATACAATACAATACATTCAATAACCCCTACATTTGTTACTTAAATGAGCTGAGAGTTGCAGGTGGGATTTACAACGCTCATCTGGGCGACTCTTCTGTTCATGGCTGACGTTCACACACATGTTGCGCAGCTACCTGCTGGCTTACCTAGGGTTGTATTTGGGATGCCAGCCTCTTTCTCAAGCTTTCTCTTTCTTCTAGCATGCACGCCAAACCCAGGAAAGAGGAAGAAACATGTAGATCATCGAAGCACCCATCCACCACATTATCCCAGACTAGACATCCACCCTCACCTGGACATTGGTAATCACCCAACTGCTCTACACTTCTCCTGCCTTACTGCTGTCAATTCTCCTAAACCTGCAGAGAAAGCCTTTGCAATTCTAAGTAATTCAAACTCTTGTATCAGAAAAAATGTCAAGGTCTTTACCCTGACCATCAGGATCCTGTCTGAAAAGACCCTCTCCCACCCCAGCAAGCACACTGAGTCCCAGCCGCAGAGAAGTCTTGTGCCCTTGCGATATCACTCTAGTGGACTCAACTGTCTGAATGACTGGATGCCTGACAGGAATTTCAAAATCCACTCAGAAAAAAACATGCTCACAGTTTAATACAGTACGAATTTATTGTTTTTACATTTTTTCTAAATAATCATTCTAAAATGTCCACAAGACTTTAAATTCACCAAATACTTGAAAAGAGCAACACAAACAGCAAGTTTCCTTTCCAAACTGTCTTACTAAAAAAATTCACTGTTTTGAATATGAGTTACTTTAAATTTATGAGAACCGAGCTTAGAAGAATAAACAAAATTTTTAGTGCAGTAATCATTCTAATTGTTCATTAGAATCGAAAATCATGCCATGGGTCTTAATGGAAAAGTTGGCCAGGGGTAGTGAGAAAAATGACAAAGCATGCAAAACTAATCATATTGTGTCTGCACAGTATTTCCCATATAAAGTTCACTTAGTAATTTGGAAAAATTGAGCATAACTTTACCAGTGAGAAAAGAAACAAACATATCAGAAAATGCCCAACCCACTGCTATATCTTAATGTAGCCTCTGATCCAAATATATTTCCTTGCATGGAAAAAATAAAATGAAATCAAAATCTTGTTACAGTATAAGAAGAAACAGTAATTAAACTAAGATGAAGTATCATAAACTATGAAAATATGCTACTTGAGTTTTATTTATTTAAACGTTTTTATTGAAATGAGCATGTTCTTTTAACAAATTCAAGAATTGACTTAAATATTTATTATGTTTTACTTATCACAACTCCAAGAGAAAGCACTGGATATGAATACATTTAATAAAAATGTCTAATCAACTTGAAATTAGTCAACTATGTGTTTCTTCATGAGAACATAATTTCTAGAACAATTTCACTCAGATTTTTGTAGGGATATTCATATATCTATCCTGTTCTACATAGTGTTCGGATCTGCTTAGAATTATGCCAGTTTATTTCAACTGATATCTAGAAAAATGCTAAATAAGAGAAATGTATTTTATTTTCAATGTTGAGTTAAATGTACAATAAGGAATAACTTCATGATTGGTCAAATTGTACATATTTGATCTATATGTTTATGAAATAGTCAAAGATTGGAACTGCTCTCAATTAATATAGGTGATATAATAGTTACATTCTTCAACTGACTGAAATTTCTGGATGGATGGGCAGACCATATTTATACAGAAGAGAGAGACATCAAAAGATAAATTTAATGAATGTTCCAAGTGCTGATAAATATTTGATAGAGCACCAAAAGATTGTTGTATTAGGAAGATTTTGACTATGAAGAAAGATTCATTTCAAAGCGGCTTCAAAGTATGAGGCATTTATATCTCATTGGTATCAACCTAGATGCACAAAAGTTCTAAGAGATTTCAAGTTAATGAAAGCCAACTTTTCTGAGTTTTCTGGTGTCAAATGGTTGGCTTTTATCATGGGGATTGGACAAACAATCTCCTAACGATGAAGCCAGCCTGAACATACCATATAAATCAGGTGGACACACATGCTCACCTTTGCATAATCAATCATGCCATTATTTGCAAAGTCTCATTCTCCTTGGTTGTGGGAAAATTAAATATTTTACTCTCTAGTACAATCCAGAATTTTTTTGGCCTAATCCTGTTATTAAATTATCCATCACAGACAGCCCATAAAATCTGAGTATAATCAATATTTGCACAGATGAAAGTACGGTCCTTCTCCTTCTCTTTAACTCTATTTCTCTCTAGGTTTTCTAATAGCAAATGCATCCTTCAAAAAAGCAGACCAGAAGGATTATTCTGTTTATCCTTCAGGAATGAACAGGTGAATTCTTATCCAAATATTCTGAGTATTCCAAAGCACAGGAAAATTCTGAGAAACAGATAGCAGAATTCCTAAGAACCAACAACGGGCACTACAAATAAAGAAAACATGCTGTGAGCAAGACACCTACTTCTAATTCACAAAAATTGCCCCATGTGAGCCTGGAGAGGCTTTCCTCTAAGCCAAAGAATACCTGGGACAAGCATATGAGTACACTTAGTCTCAAATTGCTCAGGAACTAAGGGGCAGTTGTTCAGCTTTCATTCATGCAAGAGCTGGTTTGTTGTTGTTCCAACATACAAGAAATAACTCTTAATGGAAGGATTAGTAGCATTATATGTTGTTAAAAAAACTTACTTCCCATTTGAAATTTAGTTGCCATGTTCTCATTTCTCTTTGGGAAAAAAAATCAACTAAGTGGCTGTTAGCATCAATTCACATAATTTATTTGTGCAACAGAGCTTTAAACCACTATGTAGAGTAAACGGATAATCAACTTTCCCATAAAGACAATGTGAAAGATTTATTTACAGATGGAAAAAGTTTTAAAACATGGACTTTATAAGAGATAGATTTTACAATTAACTATTTCAAAATGCGACAAAATTCTAATTTAAACTTATATTAATCTCATGAAAGAATCCACAAAAATTCAAGAAATTTTGTTCCCCATTAAATACCCCTTCACCACTAAGCAGACTAATTTCAACCTGACACTTCAGTTATTTTGTAATCTAAATTATAGTTGTGAGTATGAAACAATATGGCTTATGTTTCAGGACAGTGCAATAAATTTTATAAGTTTCCGGTAACTAATATAACTTATTATTGGATTTTAATAATTCTGTAAAGATGTGTGAGATAATTAAGGTCTCTGTTATTCACCAAACACTTTGCAGAACAGAGGGACTATACGAAAAGTAATACATTTACAACCTCTTTTAATACAAATAAAACGTTACATAATACCAGGTAAAGATGTAAGCACAATTCAGCCAATACATCAGTGTTTATCATAGTTGATGTTGGTAAAGAACTACAATGAACCTATCTGTCACCCCGCAATTATCTCTTTTTTGGGCAATGGGGTTCTATAATACTCTTTCTCTCGATTTTTCCTTTGTGTGGTACAAGTTTTAACAAGTCTATCAACAAATGGCTAAGGATAGCTAAGAAGATTTTGTGGTATTTCCTCCTGGTTAAAAAAAGAAAATGTGTCTATTCTTTAGTCCAGGAGTACTACGATTTTAGTTTCAGAAGTTCAAGATCACATATGATTGTCTGCTATTAGGTTCCTTCTCAGCTATCTGCTGATAAAATCAAATGGTTTTCAGGAAGCTCAAAGAGTACTCTTGGTGGGGAATGAGGGAGGGTGATTCCTTGAAATCAAAAAGAGCAGTTCAGACCTCTTTGTTTATCTCAAAAGTCTCAACCAACAAATATTTTCCTAATGTCCATTCAAAACACTTCTCTAGTAGTTCTCATGTGATGCAAGCTTAGTTTACTTATTTTTTTAAAAGCTTTTATTCATTTAAATGGCAGAGTGAGAGAGGGGGAAGGAGGAAGAGATCTTCCCTTGGCTACTTCACTCTCCAAATGGCCACAAGATTCTTATCTGAATCTCCCACTTGAGTGGCATGGGCCCAAGCATTTGGTCCATCATAATCCATTGCCTTCCTGGCGCATCAGCAGAGCTGAACCAGAAACAGAGCAGTTGGGACTTGAACCAGTTTCCACATGGAATTGCATTGCAGGCAGGGAGTTAACCCAGGGCATCATAAATGCTGTCCAAATCTAAGCACAGTTTAAACGTTACTAATCTATTCCCTTCTGTTTCTAGAGCTACCCGATTTTGAAGTGCCCTTATAGGAACATTCAACAGAGTTAAAGGTAGGCTATCCTTGACATTAATTTTGTTTCCAAAGTGAGAAAGGAAGATGAACTCATGAAGGTGCCTACAGACCTGTCATACAGTACTGGGGCCATTCTTCCTCCTTCGTGGTCCCTGGAAATCAGTCAAGGGGTGTTTCTTATTCTTTCTCTTTCCTAAATGTCCCATAAATATTTAAATCTAAGAAACAATCCTATATAATACGTTTTATGTGTGTGTGAATTTTTCCTTAATAACATTTTTAAAAGTCTCTCAATAGAAGACAGTTTAGTGTCAATAGCTATAGCTTTTATTTTATTTATTTATTTATTTTTATTACAAAGTCAGATATACAGAGGAGGAGAGACAGAGAGGAAGATCTTCCGTCCAATGATTCACTCCCCAAGTGAGCCGCAACGGGTCGGTGCGCGACGATCCGAAGCCGGGAACCAGGAACCTGTTCCGGGTCTCCCACGCGGGTGCAGGGTCCCAATGCATTGGGCCGTCCTCGACTAATAGCTACAGCTTTTCATTAGAAGTTATTAATATTGCCTCCAAAAGAAGTGTGTGTGAAGGCTGAGGAGGGCTGTTATGACGGATTCGCAGATTCTGAAATAAAATTACGTCTGGGATACATTTGCTCCCGATTGTGTATAAATATTTTTAAGGCAAACATTTATCTTAGCGTGTGGAAAGAACACTTTTGGAAAGATCTGCAAAAATCTTCAGTGGTTGAGAGAAACCATATTGTTTTGTTTGTGGGTTTTATTTTGTATGTTCTCATTGGATTTTATTTTTTCAGCGCCTTGCTGTTTTCCATATGCCGCTTAATTTTTCTACTTGTTCTGCATGAGGGCAGAGCCCTGCGCCCACCTCAGCAGAATGGCTTGGAGATCTGGGAGCTCATCTTGAGCCAGCAGACTGGCAGCAGGGACGGTGGGCGGGGCCTCCGCCCCGCCCTGCACCTGCGAGGTTGCCCTGGGAGCCTGGCCGGAGTGGAAAAGCTCACAATCGACCCTTTGGGCGGCTTTCCCCGCACGCCGCCTTCACCAAGCGGCACGCTCGCCCTCCGCAGACTCGGGGCCCATGGACACACACACCTTTCCGTGCAACCCTGCTCCCCTGTTCTTTCCAAAAGGAACTCACTCAGGCCTGCAAGCCCCACACTGGGCTCCCGTTGGACGTCACCAGGCGGCAGAGGACGACAGCCCTGGTGGTTTGGGGGCTTCTGTGCAGCCCAGGAACCTTGGTGCCCTGAGACCCACGGCCCCGGATCTTCCTGACAACTTAGAGGTGAGATTGGCCCTTGGTCCTTGCCGCCTGATCTTTCCCTTCTCCTCTTATATCCAGACTTTGATGAAACTCAAACGTGAAAGTCACAGAAGATCCCACTCTCTTCCCAATAAATAACCCATTGTTTCAGGTGAACTGAATGAAACCTACGGTATCGAAGAGGCTTGTGAATACAAGTATCTCCTTTCCTTTTAGCCAAGCACCATGAAATGGAAACTACTGTTCTCCTCTGCTTCCAGACACTGAGGTGTAAACTAGAAAACAGATGTCCAAAGTGTATGCAATCTGTTCAGGTGCTGTATACAACCATTTTGTGAAAATAATACAAAAGAGGAAGGAATACACTGAGAGTTCCCCATTTCAAATCCTACACTATTTCCCCTGCTTGTCCTTCATTCCTTTCTCCACCCTTGTCTCACAAATCCCTTTGAGTTTGTTTTTGTTTTTTTTTAACCTTATTTATTTGAGAGATTAAAAAAAGGCAGAGAAACGGACAAAGCTATATTCTCTGGGTTACCTCACAAATGCATGCAATGGCAAGGATTATGCTGCAGCTGAAACCAAAAACCAGAAACTCAACCCACTTTCCGCATGGGGGTGGCAGGAACTCAGTTACGGAGTCATGGCCACTGCCTCCCAGGCTTGCATCAGCAAGGAAGCTGTAGCGAGGAGCCAGAGCTGGGACCCACTCTCAGACACTCCAGTGTGAGATGTGAGCATGTGAGTCCCAAGACCACCTGCCCACTCCCTGCTTTGAGAACTTGATGAGCTCTGTGGCTCTCAGCCCTTAGGGAAACATTCTGCCTGGGCACAAATACCCTCCTCAGAATATTCAGATGTCAAATACAGACTTCAAGTCCAAATATTCTGTTCTAATCTACCATCTCTCCACTACTTAAAAAAAAAAAACTTTTTATTGTTATTGGTATTTTCCATGACACTGTTCTGTAATTATAGGGCTTCCTCTCTTTTCCACCTTCTTCTCCCTCCCATTGCCCACTCCTCCCCATTTTCCCCTGTGTTGTTAAAATAATACAGCCCTTCAACTGCAGTCACAATTCCAACATTCTGCTATTTACATGTATCATGACTGTAGGTATAGGTAACAGAAGAAAAATCTAGCATCAGATTGTCAACATGCATTTAACAGTTTCATGGGGGTCTTATACCACTTCTTAATTCTTTAACATATATATATGTACTTGTTTACCTATACATCTGCTGATCTTGTATTTTGCATGAAGGTTGCCTTATATCAGAGAGAACACATGGTATTTGTCCTTTTGAGACTGGTTTATTTCACTGAACATAATGGTCTCCAGTTGGAACCACTTTGTTGCAAATAGTAAGATTTCTTTTTTGATGGCTAAATAGTATTCCATCAAGTCATTTTACCAGAGGGTATTTTTTTTTCCATTCCTCGATTGACGGTCATTTGGGTTGTTTCCATGCATTTGCTATTATGGGTTGTGCTGCTATGAATATATGGATGCAGGTTGCTTTCTCATATGTAGATTTTACTTCATTTGGATATATTTCCAGGAGTGAGATTGCTGGGTCACATGATAGATCAATTTTCAGGTATCTGACCACTTTACATACCGATTGACGTAGTAGCTGCACTAGTCTCTACACCTGCAGTGGTCTCTCCGCTACATCCCCAGTTTGCTCTAATATGGTTACATGGGACATGCCAAGGTGGCTCGGCATGGTGCTGACACAAGTAGTGCCATGCAATCTGTCAACAGCATAATGTACCTGACAACAAGGGCATCATGTAATTTTCTAGGGACTCAGGGCTGAAGGGCAGCAATTCATACTCCTCTCTTGTTTAGCCCACATTCTGATTCTGAAGGATTCTACATGGAGCACCACTCCCTCTCCAGTCTTTCAGGGCTGTAACAGGAGCTGGACTTTACTGGTGTAGCCTGACTGGACAATGCCATATCTTGCTACTTCTTGCTTAATGATGGACACTGGAAAAAACAATATCAAAGTCTCAGAGTCCCTATCCATACAAATTACAGCCATTGATTTTGTACAACCACAAAGAGCATCTTATGCTATCCCATGCACTGTCCCGTAATACACATTTTCCATGAAGTCTTTGAAGACCTCAGCATTTGTACAGATTTCAAACTTTTCACTGGGATATATATATATTTAACATATATTTAAATTGTAGTTCCCACAATTTTTAAGAGTCCCCATATCTAACATTGTGTGTGTGTGTGTGTGTGTGTGCATTGTAATCATGCTGCACCTAGCCAAGAAGAAGACTGATCATATGTGCAGCTGTTAGAACACTGGAGCATCCACATCCTGTATACGAAGCCTTAGGTTCAAGTCCTGGATTCATTTGTTTTTCTAAAAATTATTTACTTATATGAAAGGCAGAGTGGCAGACAGAGAGAGGGAGAGACACCAAGAGATAGCTTCCATTCACTGGTTTGCTCTACAAATGCCTGCAAGAGCCAGGGCTTAACCAGGTGGAGGCCAACAAGAGAATTCCATCTGGTCCTCCCACATGATCAGGGACCAAGGACTAGGGTCATCATCTGCTGCTTTCCCAGCCACATTACCATGCAGCTGGACATAAAACAGAATAGCCTACACTCAAACTGGCACTTTAACATTGGATGAAGGTGTCCCGACCTACAAGCTTTTACCTGTAACCTCCTGCTCACAAGGTTCCCACTCCCACCCAGTTCTGTTTCTTGCTCTGGCTTCCTCCTAATTTGCATCTGTGGAGGCAAGAGAGATGGCTCAAGTCCTTGGATCCTGAATTGGGTTCCAGCTTCTCGGCTTCAGCCTGATACAACAGGTGGGTGAACAGCGATGCCACTAACAAGAATGAAAACAACTGAGAAGCTAGAAGCGACCCAAGAATTCTGCTCCAGACACGTTGCTTTTTAGATGCCTGTTAGACATCCAAGTGAGGACAAAGCAGCGGTAGAGTACAAAGGTATTTCCAAAGTTCATGGGAAATGGTATTAACATACATTTCTTTTTACTGCAAAATGTTTTAGTCCATGTATATTTTGTACATAATTCACACTTTTCATGCACCTTTTGAAGATATTTCAAGGAAAGACAGAGGTTACTACGACTTTGAGAGTAAGCAATTAGAAGTTGAAGACTGGTCCCCAGCTATAGGCAATGGCCTGTGTTGCCATGTACCTGGGCAAGTGTTACACTGCTGGGAGAAAAGCAGCTAAAAGCTGGCGGGCACTCTGGGCCTGGTTAATGCTAAATTTGTAGTAACTATATCAGTGGCCTATTCTATCCTATTCTGTTTTTTTTCTAAGATGTGTAGGGAAGGCAGGGAACACTAAGCTGGGACATGCCACCCTGGCCACCAAGCAGGGGTGCTGCAGACTGCCCAGAGAAGGGAGTCTGGGCATATACTGCAGTGGGAGTGGCTCGGGGCATATTTGACAGCAAGGAATGACTTCTGGGGTCTTACAGGGACCATGCCACTGCACTTGCAAATAGGCAAGGGAGTTGAGATGGAGTGGTTTAGAGGGGGGAGATTGGAGGGCATGTCTGGGTGAGGTCAAGGCACCTGCCCAAATGGGAGATCTGTGATGGGCTAAACAGCATGGCTCACTGCCTGCTGAAGCATGCAAAACCTGGGCCTGAGGAAAAAGCCTGCTCCGGCTAGGCCATAGTACCTACCCACAAGTGACAGAGCAGAGCAGAGGGAGGGCCACTTCCGGCTGGGTGCAAGCACCCATCAGAATATAAGAGAACTGGATCCAGGGCAGATTCTATAGGGGACTTCTGTGCTCACTTCTGTGGGACTGCAGCACCTGCCAGTTTGCAGGAGAGCTGATGGTGGTGACAGGCTGAGCCAGGCTGGACCACAGAACTCACCTGACAATCACAGGAACCAGTGGCTGGGAAGAAGCTGAGTTGGGCTAGGTTGCAACAACCTGCCAGTGACAAATGAGACTGAGAGTGGGCCATGCCTGGCTAAGTTGAAGCTTTCGCTAGCATGCACAAGATCTATGGCTGAGAAAAGGCCTGGTAGGGGAAATCTGGGGAGTCCCCTACTAGGCTGCAGCTCCCACTGGTGAGCATGAGAGCAGGGGCTGGGGTCAGGCCAGGCCAGGCTGGGCTACAGTACCCATCAGTTTCCATGAGAGGAAGGACTGCGGGTGGAACTGATCAGGGAGCTACATCTGTGGTATGCATGTTGGCTGGTGAAAGTGACAGACCAGTTCTGACTGGTTGGCACACACAAGGGTCAAATCTGAGGTCAAAACTCAGGTAAGGTTTCTTGGGGACTTCTCAACAATATGGCAAGATTCAGAGCCTGGCCACAGGGAAAACCACAATATATGTGGTCTGATCTTGGAATGCATGTATTGGGACTAGACCTTCTCAGTTGCTAATGCCTGTGCAGTGGATGGCTGCCCAGATGCTCACGGGATATGAAAGCCAGCTGATCTAGGCCAGCAGGGAACATTGACTGCCTCATCAGAGGATGGCAAGCAGAACAGATTGAACCACTCTCCTGGCCAAGCTTTGCAGCATGTTCCTGGGTCTGTGGGTGCACTAAGGCAGACTCTGTTAGCTAACAGACCTTACAAATATTTTCTCAATGCCGGTGCACTGAAGCCGACATCTCAGAAGTGTCAAAATCATTCAAGTAACACCCTCAAAATACCCTTCCCCACACCAGAGTCTCCAATGAAGCTACCATTCTTTTTCATTAACAGTGTTGGGAACCCAGCCAACTAACTTATATGCCAAATAAGTTTAGAGTGGGATATATTTACTCACACACCCCTGAATGTAAAGTGGTAGTTGGCTTCTGGCAAAACAGATTTCAGGGTGCTAGTGATGCTATCAGCCCTGTCTCCAATGGAGAGTGTAGGTTCTCTCTGTAGCAGCTATGATAGCTACCTGTATCCCAACAGAACAGCTGACTGTAAATCAGCATAGGCAGACATAGCTTTTCACAGTTTTGGCAGAAGGGTTTCACATGATGCTGACTGACGCCTTTGGGGAGCACGTGCTTTGGCATTTTAGTATAGTTGCAGCATGCTGCTAGTTCACTGACATGAACCAGTCCTTAATCATAGACTTGTATCTGCGGTGGAGACAGAAGGGACAACTCTATACAAACTACTTGGAGTAGATTCCTGTGTGACACAAATATTAAGAAAGAAGAGCAAGATGGATAAACCTTGCATAGATTACTACTCAATCCAAAAGGCTGTCATTCCATGAAAAATAAGGGGAGGCAAAATTCTGCATTGAAATGGATATCGTGGAGCAGCTGTTTAGCTTGCCTCACTTCAGAGTCCTGAGTTCAGTTCTGGTCCCTGCAGCTTCCCACCAAGGCAAACCCCTGGAGGCACTGACTGCTTGTGCTTCTGAAGCCCACATGGGAGGACTCAACTGAGTTCCAGATCCTAGTTCCATGCCAGTCTCAGAAACAACCCTGTGGGCATTTGGGGAGTGAATCAAAGGATGGAAGATTCTGTGTTTGGGGGTGTGTGTGTGTGTGTGTGAGCACGCGTGCGCACATAAGTGTGTCTATCTCTGTATCTCTGTTTCCTACCACACCTCTCTGCCTCTCAAAAAAATGTTCAGCATAATTAAATAGTAAGTTTATAGAAACTTAAAGTTGTCTCTTATTTAAGGATCTCATACTATGCAACACAGAAATCCTACATCACACCTTTGGTATCATGGAAGTCCAATAGATGTGTTATTCATCATGAGTGCCTCACCATTCTTTAACATTCTTTATAACATTTTTAAAAATGAAACCTGTATGGGTCCTACACTGCAGGAGACACGCTGGCATAGAACCATACATATGGGAGTTTAAATCCTTATCATAGCAATTTAATTATCCTCATAATTTGCCTGGGTAAAAATGAAAAGCTGCAATGAGGTAGGAAGGTTAAATGAAACAAGAAAACCAGCAGCAAACTGGTATTAGTTATAATGGAATATTTATTTTAAAATATTTTGACTTCATGCTAGCTGTTTTTTTAAAAATATTTATTCAAAAGGTAGAGTGCAGAGAGAGTGAGAGAGGGAAAGATACAGAGAGAAATTTCCCGTCTGTTCATTCCTTCAAATGACCATTCTAGCAGGAACTGGGTTAGGCAGAATCAAGTAGCTTAGGCCTCCATGTGGTTTCCAAGGTGGATGGCAGGAGTCTTAGCACTAGGTGGTTGGATTGGAAGTGGAGCAACCAGGACTTAAAACTGGTGTTCCAGTGTGGGATCCAATGCTACAAGAGTTATCTTTTTCTTTTTTAAAGATTTATTCATTTTATTACAGCCAGATATACACAGAGGAGGAGAGACAGAGAGGAAGATCTTCCGTCCGATGATTCACTCCCCAAGTGAGCCACAACGGGCCGGTGTGCGCCAATCCGATGCCGGGAACCTGGAACCTCTTCCTGGTCTCCCACGCGGGTGCAGGGTCCCAAGGCTTTGGGCCGTCCTCAACTGCTTTCCCAGGCCACAAGCAGGGAGCTGGATGGGAAGTGGAGCTGTCGGGATCAGAACTGGCACCCATATGGGATCCCGGAGCTTTTCAAGGTGAGGACTTTAGCCGCTAGGCCACGCCGCCGGGCCCGATGTTATAAGAGTTATCTTAACCCACTGCACCACTACAATAGCTCTGAATTTTTATTTTGTGTAGTGTGTTTGTTTTTAATATCTGGTTCCTACTATCTGAAATCAGTTCCAGCAAGTAATGGCACTAACATTTAATGAGAGATAGCCTCATTTCTTAGGGAAGGCTTAAAGTTTGTTTTTTAGATTTTTATTTTATTTTTATTGGAAAGTCAGATATACAGAGATGAGGAGAGATAGAGAGGAAGATCACTCCCCAAGCAGCCGCAGTGCCTAGAGCTGAGCCGATCTGAAGCCAGGAGCCAGGAGCCTCTTCCGGGTCTCCCATGTGGGAGCAGGGTCCCAAGGCCCTGAGCCATCCTTGACCACTCTCCCAGGCCACAAGCAGGGAGCTGGATGGGAAGCAGGTTCACCAGGATTAGCAGCAGCACCTACATGGGATCCCAGCACATGCAAAGCCAGGACTTTAGCCACTAGGCTACTGCACCGTGCCACGTTTGATTTTTTTTTAAAGATTTATTTATTGTTATTAGAAAGGCAAATATACATAGAGATGGAGAGACACAGAGAGAAGGATCTTCTGTCCACTGATTCACTGTCCAAGTGGCCGCAACGGCAGGGGCTGAGCCAATCCAAAGCCAGGATCTCGGGTCTCCCACACAAGTGCAAGCTTTGAGCTATCTTCAAGTGCTTTCGCAGGCCACAAGCAGGGAGCTGGATGGGAAGTGGAATAGCCAGGACACAAACTGGGACTCATATGGGATCCCAACGATTGCAAAGTGAGGACTTTAGCCACTAGGCTACTGTGTTGGGCCTAGGAAGGTTTAGAGTTTATCATTATAAAGGATAACAAAATTAAATTTGAGCTATTTTTATTTTCTTTTCTCTGTCTTTTTTTTTCTGTCAAAAGTTTCTGTTTTGGTCCAGCTATTAAAAGAAGCTGATCAAGCATGGCTCTAGCAGATAAGAGACTTGAGAACTTGCAGATCTACAAAGTTCTTCAGTGTGTTCGGAACAAAGACAAGGCGCAGATAGAGAAGCTCATCAAATTCGGATATCCTGAACTAGTCAATTTCACAGAGCCCGTCAACGGGGTCAGTGCTCTGCACCTGGCCTCCGTCTCCAACGACATTGACATGGTTAGCTTTCTCCTTGAGCTTGGTGCTCATCCTGACGTTCAAGACCGAATGGGCTGCACCCCAACCATGAGAGCAGCAGAACTGGGCCATGAACTGTCCATGGAAATATTAGCCAAGGCCAAGGCAGATATGACTATAGTGGATAATGAAGGAAAAGGTAAACATCCCAACATCCTAACCAGGAGAATGTCATTCACTTTACAGCCATAAGCAAGATCTTGCTCTGCAGCTTTGGATATGAAATACTTAGTATGTTAAGTTAAAGCCTAGATTCTCACTCCTCTACCTAAGCATGTTACCTCCTCAGAATCTGAAAATGCTGTAAGGTATATCTTAGGGAAACATGCTCTGTGACCTCTTTTGCTTAAAAGGAAAATTAGAATAAAATTAATTGCTGGTGGCTTCTTTTTAAAATGGGTACTTTTCAAGATTACTCACTCGTATATTACTATATTCAGGATATTCCATCATAAGATGTGGAATCTTATAACAAAAGAGGGAAAACCTTTCTAATTCTTAAATTTTACATTTTAGAAGTTGTGGTTGTCAATCTAGGACTCGAGAGGGATTTTGTTCCTTCTCTATCGCAGTCTGATGTAGAAAGACGTTGCATTTTTCTACAAGTTTAGGAAGTAGTGTTTGGTATACACTCTGACTTTCTGAGCTCATTTTTTAAATGTATTTAGAAAGATGACTTGAAACTCTAGACATGACATTTTGTCAATTATTCAGATGAGACAGCTCTGTTCCCATATCATCTGCCCTCCCTAATCCCATCATGGTCTGATGGTTTCTTTCCCGAAAAAGTTGAGATTGATACACCCTCATGAAAACCACAAATAGTTACCACCAGGCTTAGTATTAATTAGAGTTTAGTCATTTGTCCTAAAGAGCTAGTCATTCCCAGTACCAGGCCGTTAATATTAGTCTCACTTTGGAGAAATGAATTCCATTTATCATGTTAATTTTTTCTGGAAGCAGCGAAATCTACTTTTGTATCTCTCTGCAAAATTTGGTGTTTGATAGATGATTTGCTCAAAGCAAGAGGAAGAGACAAAAGGAAGAATTATTTAATAGAAAAACAGAATAAAATAAAATTCAGCTGCGTTGAGGAATCAACAGAGTTACAAAAATGTTAAATCCTGAAAAAGCAGAAGCCTCGTGCAACTCAGTGTGTTCTGTGGAGCACAAAGTCACTGGGATGTTTACAAGAGCTCCGGGCAGAAAAGGCTCCCTGAATTCATTCGAGAAACATCCCAGGAAACCAATTTAAACATGTCTCTTTAAAGACAGTGATATTTTTCTAAGTCTATGTGACAGTGATATTTTTCCAAATCTATCCAATTTATCTCAATTTCCAGTAGGTTTGGCATCATATTAAAAAACATGTACTACAAGGGCATAATACGTATAATAGATGCAAATATGTTTTTAAGCTCCCCATGATACAAGTATGTTTTCATCAATATTCATTTATTTTGCTATATATTTCCTTCTAGCTTCATTGTTCAAAAGCTATGTTTTACTCTTTAATCATAACAGTTTCATATGTACTTGGCTTCTATTTATTGAGATAACACACAGCATTCACTGATTTTTTTAACTGTGAAAGATGAGATGAATATGGCAAGACCATTCCTCTCACCGATTCCACCTCTTTGTACCAACCAACTTCATAGTAAATTATTCCCAACTTTACAGTGAATTATAATCCCTTGTTCTGTCCACAATTCCCTTCATAATTTTAAATGATAAATCTTCATCATTTACTTTATCTATTTGCTTTAAATGATAACTCAGTCTCCAACAACAAAAGATGAAAAAAATCAAATGCCTACACCGTTTGTCCTTCCCTCCTTTCAATCTAGATTTTGTTCAGTTATAAGGAATTGTAACATTCTTTGCCGTATCTAGAATCTCCAAAGTGACTTACACATTCATTCCGTAGTTGAAAAGATTAAGCACCCATCAAAATTATTAAGCACCCATAAAATTACTTTCATTCATACATTTTCTATTTTTCATGGTAGACTCATTTTTGTACCGAGTTGTTTTTTTTTTTAAAGATTTATTCATTTTATTACAGCCAGATATACACAGAGGAGGAGAGACAGAGAGGAAGATCTTCCGTCCGATGATTCACTCCCCAAGTGAGCCGCAACGGGCCGGTACGCACCAATCCGAAGCCAGGAGCCAGGAACCTCTTCCGGGTCTCCCACGTGGTTGCAGGGTCCCAAAGCTTTGGGCCATCCTCGACTGCTTTCCCAGGCCACAAGCAGGGAGCTGGATGGGAAGTGGAGCTGCCGGGATTAGAACAGGCGTGCCGAGTTGTTTAACTCACTATCTTGGGCTCATATCCCTGATTTCCTGAATTCTTAAAATTACTTGCGCCTGTTGCTTTTCTACATGAACAAGTTTGATGAGGTATACAAATTTTCTATTTTCTTCCTGAGGTGACCTTTAAATGTCTTCCAGTATTTAATGTGGCTGCAATGAATTCTTGGGCTCTTTGATCTTTTCTCTTTAAAAATGAGCTGAAGGGCCCGGCGGTGTGGCCTAGCAGCTAAAGTCCTTACCTTGAACGCCCCGGGATCCCATATGGGCGCTGGTTCTAATCCCGGCAGCTCCACTTCCCATCCAGCTCCCTGCTTGTGGCCTGGGAAAGCAGTTGAGGATGGCCCAAAGCTTTGGGACCCTGCAACCACGTGGGAGACCTGGAAGAGGTTCCTGGCTCCTGGCTTCGGATCGGCGTGCACCGGCCATTGCACTCACTTGGGGAGTGATTCATCGGACAGAAGATCTTCCTCTCTGTCTCTCCTCCTCTCTGTATATCTGACTTTGTAATAAAATAAATAAATATTTTAAAATAAATAAATAAAAATAAAAATGAGCTGAATTTTTGCCTGAAAAATTATCACAAGACACCTTTTTCTAGCTAGCTTTCCCGAGGCATGTTTTGCTGATTGTAAGCAACTTTTCTGAGCTCCTGCAGAGTCCAGATTCAGGCTTTTGCTTCAAGAAAGTTTTCTTCTAGTATGTCTGAATATAGGCTTTTATTTTCTGTCCCATTTAGGCTTTTATTTTGAGTATCAATTATATACAAGGTGGGTCTTTTCTGTCACTTGAGACCATCAACCCCTTTCATCATCTGAGTTGTATTTTGCTCATTTTTAAGTTTATTTTTCTAGATTTAAGTTTGACTCTCATTTCTTCTTTTTTTTTATTCTTTTGTCCACATTTCTTTCCTAAGTTTGGCTGTCTAAATTTCACCTTTTAAATTTAGTTTATCTTTTCTTGTCGTAACAGTACTGTTTTGAGCTATTAGTCATTGCACTTTTAATTTAGAACCAGGTATTTATAAGATTGTTTTCATAAAAACAAGTAAATATTTTCCTTATATGACTTTTTCTAGTACATGCTTTTTGCCTCGCTTTCATTATCAGTTTATGTAACTTTTTTTTAAAGTATCTTTCTCATAGGTCATATGCTGATTTCTCCTTGGTTTACTGCTCCTCTTTGTGAGTGAGTTTGGAGTTTAATTATTGTTTACCCAGGTCTTTCCTACCAACACTGTGCCCTAGGATTATAACATCCCTGACCCCTAGTACATTTTTTGGCATAGATTAAAGGGCCTGGGTGTAGTGACTCATCAGGTGCCTGTCTTCATTGGAATCTAATGAGTACCAAAATGACAGAACTACCTGTCTTGTAGTTTTTCCTTTCAATGTTACTATAGTGACCATCTGCTTTCCTGCACACAAGGCCAGTCTGCACATGAGTCTGCAGTGCTAACTATTCTGCCGTGCTGCAGTTCTAGAGGATCTAGGGTCCACCCGGTAGCCTCCGACACACACAGACACGCACATTCCAAGAAGAAACATTTGTAGGATGGGGTCCACAAGGGCTCAGCTAACAATTTGCACTCCAGCTCCTTCCTCAACCAACTCCCATCACATTTGGCTGTGAGCGTTTTCTGTTTCCCAACAGAGATCTTTTTTTTTTTTTTTTTTTCTGTCATGGCATTTTGGTTATTTCAGAAGGAAACTCAACACAGATGACACGCCTTTTCGTTAGTGTCCTTAAGTAGCTAAAATAGACTTTTAAATTATGTTTTATCCTTCCTATAAGTTTCAAATATATAGAGACTAATTGAATACTTTGGGGGTGGGTTGTATTTTTGTGCAGGTGTTTTGTTTTACTGCATTTTGCCCACCAAGCGGCACTATCGCTGTTCTCTGATCGCACTTGAACATGGTGCAGATGTCAATAATTCTACCTACGAAGGGAAGCCAGTATTCCTTCGAGCATGTGAAGAAGCACATGACGTTAAGGAAATGTGCCTGACGTTTTTGGAGAAAGGAGCCAACCCAAATGCTATCAACTCCGTATGAATATCCCTGTGATATTATTTCTGCTTTCAATTGCAAGTCGTTGATATAATTTTTGGCATTGAAGTATGATAAATTATCCCGTTAGCTTATAGATTTTTTTTTCATTTCTACCTAAAATTCCTGAACTGAACATACTTTGGTTATGTTTGTATTTCCATGATTCTACATCCCACTGCCTACTTAGATTTGGAAAACTGATATCTATTGTACATAATGTCAAAATATTATAGTGAATAACAGAGAAAGAATATCCACTATTAAGATACTTGTTTAGAGAGCACATACTTCTCCCATTTCTCTTGCTTCCTTCCACACTCATTTGACTAATACTGGTTTTTCTTAAGAATAGTTATTTCTGGATGCTACAATTAAATTTTCTTCCACTAGAAAAACCCATCACTAAAGTTTAGCACTCTTTGTTTACCCACTTTGCTTCATTTTGCAAGAACTAACTTTATTTTAGCTTCACGTTCTCACAAGGTCATCCAGTGTAACCTAGATTCTGATTTGAAACAAATCTTTATTTTGGACACTGACCCACTGGCTGAATTTTTCCTCTTTGTTACATGAAATTAGAAGAGAAAGCAGAAAACGAACACATTACTGTAAAGTCAAGTGAAAGGGATTCAACCATACTTCTACTGAGTGTGCTACTTAATAAGACAGGTCTAACATTGTTGAATTTTAATGAATTTGCTTCACATACAGTCCACAGGTCGCACAGCTTTAATGGAAGCATCAAGAGAAGGAGTACTGGAAATAGTTCGGGGGATCCTGGAAAGAGGAGGCGAAGTGAATACATTTGACAACGAAAGACACCATGCTGCTCATTTTGCTGCCAAAGGAGGGTTTTTTGATGTAATTATCAGCTCTTTGCTTAGAAATTTGTTGCTAAAACTATTTTCTCCTTTTTCTCAAAGATGTCTGTTATACAGGATATTCTAAGATAATTTTTTCGTGAGTTATGTTGTTTCCAGTCAGATTCTCTTTTAGAATCCTAAAATTACATCTTTAAAAACATATTTCAGTTTTTATTCAGTTGTATCTATGTGCTTAAAAGTCTACTTACTAATAACAAGAAGGGATTTTTTTTCCCTTTTTTTTTAACTAGCAAAGTTTCTATTATACTCTCCTTTCCTTTTTCATTTATATGGTCAGATGTTCTCCTGACTTTTTTTTTTAAGACAATTTTTATAAATACTCTGCAGCTCTTGTTTTTCCTTTTAACTTTTTAAACATATAATTTAATAACTTCGTAAACGGAACTTCTCTCTCTTAAATAAAGGGCTATCTAACCACACAAACAGGCCATGTAAACAGCAGGACACACCGACACACCCTCCACGCACACGCACACCGTGGGCTCCCTCAGTCCCAGGCTCCAGGCCGGCCTCCCGCCCGGGGCCCCACAAACCAGGGCTCAGAGCGAGGCAGCCCCTCAGTGTCCTACTGCCTGGTAGCCTGCTGGACACTGGGAAGGCAGGGCGGACAGGGGCCCTCCCTGCCTGGGGCACTCCCTCTGCCCACGTGGCCTTGGTACAAAGGGGAGCTGGGGTGCTACACCGACCAATCCCAGCGCACAAAACAGACCACAGGGAGATCAGAGGGGCTCAGCCCAGTGCCCGGGGTGTGGGTTGTGCTTTGTAGGGAAGGCTGGAGCAGGGAGAGCAGGAGGGAGAGGAGGGGTGGGATAATGATGATTCCTTCCCAATGGGACTATCCCATTGTAAGCCCCCATTATGTACTAGGAGTCAGACAATGTGCTCTGACCCCACTGAGGGAGAACAGTGCCCTATATGCTTCTGCATGGTGGCTGTGTACACCTAATGTTAGACATATCTTTAGTAAAAGGCACCTGATAGATCAAGGGATGTGGCAGAAACAAAACAAGAATTAGTGCTATCTTACTTATCAAATTCTACATTTTATTTAAAACTTCTTTACTGCGTTTTCTTTGCCTTGTAGCACTTTATTCTCTCACTGCCATACTTTGATGCTTTCTTAAATTGCCTACACTTACCTAAACGATAATTCCCTGGTGAGAATGGAGTTTTCTATAGACTGTTGCTGTTTGATAAAAAAATTGAGTGACAATGAAAACGAGCTGGTATAACGTAGTAGCTAGACACCTTTTTCAGTATTTTAAGTGTAGTGAAACTAAGGGTCTAAACTCAGATTTTTTTCAATTTGCTTAATTTCCATTTTAATTGTCAATAGCCACGGGTGTCTAATTTGGCACTACACTACATAGAGCAGATCTAAGTACCATTCCTCATTTGTTTCTGATTCCTCTCCCATATGCACTATTCATTTTGCAGATACTGAGGCTTCTTTTTGCCTACAATGGAGACATGGGACTGATCGCAATGAATGGCAACACACCACTTCATTACGCGGCCATGGGTGGTTTTGCAGATTGCTGTAAATACATAGCTCAGAGAGGTAAAACTGCCTAGAAATTCTGTGCTTAAAGAGCTTATGGTCTTCCCATGTCATGGCTGAACAGAAACTTTGGATATGGAACTCATCAGCTACTTGTCTTTTTCAATAGCAAAACCTAACTCTGATGCAGAAAGAAAACTTGAAATTTTTTCTTATTTTTTTTCTATTAAATCATCAATTTGGTATTTAAAAAGACCAGTTCTTTATAATGTTTACATTGTTAAAAACCAAAAGTAGATTGTTAATTTGTCAGTCAAGTCTAAAAATGCTTATAATTCATAAATTGCTTTTTTTAAGAAACACCAACATCAACCTAAAGAGTGATAAACATTAAAAACATTTTCCTTTAGGCTGAATTTTTATTGTATGTTTAAAAAATGTTCTGTTATTCCAAACCTATTTTCTGGACAGTTCTCAATTCTTAGAGGAAATATCTTAGTGAGGCAAACATATAAAAAAATAAAAATTTTTATGGAAAATTTAAAATGTGATTTCCTGTGACTTTCAAGTAACTGTTAAAGTAGGGGTAATAGGTTCCTTAAAATAACAATATTAGTAACTAAAGATGGGGATTAAGTTATTGTTAATTCCATACTAGTTTTTCTCTTCATTGTAAATGGAACTGTATTTTGTAAAAGACAAAATTTCTAGTTTCTGAGAAATAGACAAAAAAGTCCAACAACTCTACAGCAGAGCCAAGAACCAAGCATAGAATTTCAGAAGTCACTAGAACCTGAAGATACCAGACTGTAAACATCCATGTTATAAGTAAAATCACTCACACACATAACTTAGTCATTGGTTGGTCCATTTTTACTTTTTTAAGTTCATGCTTTTTTCATCCCCACCAATAATAATAGGTTTTTTTTAACACACAAGGAAAGAAAAGTATATCAAATGCAATATTTTTTCATTCAAAATGTCTTAATTGATTTGTTTTCATATTTGTCACAACTATACATATCTACATAACTATAGATGTATATAATTATATATAACTAGATGCTATAACTATAAATGAACCATGTATTCATGAACTGTCACGGGGTGATCTTTTTCATTCTAACATAAGTATTTCCACATGTGGTGTTCCAGTGCTTATGCATACCTGAGATGGTCACAGAAAGCCCATTCAAAGAGCAAGGGGCCAGGGCTTGGGACATGCCAGCTGAGTCCAACACCCAATTCAACAGAAATCTCAAAAGTCCTCCTGGAAGGATCCTAACATTACAATCTGAAGCAAAGGTCTGAAAATGCTCCGAGTTCTGCAGCATAGTTGAAAGCACAGCCACATAATCACACTTTGTGTGGACAAGCCGATTTCCACAGCACAAGTGTTACCAGTTAATATTTCTGGCTTTGCAATCTAAGACCGAAGGCATGTGAGGCAACCCAGCTCCTGCTGAAGTGCAGGTCATGGCTGCAGTGACGGGAGCCCTGCCACTGCATGAGAAACCCAGACTGAGCTTCGGGGCTGCCCACTTTGGCCTGCCCCAAGTGCAGTTTTTGCAGACACTTGGGAAGTGAGAGAATGCAAGTAAAAATAACTTTAAGATTTAAGGAAAAACCTCCTAAATATTCTCCTCTTTTGGCCACTGGAGCAACTTACAACTCCCTAGAAGGTGGGCAGTATGAGAACCATAACCATGGGGGAGGGACAGAAGTTGAGGCAGTCCTTTCCATGGACTCCTCCTTGGGGGCTTTCGGTTCCAGGAATCTCAGCAAGCTGAAACCTGAATGTCTACCAAGGAGGGTGGAAGGGACTCTGGTGTTTTGGGGGTTTGATGCCATGCCATGCCATAGGGAGATGAAAATCTCACGATGCCCAAGTCTCTTATATAAAGTAGCATAATAGCACTTTGGTATATAATAGCATGTGCAATCCTGCTGTGTACTTGAAATTAGATCTAATTTGATACCTAATACCAGGTACACAATTTGTAAGTAGTTGTCGTTTGTTTTGGGAACAGTGATAAGAGAAAAAGTCTGTGCATGTTCAGTACAGATGCATTTTCTTTTCAAATATTTTCGCAGCTGAGGCAGAGGAAGAGGGCAGCTCTAACCTTAAAGGAAGTGAAGCGTCCCACATCAAAACGAGATACACTGTCAGGTCTTTTGGCTGAGATGTGGGAGTCTTTTTTCCTGTGGAAAGTTTTCTGACAAGGAGGAAACTGAAAGAAAAAGACAGCCAGCTACAGCAGATTTAAAATCCTTTGGTCCTTAGTGCTGGGATAGCAAAGAGGATGTGACACGAGAAGTGGGATGTGGGATGCCTAGACGCAGGGATCCACAGTTCAGCTAAGTGGAACCAGCATCCTCTGCTACGGGATTGCCCTGCAAAGTTACTGCTGAGCGATCAGCTCAGGTCTAGGTGTGCAGCCACTCGGGGGAATGAACCAGCAGATGGAAGATCTTTCTCTGTCTCTCCTTCTCTCTGTAAATCTGCCTTTCCAATAAAAATAAGTAAATATCTTTTAAAAAATTCAGTGAAGACAATATTTATAAGTATTTACAAAGCCAACTAATAAGGCACCCACATCTTTTATTGTATTTTTTTTAAACTTTTTTATTTTTATAGGAAAGTCAGATATACAGAGAGGAGAAAAGACAGAGAGGAAGATCTTCCATCCATTGACTCACTCTCCAAGTGGTTGCAACGGTCAGAGCTGCACCGATCTGAAGTCAGGAGCCAGTAGCCTCTCTTGGGTCTCCCATGTGGTTGCAGAGTCCTGAATCTTTGGGCCATCCTCGACTGCTTTCCCAGGCCACAAGCAGGGAGCTGGATGGGAAGTGGAGCTGCCGGGATTAGAACCGGCGCCCATATGGGATCCCGGTGCATTCAAGACAAGGACTTCAGCCACTAGGCTACCACGCCATACCCCTATTGTATTTCTTTTAACTCCTACAAATAAGAAGTGTTATTTATATTTCTGTATCTGACATATCACTTAGCACAGTGATCTCCATTTCCATCCATAGTGTTACAAATGCCAGAATTCATATTTTTCTGACTAAGTAATATTCCCTTATCTATATATACCCTATTTTCTTTCTTTACGCATCATGGGCATCTAGGCTGATTCTCTGTGTTGTGCTGCAACGAGCCTGGGAGCCATGGCATCTCTTTTATATAACAGGACTCATTTCCCTTTGGACCTACTCCCAGAAGTGGGAGAGCTGGGTCATGTGGCAGATCTATTTTTAGTTTTCTGGGGATTTTCTGCATTGTTTTCCACAGTAATCATACTAATTTTCATTGCCACCAGCAATGTGTTAGGATACCGTTTCCCCTGCAGTTCTGTCAGCTTTTACTGACTTCTGTCTTTTTGATAGTAGTCATTCTAACTGGAATGACACCTCACTGTTGTTTTAACTTGCAACTCACTGGTGACTAATGAAAATGAGAATTTCCGTATCTTTTGAAAACTTGAGGACAAATTTTGACTAATCACTTGAAGCTAAGAAAACAGTTGGATAAATGTTATTTCTATGGCTCTGCCGATGTCTTGGTATCGTTCCTACCAATGAGTTTTCCTGTTTTAGGATGTGACCTGAAATGGAAGAATTTAGAACATAAAACACCCAAGGCTGTGGCTAAAGATGGCGGCTTCAAAGCAGCAAGTAAAGAAATACGCCGAGCAGAGCGAATTGCTAATAAATTAGCCAAGCCGGGAGTCAAAAATCCTAATCCGCTCTGGGCCCTCAGGCTACACGACTGGTCCACAGAACATGAGACTTTCCTTCGGGAAGGCTTCTCCTTTGTGGACCGGGGTGATGGGACGGTCAGCAAGGAGGATTTTGTGTTGGTGCTGGAGGAGAGACAAGATTTTGCCACCTCAGAGCAGTTGGCATCCATAGCTCAACTGCATGAAAAATCCCGTGGAGGGGGAGTTAACATTAATGAATTCTTTAAAGGAACCAGATACTTAAGCAAATCCTTTGTCTTGGGATCTTATGGGCCCAAGAAAAGGAAAAAGGGGCCGGGCAGAAAGGGAAGGAAAGGCAAGTTTGTTTTACCTCTCCCCATTTGCTTCATACCCGAGTCTGCCTTTCCACGCCGGCCAGATGGTGGGCCGCCGTATTACATGATTGAAACCTACCAGAATGTCACTGATTACAGTCGGTTCAATCGAGATCATCCGCCAGAACATCCCATTCAGGATGACTCTGCCTGGTACATTGATGACCCATCAGCGGTGTTTGCCAATATTAACTTCATCACCAAGGCAGGGGACCTGGCCTCTCTGAAAAGAGCTTTCGAAGGAGGAATCCCCGTGGATATGAAGGACAATTGCTACAAAACACCTCTCATGACAGCCTGTGCGAGCGGAAACATAGAAGTGGTCAAATTTCTTCTGGAAAAGGGGTAGGTGCTTGCTTAGATGAGCTCTGACAAACATCCAGCTCCAAGATTTTAGCCGTAGAACGAAGTGCTTCATTGCTGACATCCAAATAAACAGATTTTTTTTCGAGAAAACCAAGCTAATGGGACACAGGGTTGCAGGTGCATAGTTTGCCAGTAACGGTTATGTACAGAACATCCTTAAAGGATTTTTAAAGATTTGCACATTTACTGAAAACAGGTAGCAGAAGTGAGAGAAAGATCTTCATCTCCTGGATCACCACTCAAATGTCCATAAAAGCCAAAGCTGGGCCAGGCTGAAGCCAAAGGCCAGAAACTCCATCAGTGCCTTCCCCATGCAGTAGCATAGACTCAAGGATTTGGGCCATCTTTCATTGCCTCCTCAGGCGCATAAGCAGGGGCAGGAAGTGTAGCAACCAAAACTTTAACTGGCACTCCCACATGGGATGCTGGCATAATGAGCAGCACCATAATCCACTGCACCAAAATACAGGCCCTAAAAGCCAAAGCATTTTGACGGTGGTGCACAGGTTTGCTGCCTGGGCATCAGCAGTCTCCTATCAATGACAGGACATTCCGGATTCATCTCAGAACTTTAATCAGAGAGTGTGACATTGCTTTTTAACCCAACTTAAGCAAATGGGGTAGTGGTCATCATGACTACAGTTTGGATCCAGGGAGGGTGGTGTTTTCACTGGTTCATTTGTGAATATCATTAAAATATCAAAACATGACATTTTATTAATATTTAAACTAATACAATTCCTGAGGTTTACTTCTACCGAACACATTATCTTAGCTGCAATTTTGGCTTTTGTTTTTTCAGATTTATTGACTTTTTGAAAGGCAGATTTACAGAGAAAAGCAGAGACCGAGAGAGAAGGTCTTCTACCCACTTGTTCCCTCCCCAAAGGCAGCAAAGGTCAGAGCTGAGGTGATCCAAAGCCGGGAGCCAGGAGCCTCTTCTAGGTCTCCCATGAGGGTGCAGGATCTCAAGGATCTCAACTATCCTCTGCTCCCTTCCCAGGCCATAAGCAGAGAGCTGGATCAGAAGTGGAGCAGCCGAAACACAAACCAGCCGGATGCTAATACCACAGGGTGGAGGATTAGCCTGTGGAGCCATGGCAATGGCCCCCAAGTTTGTTTGTTTTTAACATTCATATATCTCAATTTTTTCACTTACATGAAGATCCTAATGGGACTTGTCTCAAAAGTTGTTGATTCAAGGAATTGAAATATGCAAAATACTAATACAGTAATGAATCTCTTTAGAAAATATACTAATATTAGCACTAAATTTTAACATCAAAGAAATACAAATTTGTGTATTACCAAGAGAAGTATAAAGCAACTAAGGAGCATTTTAACTTTGGGCACTGAACTTCTACAAATCATTACAGCTTTAAATAATACATTGCGATGCTTAGAATTTCAATAACGAAGGCACACTTAAAATTTTATGACATTCAGAAGAAATAGGTCTGAGATAAGTAATTTTCATTTCCTATTAGCTTTTCTCTTTTCTGAATTCAGTCCTCCCCTTTTGCCAGTTTTAATATTTACAAAAATGTTAATTCTTTACATCTAAGCACTTTTTAAAACACTAAATATGTGTATACAGAAAGAAACTCCAGACTGTCAAATAATGCAGAACAAAGTGGTTTTGAAAAACACCATCATACAAACATTATTCAGAGCACCTGTGGTTCTCACTTTAACAAGTTAATGACACTATTAAATCTGCATTTTAGCTTCCTGTGCTTAGAGCCACCCGTATTTTTAATGTGTGCCTCTATGTTATCTTTTAGGGCTAATGTTAATGCCACCGATAATTTTCTGTGGACTCCACTTCATTTTGCGTGCCATGCCGGGCAACAAGACATTGTTGAACTTCTGGTTAAATCGGGAGCGTCGGTAGATGCTCTGTCCCTCAACAACTCAACTCCGTTAAGCAGAGCGATTGAAAGCTGTCGAATGGATACTGTAAAATATCTACTTGATATCGGTGCTAAATTCCAACTGGAAAATAGAAGAGGTACATGTTCCTATTATTGATAGCTAGTATTAAACAAGAAGAGTTAGTTTTTTATTCCAAACTTTTTCTAATTGTTTTCTTGTAGGATCCCATTTTTTCCTGCCTGAGTTCAATATCAGGGATGTTTTTTTATAACGCAGGACCTCTTACATCACTGGTGCTGAAGGGCCAGTTCTTTATGTCAGGAGTCTGTCACTAACTGATACTTTTGTAAAATACAAAACGACTTACTAGAAAAGTGAAAAGGGAAAATGAACATAAAAACCTAGACATTTTTCAACCATTAGATTCAAAAGACACAAAATTATTCTGTAACACTGCAATACAATTTTCTAAATACTTAATTTCTGGAGTCATTTCATTGTGGTTAACTGTTAATTTGTGGTCTTGCATCCTTTTACACACTTTGAGTATCACACTGTTGCAACTATTATTTCCTAAGTGGCATATTTTAAAGACACTGTGAATGTTGGATTCCTGAGCTGAGGTTTGCTGGACTCTGGGAAGTACGCAATGGCCTACTTTATGTGGGTCATAAACACCGCATGGGAAGACTGCAGTTTCATCTGCGTGAATAGCTGAGCTCCTCTGGCTCTGACAGAGCATAGTATCTCTGGCTGCTTTAGGCTGACTGAATCACAGGTCGTGTTGTGCCAGGTCTGCCTGATCATGTTAGTGTCACAAGTGACAACATCCTCAACCATCTGAGTTGCACACCTGCGATTGCTTCTCCAGGCCTTTTTAAATTCCCACTCCTATAGTATGGGAGAAGGAGGATGATGAAAAATTATCACTCTAATGAAATGTGCACAATGTGGAGAGCAGGTCATCAACTGATCATTTAAAATGGCATCTACTAATATTTCCTATCCATTTTAAAAGAAACACGGTCATGATATTAGGAAATAATTTATTTTCATGCCATTACCTGGCATTTTAAATTATAGGGTTTCAAGTTGGGCCTACCATAGAGAATAGTGGCTCCAGCAAAATGAACCTATAATGGCAGGCTAATGGATGGTATGCTGAAAAACTTTTGCATTTCTATCATTAATCTGTTTACTATAAATGAATGTGCCTTTTGTCTCAAACAGGGCACAATGCTATGGATGTTGCAAAAGCATATGCTGATTATAGAATAATTGGCCTGATTAAAGAAAAACTAGATAATTTACCAAAGCCCACAGAAAATCCAAAAGTGAAAGGCAAGCCGCCTCCTAAACCCAAGACTGAAGGTGCTGAAATTAAGAAAGAAGAGGTAAGAAAAGAGATTGACTCATTTACAAATGAAATTCTTTTAAAAAGTTGGTGGTGCTGGTCACCAGCAGTGTTTATATATCATTACAAAAATGGGGGAAAACATACATAATGCATACCTTGAGCACCATTTATATATATGTGTGTGTGTATATATTTTTTAATCTAGGAAAAATATTCTACTACTGAAAGTCTAAAAGGTACTGCTTAAAAACAGAACACACACAAATACCAAATTGATTTGGCCAAATACAGTAAGATGTTGAAAAAATAACTGAAGTTGGATATGTAAATACTTAGTATTGAATTATACAAACGTGTTTAGATACTCCAAACAGAGAAGGGTAGCCCTCAAGAGAAATGAAATAAACTATGATTTTCTTCCATTGAGGTCTCATAATCTTACACTGTCTATCTCCTTCATACCCAGCCCCACTGAACTTTGGGATATAAAACTGCTTAAAACTTGGAATCCTGAAAAATGACTCCAGAAGCTTGCAAACATGTCAAGTTGCCAGTTCTGGAAAAACAAAGTAGTTTAGGTACCTATAAACAAAGCTAGCAGTGGAATGTCCAGGTTACTGCCAACGGAGATAACTAAGTCCTCAGGAATTCACCATTCTCCAGGAAGCCTTAGTAGGTGTGTTTCCAGGCTGGCTGCTCTTGCTAGAGAAGCAGAAGATTCAGAGGAAATCCTTGGCAGACAGAGGACAAGGCTGAAAATGGTGAGGCAGTATAGTTGGGAAAAACTGACAGGGTGACGGGATTATAGAAAGAGGACAGCCTTATAAACACGAAAAAAAATAAAAACACTGAGATGGAAAGAGATGAAAGAAGATGAATTGGCTAGAGTTCCTACTACATGCACCATTACAATTTTAATAGGATTCAATTATCCCGATTAATGAATGGCCACAGGTCAAGGATGGATATCCTAAACATTTATGTGACCTGTCACTGATACTACTAATTAAGTAGAGTTAAAAAAAAAAAAAAGCAAAGCAATATCTCTTCTTACCCAGTATTAATATTCTATCTTACCAGAATTATAACTTGTATAGTGACATTTTTAAGAGTTTCTTTCTGACTTCAGAATAAGGTGTAGAAGAAGTAATGTCAATTATGAATAGGTTTTGCATTTTACTTTTTGCATTGTTTTCAGGAACTACTTACATCTGTTTATGCTGTTCCAACCATATCAGAGGAAAAGAAAATGCGTAAGGATAATGTGGTTCATCTCAATTCACTGATTACCAGTGGCCATACCAAGAAAGTGGATATCACATTTGTGCCCCGAAGGGTAAGCACTGTGGGTTAGCTTCACAGCATTGCAGAAGCTCATACTGATATTTTAACAGTGACTTTTCATGCAGACCATCCAAGCAAATATCCCAAGCTTCTCTTTCATGATTACTCTCCACATCCTGATACTTTCAACTCCCAAAATCTGGCTCCTTTTCTTTCTATTTCCATATGGACATTTGAATTTTTCTTGAAATACTTAAGACTTATTTTGGTGAATGACATCCCTACAGCCATTGGTCATCAAGTTCTAGATGTTTTTTGTTGTTACTTCCCAGACCACACCCTTCCTCTCACTTGAGAATTTCACTAATCTCAAGATTGGATTCACTGAGTCTCCTGAAACATTTCTATACCAAAGAGACTGGAGACAAATTCAGGATTTCCAACGCCTGTCAAACCATGCAGAATAAACAGCTCCTTTTGTTTTCTATTAAGAAAATATGTTTTGTTTAAACATGAAACATAAAGGTAGTAAACCTGGATGACTTTCTAATTCTTTTACTTTCCTGCGCTGACATTCTAAAAGTGAACAACAGCTGTCTTAAGGGCTATTGGCCAGACAAATGTAATGAAGTAGCATTTCAGATAGCCATCATCAAAAACAGGGATGTTAAGATGAGCACTAATGGAATGTAGGCGGGGGGAACAGTTTAAATGCATTTAGAAGCAAATTTGACAGCTTTAAGTTAAAAAGTTCAAAATGCTTCTTAAAACTGTGGATTGAAAATGGATGGATGCTGACATATGTGTGGACTGTCTTACTCATTGCGCTCTGGGTCTCACTATTTTAAGGTTTGGAGTCCCGAAGCCACGACAACCGAGCTGATCAGGAAAAGGGAACTACAGCGGGAGAGGTTTACGTACGAGGTGGACTTCGACGATTTCATGATGCCATTCCAGAAGAACATCACAGAGAAAGCCCGGGCTTTGGAAGCTGCCTTGAAGACCTAAATCCCAACTGTTGCTTTTTGGAGTAAATGCTTTGAGGCCCATAAGAAGTTTTAGAGAAACTATTATCATCAAAGCCAAAGCAATCCACATATTAAAAACATGTTACCAAATACTTCCTTTTGCATTAATAACTATGCGTATGTTAATACTACAGAGGAGAAGATGTATTTCATTTAACAACATATAGCATTGAGTCTGGATGAATCCCCCATTTTGCTTTAACAATGTAACAGAATATAGGTCATGTGAGTTGTAAACATTACTGTCAAAAATTATCTAATAATTCATGTTCACTGAAGCTCAGATCACAATAGGGAAGATGTAGACTCAACCCAGATGTCGACTACTGATGACTGCATGAAAAACATGTGGTCTGTATGCACTATGGAATACTACTCAGCCATAAAAAATAATGAAATTGTGTCTTTTGCAACAAAATAGATGCAACTGGAAACTACTATGCTTAGTTAAATAAACCAGTCCTCAAACGTCAAATATTGTATGTCTTCCCTGATTTGTAATGACTAATTATACAGAGTGTATAAAAATGTAATGTATGTGACCAAAATGGATATTTTAAGATGTGATTATCATTTACTGCCCTTGTCTATGTTCTTGAGTAACAGTGGGGTTTTTTTCCTAATTTCAACTTTTTGAATTCTTTACCTAGTGGAGTGTTAAGTCTGTTATTGTAAAATAAACTGAAAGTATGTCATTGTAAAAAAAAAATCTTTTAAGTAAGAAACAAAAGAGGAGAGAGTATGGCAGTGTGGGTGGGAGTGATGATAGGGTGGGAAGTAACACTGTGTCCCTAAGTCTGTATATACAAAATTTATGAAATTTGTTCACCATATATAGATAAAATCATTTTCAACAGTGTACCTGGGCCTGACGCAGCAACCTACTGGCTGAAGTCTACACCTTGCCAGGCCAGGATTCCATACGGGTGCCAGTTGTGTCCCAGCTGCTCTATTTTCCATCTAGCTCTCTGCTTTCAGCCTGGGAGAGCAGTAGAAGACAGCCCAAGGCCTTGGGACCCTGCACCCACATAGGAGACCCAGAGGAGGTCCCTGGCTCCTGGCTTCAGATAGGCTCAGCTCTGGTCATTTGCAGTCACTTGGGGAGTGAACCAGTGAATGGAAGATCTTTCTGTCTCTCCTTCTTTCTGTAAATCTGACTTTCCAATAAAATAAGTAAATCTTAAACAACAACAACAACAACGTGTCTTAGAAACAGTGGGTCAATTTGAATACCCCTACACACAGTGTGTGCACTGTAACCACATCCCCTCTTCATGGAACTACCATGCTCTCAGGCTCAGCTTTCACATGCCAGAGTGCCAGTGGAGATTGTAGAGCAGGGCGGGAGTGCCTGTGGATTTGCATCACCCTAGCCTAGAGACAACTCAGGACCAGCTGCTGGTCATACCCAGTGCACTGAAGCCCCACTCCCTCACGCCTCCAGTAGGATGACTATAAAGTCCAGGCACATTCTCCCTGACTCCTAGATCATCCACTGGGATTAAGATCAAGTCTCCCCCAGTGGCAATTCCTTTGACAGCATACCCTTCATTGCTGCCTTCCCTTCTCTGTCTTATTTATCCCTGCCTTTCTGATCTTTGTTGAGATCATCAACGTTGCTTTTGGAAGGGCCCAAGCTGAGTGAAACTCTTTAGGTCCGATACTGTGAATTTCCTAGCGAAAATTTTGAAAATATCATCTCTTACCTTCTGTTTACTATAAATAAATATTCCCCTGTGAGTTTGCCTTTGAAGTGTTTTGCAATTGACAGGTTGTTCAAGTGCATAGATACAACATCTATTTGGACAAACATAACAGAAAATATGAGGATGGCTAGCTATTAAATGTGATTTTCCTTTAAAGCAAATATGTTGAGGGCAGTAAAGAAGCAGGGACTGAACAGATCCACCATGAAACATCACGAGCGCCCACTTGGGTTCAGGCCTGGGTATGGGAAAGAGGGCCTGTGAGCATTTTTCCAGATAAACAGGACCAGTAAGATGGATGGATAGCTAGATAGAGAGGTAGACAAATAGACAGTTTTATTGTAAATAGATGGATTGCATGATTTGGGCAGCGGGGCGGGGGGTGAGGGGTTGGGCCTCTGGCCAGGCAAATTCTAGGTTTGTAGGGCAGGCTAGACCGATCAAGCTGAAGGCCTCTGGGCAGGAACTGGCCCTGAAGTACATAGTCAGAATTTCTTCATGGAAAGCTCCATTATGCTCTCACCCACAAACACATCAGTACCTCCGCCTAAGGGCATTCTTTTGTATAACCCCATGATTACATCTCTCTCTCCACTCACGTCACCCCAGTCCACTCTGTCAAGAATCTGCTACTTGTTCACTGCCATTCCTTCTTCTCTTCAATCTACGCTGCTGCCAGAGGACTCTTTACAGAAATGGAAAAGTGACATTCAGCACTAACCCAACTGCCTGTACAAATGCTTTGAAAGTTTTCATTGTTCTTAATATCAAACTATACATATAAATATAGCCTGCAACATCCCAAGTAGTCCAACCTGTACCCCCCATGCCAGTCTTTAAGCATTCTGCTGAGGAAAGTCTATTGTATGTCCCATATTCTTACCTTACATTAGATGTTTGCATGAAGCTAGACCTTCAACTTAGCAACGATTCTCTTTCCTCTCCCCCCTTCTCTTCTTCACCTATATAGTATTCATTCATTTTTTATTTCTAACAAAAGCAAACACTTTACCACATGGGCTTCCCTCATCTTCCTCATTAGGAGCATTGAACGAAATCTTGCCTAAACCTGTCTCTCTATTTGGGTGACAGTTTCACCCAAAGTACTCTAAAGAGAGTGAACTGAACCCTACCTACCCTGACCCATGAACAATGCAACCTAACCTAAGTGTACAACCATATAAACAAGCAACTGGATCACAGCCAATCAAAGTCATTGATCTTCTAGCCCATTAGTATTCTTCTAGCCACTTACACTAATCAGAGTGCATGTCACTTGCTTTTATGTGTCCACAAATGTAACTGGCACAAGTGGTATGGGCTGGGGGGTATGCAGAACCTTCTTCAGTGTGGAATGCTGCCTAATTCTAGAGTCTTTTGTCTTATTCCAATAAACTTGATAAATTTAACTCCTCTCACTTTTTTTCTTCTAAGAAACTGAATTCCCTTCACATATATTCTCATAGCACCGTTCTTTGCAACTCTTACCACCCTTATGACTTCACCTTCACCTGTGTAATCATTTATTTGACGGAAAAGCCTATCACAATTGAGTGCTCCAAAATGCGGCACATACATTCCTGCCACATGGACAAGATGATAATGTAACCTAAATTCACACTATTTTGATAATAATAGAATACAGAGGTATGTTATTTTTAGCCAAATTGTATTCATATATATGTGCGTATTATACGTGCTCAGTCTGGTACTGTTTTGACAGCAATTCATCCCTGACTGGGTTCCTACATCCACTCTTGAGAATAAGACATTTTCTTCCTGTTGCCTCCCTTAACCCTCGTGGTTGCCATCAGTAACACAGCTATATGGAACTATCCCAGTCTTCTCCCACACGGCTGCCTGTATCACTGCCACTGGGAGAGGGGCTCCCTTACTCCACCGGTTTTTAACTCCACCCAGGGCCTCAGTAGGCACAGACATTGCCGACCATTGTTAAGAAGTGAAATGACTGCAAATCAGAAAGGTAAAACAGTCTTAAGTACTCTTTGTACATGACCCTGTCACAATTCTTTTCCTTTCTGGAGAACAGAGTGATATATCTGACAGAATAAAAAACACTCTAGTCCTAGGCCAGATATCAGCAGATAAACATGTCCTGCAGCATTAAAATACCTGTGTGATACTCATTCCTAAAGGTGCCATGTGTTTAGAACACATTGCCATATATTTTCCTTTTTGAGTGAACTCGGAGAATTGAAGCATCATGAACTGGTTAGCAACAAAGTTGTTCCATAAAGTACCCCATACAGCTTTTGGCTTATATTCATTTGTGTGAGTAAGACAGCACAAAACACAAGAATAAATGGTATTATCCAAGCCATTTAGTAAGAAATGTCTGACCAAAATAATGCACTTATTGATTCAAATGCAGTCATCGGTTTAGAGGTTTGCTATATCATCCTTTGCATTTGTCACCTTGAATGGAGCAAAATGTTCTTAAACTTTTTTACACCTCATTTCAAAAATTAATAATCAAAAAATATTACCCTTCAAGTTTTTTTGTTAAAAACAAAAGCAAAAAAAGCTTTAGAATATCCAAACAGTAGTAAGGAACTCACCTGAAGTCATCTTACAGACTAAAAGTCATTTATTCATTCAAATATTCACTCATTTTAATATGAGGGTCTGCCATTTTCCAATAGGCCTTTTGCTGTAGGAAGTTGAACAGAGAAGTCAAGGCTCCCTTGTCTCTGGCCACCCTAATGCTTACATAAAAGGAGAGGGCCAGTATCTGATCCTAAATACTTTATCTAAAAATAGAAAGCCACATTCCATTAAAAACCAACCGTATACATTTTTTTAATTTACCAAATCATTATGCTTTCCCTCAAGAGTATCTGACAAGAGCTGAGCCAATTATCTGCATGTAGTTACTGGAAATGAGAAACAGATAAATTTTTAGATTTAACCTCAAATAAACCCATAATAAACAATCTGAAAAAAGAAAATTTAAAGAAAATCTTTTTCTTAAAATGATATTGTCCTTTTTCTTTCATTCTCATTTTTTCTCCCAAATATGCTGGATCTATAAATACACACCTGTATACATTATGACTAAGACTGTTTTTACCACTTCACAGTAAATCTTTTGCTGAATATGTAGGATCTAAACCTCCAGTGTATTATGCACGGAAGGATAATTGATATGGTAGCAAAAATAGAAAGCCACATTCCATTAAAAACCAACAACAGAATTCATAGTGGCACTCAAGCTCTGTTTCCAGCCTGACGGTACTTTTGGCTTCCACAATATCTAAAACAACCCCACAGTTTTATGCTTTCCAGAGTCATAGTCACTTAGTTTAAAAGAATAACATCAAAATTCAGTTAAATTGTTTTCCATGCATTTTCAAAATCACAGCTTAAGTTGATTTGCAAAAAGATGAGATTTTTAAAAATTTAGTGATTTCTTAATAAGCAGGTGATTTATTCACATTTTGAGTCATGTTGGTTGATTTTTTAATATTTAAATCTTTTCTTATCAAAGGAATATCTAACCATACTGAGAAATACTGAAAATTAGAAGGAAGAAAAAAAAATCGTTCCAAATCTACAAAGGATCACTGTTAGTCAACCACTTGAGGATTTTTCAAGTGCTGGCATCCTACATAGGGGTGCCAGTTCATGTCCTGGCTGCTCCACTTCCCATCCAGCTCCCAGCTTGTGGCCTGGGAAAGCAGCAGAGGATGGTTCAAAGCCTTGGGACCCTGCACCAACATGAGAAGAAGCTCCTGGCTCCTGCTTCAGATTGGCTCAGCTCTGCCTGTTGCAGCCATTTGGGGAGTAAACCAGTGAATGGAAGATCTTTCTGTCTCTCCTTTCTACAAATCTGATCTGCCTTTCTAATAAAGATAAATCTGTCTTTAAAAACATGAATGTGATGCCAATATGTCTTAGTGGGAGGAAAAAGCTCTATGGGAAACCAAAGTTTGAACTCTGCAATAGACCTTAGTCCTTGGAGATGAATGACAACACAGAAAGGGAGGAGGGGACCTGGGAAAAGTGCACTCTAGAATCAAAGGTAATTCCAAAAAGCTGGAGGACAGAAATACAGTGACAAGAGAAGACAGAAAACGCTGATGCAGGCTTTGTCTTCTATGATAAAGAGCACGAATTTGGAGTCTGAGTTCTGGCAAATAGAGTAAAACTTCCTTCCACCACCTGTGACACTGCATCCTATTTGGATGCCAGTTCATGTCCTAGCTGCTCCACTTCCAATCTTCCAATACAGCCTTGGAAAAGCAGCAGAGGATGGCCCAAATGTGGAAGACCAGGAAGAAGTTCCTCTCTCCCGGCTGTGGTCTGGGTTGGGTTTGGCTTAACACTGGTGTTGTGGCTAGTTAAAATACTATACTGAAGTACTGGTGGAGTCCTGGCTGTTCAAAACTCAGCTGTTCTGGTCCCTCATGATGGTCTAAGGATTTGAATCCCGGCCAGCCACAAGAGAGGCACAGACAGTGCTCCCGGCTCCTGGCTTGAGGCTGGCCCCACCACAACTACTGAAGGCACTGGGAAATGAACCTGCAAAAGGGACATCTTTCTGTCTCTCCCTTTCTTTGTTAATCTTCCTTTTAAATAAACGAATACATATTTAAAATGACGATTTAAACATTTCATTCATTCAGCCTTCATTGACAGTAAATATTGTGTTGCTAAACAGACAAAAAAAAATACACCAAATATAAAGCCCAATTGAAAATTGTGTCAATTGAATAGAAGCGTCTACTCCCATTGAAAAGTCTCTGAACTGTAAGAATAGTTGATATAAATACCACATAATAGTATATAACAATAAAGATCTTCATCAGAGGAACAAAAATCGTTTAGACTCTCTAGGAAACAGGAAAAAAAAATCATGTTCAGAGGTGATAACAACTCAAAAACGTACCAAAAATATGTTCCTAAAGAAAGAAGCGGAAAACGCTGAGGAAGGGAACTGTTGCTGATGAGAAATATGTTGGAAGGACCGCCACCATCACAAAAGAGCAGATACTGTTTCCACATGGAGAGGATTACAGAGACTCAGAAAAAGAGTGTGAGCTGACCTGCTTCATAACTCTTCACAGTGTTTGGCATTTAACAAGATGTTTAGTATTTAATGCTTTCCTCCAGCAGTATTTAATGAATTTTTTCAGGGCAGCTGCATGTCCCTTGGGAGTGTGCATTTTGATAGTAACTAAGTAGCAAGAATAAAAGAATCTGTGACTCAAGGCCTTTGGGATGATAATCCATCAAAAACTATTCTGATTTTTTTTTTCTTGATGCCATGTAATTATGTGGAGAACAGTAAGACCCTGAGAAACTCTGGGAATAATCTTTGGCTTAAAGGGCCAAACTTAGAGAAATTTTACAGGCAGGAAAGTTTGAGCAAGTCTAGCCTCAGGTACCCTGGCTTCCCTCTTCATCAGCAGCAGAGAAAAGGGAGGTTTCTCTGGGTCTGGAATGAGATTTTCTTTCTTCTAAAGAACTATCGTTCCCATGTCACTCTGAGAACTACAGAAACCTAGCATGAAAATTGTCAGAACAGCACTTGGTGAAAATGAGCTCAGAAATTTGGCAAATGGTGGGCAGAGAGGAACTGGTTGGATAACAGAAACATGAACATTAAAGTGATCTAAGATGGAAAATGTGAAAGTTTATCTTGTAGCAGGTGGCTAGAACAATTTTACTCTGAATGAAAACATAATTGCCAAAAACCAGTCTTCAAGCAATCTAAGATTCAAATTGCCTTGTTTTAGGTTCAGAATAAAAATGGAGGAAATTATAGAGAAAACGTTGAGTGGTAGCCCTTAATTCTTCATACAAAAAGCTTCGCCCCATTACTGAACTTCTAATTTTTAGGTTCCCTCTTATTGTTTTGGACAATGAACTTACACAGTCACTAAAATACTTCACACATATGTTTCAAGTGATTACAAAATGACAACCTTAAATACCATTCACAGAAACACACATCCAGACCAGAGGCTGTCAGAGCACCCAAACGCTGCTCAACGCCTCCTACCATTTTCTTCTAACTCTTCACACTGGCCATCAGTCCTGGGCACCCTCACTGTCCCTCAGGACTTGCCCTGTCTGTAGGAGCATACTCCAGTACTAGGGTGGTTTCGAGGCATGTGTGAGTTGATGCCTCTTGAAGAATTCTTCAACAAACATCCAATGAAAAGTGCTGGGAAAAGATCCCATCTCCCTTGCTTTTGGGTGGAACAACACTGAAGCAGGTTCTGCAACGTCTCTTGAGAACCCTCCAAAAAGTGTCAGCTTCCGTTGCCCCGGGAATAACTACCACATGGCTTTCCTCCCTTGCTTGTCTGCCTTCCCCTTTTCACTTGGTGTGATTTCTGGATTTTCACTGAAACAAGAAATTTACATTTCATTCATTCTGTAGAGTGCACTTCTGGGGAGATCCAAATTCAGATAACATTTTTTCCCAATGGGGAAAATGAACAATATTTAGAAGAAAGTAGATGAAGAGGAATTTGACTGATGCATTGAATAGCTGTAGTTAGCAACAGGTCAGAACTCCAGCAATGCACTAACAAAATCCCTATTCATGCCGTGTGCCTCCGTGCAGCAAGGGAAGACATTTTGCCATCCCGGGAGTAGAAACCAACTTCCATCAAAATCCAAAGTACTTTTCTTCAATACTATGCTGTACAAATGCCAAATTTTGCCAACAGTGAATTCCTAATGTAGTAACTTATGGGTATGTAGCACTTGGTTTCATATTTCAAAATGAAATGGTATTGTATAGCATATTACCTGCCTATCACAGAAAAAGAACTCAACATTGTATCATGTTGAACCTGAAGACTTCTGAAAGCCTCTTACATACTGGAACACCTTCTATTTTTGCACTAAATTTAAGATGTCACAGACTTTAGGTAAAAAAAAAAAAAAACAAAAACCAATGACCACAGCAAATGGCTACTGTTTTCTGCACAGCCTGACCCTTAGGCTAAAATATATATATGTATATATATTAAGCAATAAATTCCCAGAACTTAAGAGAGCAAACACACCTGTAAGGGAAAAAGAAAGCGAAAAATACACAACAGTCTTACTGACCTTGGGTTTGATATTTACTCTTCTCATTCCTGGGTCAGTGCTGCTGAGAATAAGCTGGGCTGATGCCAGATTCTTACCATACTCCTTCAACAGTCATTTTTCAGCAAGTTTTGTTTTCTGGAAAATATAAGAAAACAGCTCCTGAGAGGAAATCAACCATGTTTGTGTTGCTAAGTGATTCTATTAGTTCCTTGGGAGAGGAATAGGCAGACATCTAACCCACTCTTGAGAGAATGTCCTCTTAATGTTTTCTCATTTCCTTTCACATAGAAACCTCAAGCCCAACTGCCTCTCAGTCTGTAAAAGTGTCTTTCCCAAGTAGACTGCAAGCAAATTGAGGCAAGAAATCATCTATTCCACTTCCTCATCCTTAACAGAGTTTCAGTCAAGGAGCAAGAACCCCTACACTTGTTCCCTGGACAGGAGCAAGGAGAAAAGCAGAACTTCACCACTGCAACCCCTGCAGTTGCACGGACTTGGGCTGAGGTCATCGCCTGCTGAGCTGCCGCGCCTCCCCTGTCCAGATTTCTACATTCCTTTCCTTTTCCCTAGGGCCCTCCCCTAATAATCCACCAGAAAGTAATCCTCATCCTATGGTTTGCTTGTGCACACTGACAGCTAAAACCCTCCTGATTAAAGAGAGAGAGAGAGAGAAAACTGGAAGCAAAGTGGGCAATATGCAACCTAACAACTGCCAAGTAGGCTGTTAGAGACTCTTGATTTTGACTTACATTAGCTTGCGTGGATAGGTTATGAAAGGCCTTAACTTGCTAGAAGTACACTATACTCTGGTAGAATTAGGAAGCTGTGTTTAACTGGTAGGTCCATGTTTGTGTTTAACTGGTAGGTCCATGTTTGTGTTTACCCTGTAGGCCTCTTCTCTGATTCCTCAGCACTTGTTGTCATCTTCACACTTTTCCCTATCTTACCACATCAGCCCATTTTGTGTTGCTATAACGAAATACCCAAGGCTGGATACTGTATAAAGAAATATATTCAGCTCATGGCTTTGAAAATGTAAGAGTACTGAACCAGCATCTCCTTGCGTCTGGCTAGTGACTTCTGCTATACTGCAACATGATAGTACAAAATTGGGAACACATGTAAAAAGATCACATGCAAGTCAGGAAGCAAAACAGATCTATGTATTTTATAACAACCCATTCTTGCAATGACTAACCCAATCTCTATTCTCTGCCAAGGGTGGTACCCTATGACTTAACTACTTAACTACTTTCCTAAAGCCCTACCTCTTAAACTAGGACACCTCAACATTGCCACACTGGAGACAAAATTTACAAACCTTGTAGGACACACTCAATCATACCCAAACCATAGCATCTAAGATATTTTACTCTACTATGCTTGCACACATATTTGGAGTACTAAATGAAGGAAACATGTGTTTCAGATCTATAAAGAATCAGCTTATTAAATACTGTAATGCGCAAGGTCAACATGTCAAGAGAAACATTTAAAAAGAGAATCTGGTGCTACCCTGAGGTCAAGGGTCTGCCCCATCATAATCAGATGTGGCACACAAACAAGGTGATTTTCCATGATGTGGACACGTCTGCACTTCCACAAAAGGAACTGAAGACCCAAGGTAGAAGGTAATATCTGTAGAGACTTTGTGATGGCTAAACTAGTTAATCCTCCAACTGCAAGAACCAGCATCATATATGGGCACCCAGTTAATGTCCCAGCTGCTCCACTTCCCACTAGCTCTCTTCTTATGGACTGGGAAAGCAGGAGAGGCTGGCCCAAAGCCTTAGGAACCTGCACCCATGTGAGACCCAGAAACTCCTGACTCCTGGTTGTGGATCAGCTCAGCAATGGCCATTGCAGCTGCTTGGGTAGTGATCTCTCCCTACCTCTGTAAATCTGACTTTCTAATAAAAACAAACAAATCTTACTCCAGCTATAGGCAACTGCTTAGGTTTTCTTATACCTAGGCAAGCATCACACTGCTAGGAGAAAAGCAGCCAGTACTTAGAGGGCATTCTGGGCCTGGCTAATGCCAAATTTGTGTTAACTATACTAGTATGTCAACATGGCTGCTTATTCTTTCAATTTTTACTTATTTATTCATTTTTAAGATACATGGGAAGGCAAGAAATACCAGCCCCAGGACATGCCACCCCAGCCACAGACACGCCACCACAGCCCTAGGTTTGGAGGGGGGCTACAGAATGCTCGAGGAAGGGTAGAGTGAGGGTGGCGGAGAGCAGGTTTGACAGCAGAGATATGACTTCTGGGGGCTTCAAAAGACTGAGCCACTGTACGTACAGACACAAAGAGGGCTATGACAGAGTAGTTTAGAAGGCAGAAACCAGAGGGCATGCCTGGGTCAAACCAAGGTACCTGCCCACATGGGAGACCCAGGATAGGCTAAATAAGCATCACCTGTGACCCACTAGTACATGCAAGAGTTGGGGATTGGGACATGCTTAACTGGGCTTGGCTGTAGTGCCTGCTCACAAGTGTCAGAGTAGGGGAAGGGCCACATCGGATTGAGCTGCAGCACACACCAGAATGCAAAAGAACCAGATCTGGGGGCATATTCTCTAGGGGAATTATGGGCTTGCCTCTGTGGGAATGTAGCACCCACCCGTTTACACACAGAACTGGGATAGTGACTGCCAAGTAAGAACTCGCCTGACAGAAAACTACGTGACACTTGTAGAAGCTGCAGCTGGGAGGAGGCTGGGCAGACCCAAGCTACAGCAGCTGCTGGCACATGTAAAGGCCAGGCCTGAGGGGAGAGGATGGGTGGGATCCAGGGCAGGGAACAGGCCTCACAGGAGAACTTGGGAAACTCCCATATTAGGCTTAACTCCTGCTGGCGAGCACAAGGGCAGGGTTGGGGGCAGGCTAGGCCAGCCAGAGTTGCAGAGCTCAACATCATTTGTGGAGGGACAGGTCTTGGGTCATGCTGGGCTGGGCCAGGTCGTAGTACCAGTTTGTATGAACCAGAGCCAGGACAGGGTATGGGATGCTCCTGGCTGGGCTAGGCTGCAACACCCACCAGTAAAAGCTGAGACTGGGGCCCAGAGCAGTAGCCTAGTGGCTAACGTCCTCACCTTCCATGCACCTGGATCCCATATCGGCACCGGTTCTAAACCCAGCAGCCCCATTTCCCATCCAGCTTCCTGCTTCTTGTCTGGGGAAGCAGTCAAGGATGGCCCAAAGCCTTGGGACCCTACACTCACCTGGGAGACCTGGAAGAAGCTCCTGGATCCTGATTTCAGATCGGCTGAGCTTTGGCCATTGTAGCCACTTGGGGAATGAAGCATCAGATGCAAGATCTTCCTCTCTGTTTCTCCTCCTCTCTGTATATCTGACTTTCCACTTAAAAAATAAACACATCTTTAATATAAAAAAAAAAGCTGAGACTGCATGTGGGTCATGCCAGACTGGGTCAAAGCACCTGCCACCACAAGCAAGACCCAGGTTGAGAACTGGCCATGTAGAAGGACTTTGGGGACACCACCACTTGGTTGAGGCTCCCACTGGTGAGTGCAAGAGGCAGGGCTTGGGGCAGATCAGGCTGAGCAAGGCTGTAGCACCCATCAGTATGCATATGGGCTGGATCTTGGGCAAGGCGCAACTGGGCTGTGCGCCCACACCTGCTGGTGCTTCCAAGAGCCAGATGGGTATGGGACAGGCCAGGCTAGGCTGCAGCATCCACCAGGTCACATGAGAGCCAGACTGGGCTAGGTTCCAGCACCCATCACCGAGAGGCAGAATGAATGATTGCTACAGTACTCATTGGTGAGAGCTAGGACTGGGGCTAGCCATGTCAGTCTGGGCAACAGCACACACAAGATCCATTGCTGGGAGTAGGCCTGGTAGGAGAACTTGGGGACTCCCTGCTAGGCTGCAGCTCCCACTGGTGAGCAGGGCAGCAAGTCAGACCAGGCTGGGCTGTAGCACTCATCATCACTGGCAAAACTGTAGTTCAGGTCAGAGCGTGGGTCAGGTTGTGCCGGTCCACAGCATACTCTGGCACAAACATGAGCCAGGATGGGACACAGGTCAGGCCAGGTTGGACCTCAACACTTGCCAGTTCATATGAAGGCTGGTGCCCCACTGACAAGAACTGGAGTGAGGTTTGGCTGAGCTGAGCCAGGCTATAGCACCTGCTGTTGAATGCTGAGACTGTGGGCAGGCCATCGCATACTGGGCCACAGCATCCACCGGCATGCACCAAGACCCAGGGCTGGGATCAGGCTTAGTAAGGTAACCTTTAGGACTCGCTCGCTGGGCCACTGCTTCCATGAGTAAACAAGAGAGACACAACTGGAGGCACCTCCAGAGAGAATGGAAAGCAGAACAGGTTGGACAAATTCTTCTGGGCAAGCTTTGCACCATGTTCCTGGATCTGTGGAAGCACTACGTTAGACTTTTTCAACAGACCTGGGAAAGATTTTTCTCAACCCTGGAGTAATGAAACCAACAACAACTTTTCAGAACTAACAAAACCACTCAAGTAACTCCTTCAAAACAGTCCTCCCCACATCAAGGTCTCTCTGTGATGCCATCAAAAGACCCTCCTGTATCCCTGGGTGCTGATACAGTTTGAACCCTCTCCAGTCCCCTGTGGACACACACACACTCACACACACACACATACGCAAACAACCTGAAGCATTTGTCCCAATCACCATCCTTAGTACCTGACATTCCCCGCCCTAATCAGAGGCCCATATGGACATGCATCCATCTCTCTCAATTATGTAAACACTATTAAAAAGAAAATTCAGAACAGTAAGAAACCAAGGCTTTGATGTTTTGCTTTCCAGCCTCACAATGTTGCTCTGCTCCAGCCAGCCAGACATGAAGATGCCCATCGTTCTTTGTGTTCCATCCAGCCCACCCATGACTTCCTCATTGTCTCTCTACATGTGCTACTAGAATCATCTTTATACTTTCTCCCCATTCCTCAAACTAGACAGACTTTGATTTTGATTTTGTGAACACTGTCTTTCCTTCATTTACTACCATCTCCATGATGACTTTCTCAAAAATTCCTTTCAATGCCAATGTCATATTTATCCATTCGTTCACTGTTGCATGACAGTCAGGGCTATTTGCCTCACCCAGACAGCTGCTCAATATCAGGTGAGACCACACCTCCATCTCTTTCTTCTACAAAAAGTACTTGACATGGTTCTGAGCACAGAGTCAGCAATGCGGTTGCTTCTGCCTCCTGCCCTGACTGAAGTAGATTAAACTGTTCTATTGCACTTGGTTCAGTGCCTTACTCATAGCTGGAGGCATGGACTGGACACATCTGTCAGGCACAACTACTGCAGTGTGAGCTTCCTGTTTCCAACTTCCAGGCTCTGTAACTCCTGGGCTTCTGCCCAGCCCGCAGAATGCCTCCGCTGCAGCAGGCTGCATAGTCTGAGACAGGAACTGCTGGTTGCATGATCAGCTGGGTCACCAGCTCCTTCATATCCACAGGTCAGTTCCTGGTCTGCATTCGTTCCCAGAATTCCCCAGTGGAACTGAGCTTGACCTGCCCACAGCGGTAACTTACTTGATAATGCACTCTTTATGGCTTCCTCTTCCTGTCTCACTTCCAAACTCTCCTCCCAGTTTTTCCTGGGGTCACATCCCAAATTGCCTGAACTCTTGTCTCAGAATATGCTTTTAAGCAAAACTAAATTAAGACATTCAATTAAAAGCTTACAGAAAAAAAATGAAAGTCTAATTCTCACCTTTCCCTTCACAGACAGAAATAAGGTTGGATTTGCTAAAACTAGGAAAATATATATATAGGAATATATATATACATATGAATATATATATAGTTTTATATATATATAAAACTAGGAATATAGATAGATAGATAGATAGATAGATAGATAGGCTCTATATATTTGTCCTGTTTCTTTTAATCAAGGAAGTAAAAGAAGAGGAAAACAGGAAAAATGATGACAAGTGTCTACTTCTGAGGAACTTGATTAAGTAGCATTTGACCCAAACTATGAAATCTTGCAAATGTCCCCATGATGCATGTTAAATTTTAGAGCAAATCCTACCTGCTACAATAGGAGTGAAACAGACAAAAGTCGTGCAAATGGTTGGAGAATCATGGGGAAAAGAGTTATCCTCTGATCAGCTGGAAAGAAAGCTTACACATTTCTGAAGGGTGATTGTGTAATTCCACGTCTTGAACGGTCAGTGCACCACCCCTTCGGTTGCTGGAGGACTGCAAGTGCTCAACGAAACTGAAGAGGCTCGACAAGGACTGTTCTCATGACCACTGGCCAAGTTCTTGCTTCAACTTGCTTACTTCATCAAATATCTATTTGTGATCTCTTCCCGAACCTTATTAACCCTTTCCTTAAAAAGAAGCTAACCTACTCAAACAGGAAAGCTTATTCATCATATTTCAGAGGATATTGGCACTTTTTAACAATTAGATACAGGCCCCAGGTTCTGGACAACTATCCAGTTCAGCAAAATATGAGTTCACAGAAAAATCCACCTAATTTCCGGAAGAAAGTATTGTCGGTGAAAGAACTCCTGAAACAGTGTTAATCTGTCATTTCAGTCAAAATAACTAGTTTCGAGCAATGCAACAATTACAGTGAATGATGCCCAATCTTCACTGGGTGAAATCCAGAAAAAAGCTCCGTCATAACTATAATTTAAGATCTGCCTGATTATGCTGATGAAAACCAATTTAATGAACATGTAAATTTCTCATTGTTTTCTATTGTAAAAATGCACAGCATATTTCCTGTTCAACCATGCACTCATTGCTATAAATTCGACCTGCAAAGACTCTGCTTTTTTTTTTTCCCCTCCCAAAAAGATAGCCTGCTAGACGAAGCAGGGGCTTAGAAGACTCTTTAGGGTGCCTTCCTACAGTAAATCATTATGACAGGTGCAATAGTGCCTACTTCCCCATTTCAGTCCCTGGAAACTGAATGTTACCTTCCGTGACAAAAGGGTTTGCAGACGTACAATGCATTTTGAGATGTGGGGATTTTCTTGAATTACCCAGGTAGAACCAGACAAACCCAATCACAGAAGCCTTTAAAATTGAAGGGGCTGGGCCCGGCACAGTAGCCTAGTGGCTAAAATCCTCACCTTGCACGCACTGCCAGATCCCATATGGGCACCAGTTCTAATCCTGGCTGCTCCACTTTTCATTCAGCTCCCTGCTTGTGGACTTGGAAAGCAATTAAGGATGGCCCAAAGCGTTGGGACACTGCACCCACGTGGGAGACCTGGAAGAAGCTACTGGCTCCTGGCTGCGGATCTGCACAGCTCTAGCCATTGTGGCTACTTGGGAAGTGAATCATTGAATGGAACATCTTCCTCTCTGTCTCGCCTCCTCTCTGTATATCTAACTTTCCAATAAAAATAAAACTTAAAAAACAAAGAAGGGACTTTCTCAGTTTCTATCAAAGGGAAATGCCATTATGGAAAAAAGACCAGGGATATGCACTCTGGCTGGCTTTGACACGAAGAAAGATGCGCAAACCAGTAACTGGGTAATTTCTAGAAGCTGGGAAAGGCAGTGCTGCAGGTTCTTCCCTAAAGCCTCTACAACCCCTGCCAGGCTGACCTTGACTTTAGCTTCTAGAATTATAGGAAGACAATGAAATCGGCTATTTAAACCATGAAAATGGGTTAATGTGCTACAGAAACAATGGAAAACTAATATTGTGAACAATAATACATTTGAATGTTTAATGAAAAGACTTTCATAATGAAAGAAAAAAATATATCAAAGTTCATCTTTCCTGCCCCCAAAAATGTCTAGGTGTATTTCTTCTTTCCTTTCTCCCTCCTTTCCCCAGCCCTTCCTACCTTTCTTCTTTCCTTGCTTTATCTTTCCTTTCCCCCATCCAGAAATAACAGCGGTTACCACTTTGCCTTTTGACATTCCATTCTGTTTTGGAAGGAAGTAAAATATTACAGATGAGCATCAGGGTCCTTTTAGGCATAACCCCCTAGTCACATGCCATAACCCACTCCATCCACCATACTCACATTTTAGCATGTATGCTTACCATCCATTTTTAAAACCTATGTGTAAATGCCCAATCAGCATGTAAGTTATTTTGTGTAAAGTTTTGAAGTTATAGAAGTTACAATGCATGCAGTATAAAACATGCACAGAAAGGAACAAGGTGACAATTCAATCTCCTGGCTTTCCTCTCTTGCTGCATGCACTTCTAACCACCCACCTATTCCCATGGGCTGCATACATATGCAGAAGGCACTGGCCAGGGGGCCTGAAACTGTAGTCTGCAGAAATGCGCCTTTCACGCCGCACAAGAGTGCAGGTGAAGTGTGAAGACCAGATCTGAGAGCAAGCACAAAAATCCTAGCAAGTGCTTTGCTGGGTATGTATTGGATTTAAAATGAACAGACCTTTAAGGGAAAAAAAACACCTTTCAAACCTTCAGCTTTCCAAGATGACTGTGGTTGTTTGGCATTTTGTGTTTGCTTGTGCATAAAGACTTTACGCGCTTAAAAGAAAATTCCACAGAGAATCCCTACCATGGGTGACTGAGACTCGAACCCCAGGTTCAACAGCTTCCCTGGGGCTGGAGTACAAACACAGATGCTAGATCCCAGGGCTACTTTGTTATTAAAGCGTCTTTGGGCTTTGAAGCAGAAAGAAAGAGACTATAATGGAGCCAAGTGGGTTTATAAGGAATGTCAGAATAGTTCAAAATAATATCAAATGTGTGTGTACAAAATTTACAACAAAAGTGCAAGGTGAAAATTTTATGGTAATATATTATATTTTGTATTAAATAGGAAGTGGTCTTCCTCTTTAATTCATTAGAAACTCAATTTTATACGCTTGAACTAAAAAAGTATCATAAAGCAAGAGAACAAGCAAGAATTTTTCATCCATCAAATAATTACATGAAAATGGCCAAAAAAAATTTAATTGATCTGTGCCAGTTGTTTATAAGAAAACAGAAGGTTGCTGACTCATTTCTTCAAGCAGTTTCCAGAGTGACAGCTCAAATCCTGAATATTTTGAAAAAACAAGCCAAGACCTTCACCTTCCAAAACAGAAGGCGAGTGTCAAGCCACAGTTTAGAAACACACTGTAAACCAATTTATCACTGTCCCACAGAAATACAGCATAAATTGTGCTTGAAAAAAATACAGAGCAGTTACATTGGACTTCCCTTTTGCCAAGCTTCCTTTTGATGACCCAAGCCTGTGGCGCTTCCCCATTCTTCTTCAGGGAGTTTCCCTGTTTGTGCTTTAGCACCTGATTATTTCTGATGTTCCTGTATTGAGAGAGAGAGAGCTCTCCCATCTACTGGTTCAGTCCTCCAAATGCCAGCAGCAGCCAAGACTGGACCAGCCTGAAGCCAGAAATACAGAACTCAATCCACATTCCCATGGATATGGCAGAGACCCACCACAGGTGAAGTTCTCTGGAAGACAAGGTGGAATCTGTAAGGATTTCCTTGCAGCCGATACCTATCCCTGCATTTATTCTTCCTATAATTACAGAATCTAAATAATGAAATCCTCAAGTTCCTAGGATTTCTTATAGTTGGGAGTGACTATATTATCCAGTTCTAACTGGTGAAATAGGTTTTTTTTTTTTAAGATTTATTTTCTTTTATTACAAAGTCAGATATACAGAGAGGAGAGACAGAGAGGAAGATCTTCCGTCCAATGATTCACTCCCCAAGCAACCGCAATGGCCGGTGCTGTGCCGATCCGAAGCTGGGAACCAGGAACCTCCTCCGGGTCTCCCATGTGGGTGCAGGGTCCCAAGGCTTTGGGCCGTCCTCGACTGCTTTCCCAGGCCACAAGCAGGGAACTGGATGGGAAGTGGAGCTGCTGGGATCAGAACCGGTGCCCATATGGGATCCTGGCACTTTCAAGGTGAGGACTTCAGCCACTAGGCCACGGCACCGGGCCCAGTAAAATAGGTTTTACAGAAGACTCTTAGGGGGAAAAAATCATTTTGATAAAAAGAAAAGGAACTTGGGCCTAGTGTGATGGCTCAGGAGTTAGATCATCACCTTACAACCACCAGGATCCCATATGGGTGCTAGTTCATGTCCTGGATGCTCCATTTCCATCCAGCTCCTTGCTGTGGCCTGGGAAAGAGTAGAGGATGGCCCAAAGCCTTGGGACCCTGCACCCACGTGGGAGATTTGGAAAAAGCTCCTGGCTCCTGGCTTCAGCTCAGGCCATTGTGACCACTTGGGGAGTGAGTTAACAGATGGAATCTCTTCCTTTTCCTGTATCTCCTCTCTGTAAATCTGCCTTTCCAATAAAAATTAAAAACAAGTCGAAGGAAGGAAGGAAAGAAAAAAGGAAAGAATGAAGGAAGGAAAGAAAGAAGAGGAACTTCTGCTACAGCCTTTCTCACTTCTTTGTGCTTTGAAGGCTCTCGTGATGACTGAGTCGGATGCAAGGAGGCAGCAGCAAGAGGGTAAAAGCCAACTGCCTAAGCAGAGCAGGGCAAAGGGGTGCTGGGGTCTGTGCAGTGGGGGTGGATGACATGAAGATGTGAAGAGAACAGCTCCCCTGTTGGCAAGGCTGCAAGGGTTTTCCAGCTGTATGGCAGGGCCTGGCAGGATGTCTCTCCAACCATCTCAACGCAATTTCATCGCCTTTGCATGGACATGTAATCATCCTGCTAAGAATTTTGTAATCTATTGAGGCACTGTTGTTTGCCCCTGTGAGATGGGTTTTGGAACTGATATGAGCTTGGAGTTAATGTTGCTGATCATGTCTTGGTGAGTGGGCCTTTAACAATTTGCACACAGGAGCACTTAGCCCATGCCATTTTTGGACACCTGATTGTGTACCTAACCATTGCCTCAGAATCTGGCCCAGACATGTAGTTCACCTTCTGAGAAAGGATTTGATAAGTATCCTAAATATTAATGAAGGTGATAGGAGTATGAGCTGAAACTGTTATGGCAATAAATACAGTTACTGTGATCTTAAAGGCTAGCTTGTCCTTGCAATGCTTTGAAGCATAGAAAATGTATCTGTTTTAGCCACTTTTATGATTTTTGGCTAGAAGAATTTAAGGATGCTTTTATTAACAGATATGCTTTTAATTATTGTTTGATTGCTTATGGGGTTGTAGAGCTTATAGTTGTAGGGGGATTTGATATTTGAAATTTTTATTTTGAATCTTTATGTTTTTTTTCCTTGTGACATATTTTTCCCATTAAGTGATGGGTAAACTATAGAAATAGAAATGTGGTAGGAATGTATTACTGATTAGCAGGTAATCACATGTGCCTTGGCCTTGGAGTCCTGGCCGTCGCCCCGTGGCTACTACTCAAGAATGAACAATGGCTTGCTTTGAAGAGTATGAATACAGTATTTTTCAGAATTATCTTTTGGGGCACCTGCTTAATCATGAAGTAACAAACAGCATGACCAAACATTTGTGCATGTCCCCTTAGTCATGAAGTAAAAATAGAACAATGAAATGTTTATGCAGAAGCTTGTGATGGACCTTGGTAAATAAAGAAAAAAACAGCTTCTTGAGCTGTTACGAGAGAGCACCAAATGACAGCATCCGTGTCTCTTCTTTTCGCCGACCCCATACACCCTTCTCAAGCTCCGAACTCGGCTGGAGCTGGCCTTCAACAGGCTGGCTCTTTCATGATGCTGCAACAGTCACCAGTGCCCCTCTCTGCTCTGCGTTTTAGTTGAGATGCAATCAGTGCATGTTGTATGTAAGATACTATTACATGGTGTTCTGATAAAGAAAATGTAACAGATTGCCCAATACTCCTGTTTTACAGGTTGGCTGGAGTCTAGGCCAATCTGATTGCAGCAGGAATATGATGTCATTTTCTCAGTGGGTATTGAAAGGAACTGGAAAAGAACAAAACTAGAGGTTTTGGAGCTTCAGGGAAGGGGAGGCACATTACAGTCTTCGCGTTTAACATTAAATACACATTCCAGAGAAATTCAGAGAGGGGAAGCTTAAGTTAATCCTCTTAATCATTCTTAGCATATTCCACAAAGATTTATCAAAATTCAGGCAAAAAAAAAATAATGGCTCCGAATTCCTAGAGTTATTTGCCTGTTTGTTTTTGGTCTAATTGCGCCCCTTAACTGACAGTTCACATTTATGCCTGTGTAAATCCAGCCTCGTAGCACACTTCATTTTGCCTAAAAGGACAGCTTCTTAGTTACTACCGAATCTCCTATGGAATTTAGTCAAAGTGCAACATAACATGAGACCTGCAGCAACAAACAGTAACAAATTAGATAAAGTTAAGATGAACTTGCTTTATTATATGCTTACTGTGACACCAATGCTTGTCAGTATTTTTTGAACACCTAAACAGTGGTTCCTAGTGACAGTTGAGGGTACCTTCTACAGAATTGGAAGTGAATTAAGACAGAAATGAGGAAAGACAGCAGAGCGAAGAAGAAAAGAACAATTCAAAGTCGTTCCCCAAAAGACCAAAACCTTCATATAATTTATTCCCTTTTGGGAGTTATTCCCATCAGAAGTTATGATGAATACCAAATCAGCAAGCTGGAAGAATTAGGCATTTTTATCTTGTTTCATAAAATAGGTGTTGGATTATTTAAGGGTTTTTTGTTTGCTTGCTTTTAGCTTCTACTTTAATAAAACAGAAGAGGGAAATTCTAAATTGGAAAAAGCTACAGCTTCTCATTATGGGGTGAGATGGAGGGAGGGGTCTCTGATTGGTTCTCAGAAGTCTAGTTCCATTAACACAACTGGGGAAACCTACTGTTCATCCCCCACTTCTCTTCTTTGGCTTTAGATTTTTCAGTGTTTTCAAAATTGTATGGGGAACTGCATGCTACAAGGATCTAGGGTAAGATTTGGAACTAATGAGGCAGACTGCCCTCAGTAAATAAAAGTTGAACCTGAAATATGAGGAACGTATGGAAGTTAAGTGGGTAAATGATAATTGGACTTTTAATGAAGGTGTGAGACGTGAAGTCATCAGGTTCATCTTCACAGGAAGGTGTTTAGCTGTGAGTAGACAGTTAGCAACCATAACACCTCTCTGTGTGTGGAAAGTCAGAATCAATTAGCTAGCAATAAATTCCAGGTTACAGGACCTTGGATGTTAGGCGAAGTCAAACAGATGAAGAGGTTGTAACCCCGTAATTCCCAGTCAGTGAGGGCGAGACCTGACAAACTAGGGAATACAATGCCTAATGAAAACACCAGGTGAGCCTGACTACCTACCAGACGCCTGACGTTGCAAGACCATTCACAAACTCTTTTGCTGCAGTTAGTATGTTCAAGTCCAGCCTTGGAGTGGACAGATGAGGCTGTTTCTCACTGGGGTATGGGTCACCACACTGGGTTCTTAAAATGCAAACTCCTGCTCTCATATTTATTAATTTTATGCCCTGTATTGGAGAAATAACAGACTATATAGGATATAAACATCTCTATAAAATGATTCACAAATAGCTTTTAATAAAGATGTTGCATACTCACCATTCAATGCTTAATGGTTTTTAAAGTGGCAAGAGCTAAACTTGCATAGCCAGTAGGATTTCTTCACCATTAAAAACATGGAATGGACTAATATTACAAAAAAATGCCAAATTTTTGAAAGTGTTTGAGTGCTGTGCTTTTAATTACTTTTCTCTGTTTTCTTATATTTTTCTAAATTTTACATATTCTCCAAGTATTATTGACAAACAAGTATTCCTTCTATAGCCTGATCATAAAACTACTGGGAGAAAGGTATGAGGTCTCTCTCCTCCCCACTAATGACCCTACCGTTGATGCTGCTGATTCGGTCCATCTGACCCTCTGCCTTGAGACTCTGGTGCTCAAGAGGGTGAGCGCTCAGGAGATCAATGCCCTCTCTGACTCCCCTGCTAGAAGCCCATGTCATATCCTAATTCAGCAAATCCACCAAGATGGATTAACCAATTTAATAAATATTACTATTAGCTCTCATGCACAGTTAAGTCCTCCTTTCAGCATAAGTTTGTCGCTATTAAAGCCAAAATACCAAATGCAGCAAGTTACCTAGGAGGTTCTTGGTTCTTGCCATTGTGGCAGGAAGGGGCTGCAGGGCACCGTAAAGGGGCAAGATGATGGAGGACAGAGGGAACGGCTTGCAAATGGCCGGGCAAGGGGGCCAGAGGGGGACGGTGCACAGCACATGCAGAGGGAGAGAGAGAGAGAGGAAATGGATGGGAGGGCAGCCATGAGTGACTGGTGGATAGGATTGTCAGAGCCGCAGGGGATTGGTAGGTGAGGAGGGGTAGTGGGAGGGGCCGCAAGAGATTGGTGGGCGGGGTTGTCAGGTAAGGTGCCATGAGGTTACAGTGGGCTTATGAGATTACAGCAGATTGATAGACAACAAAATTGGAATCTGAAAGTATAGGAATCTTAGGGAAACCGACCTAGGAAAAGCAGATATTCAAAATAGTCCAAAATGGCAGGACAGTCAGGGTTGATATTCCAGCCACTCATCAAATATTCAGGGTCTATTACATATCCAGACACTGCCCTAGGTATAAAACAAAACAAACAAAAAACAACAACAGGAAACAAACACAGAGATTATCCCAGGCCTCATGGAGGAACTCACATTTCCCTAAAAAGGCAATAAAATGTTATTATTATGTATTTAAGTTTTGAGAGGCAGAAAGGGAGAAAGCAAGTCCCCTTATGCAAATTCACTTCTGAAATGTCAAGGTTGGGCTGAGGTCAAACCTAGGAGCCAGGAACTCCATCCAGGAATCCCGCATGCATGATACGGATCCAATTATCTGAACCATCACCACAGCCGCCCAAGGTCTAAGTTAGCAGGAAGATGAAATCAGTAGCCAGAATCCAGTAGAAAACCCAATGGAATGTAGGATGCACATATCAAATACTCTGAGCAATAATATAAGTAAAAGTGTCTGTGTTTGAATAGTGTATCCAGGAGCATTGACTCTATGTGAATCTACAGATCGATACAGGATCTCATGGGGTAGGTTGCCCTCAGGTAGTGATGTTCAGCCTAAGATCTGAAGGATGCATGGGAATTAACAAAGCAAATACCAATTCAGATTCTGTTATGTATACGAAAGTTTACTCTGCTGGGGTCTTGGGATACAAATCTCTGCACTTAAGGAAATGCCATCGCATTGTCAAACCAGAGTCAAACTTTGTAAATAAGACAGAAAAATACTTTTGGGTTAAGGTGTCCAGTGTTCGTAGGAAGTTGAGGAGTTCAAAGGAACTGGCAACAGTAAGGGCTAAAGTAGTACCAAGCTCTGGGTCCTCTTAAAGGAGCTGGTAAGAAGCAGCAGTGCAGTCAAGGAAAGCAACACGAGTAGAAGCCCAGAGGAGTCAAGGCCAAGGATGCTTTGGTAGCTAGAGAGAAGCCCAACACGATGAGGATAGACAAGGAGTGATGGGTGGAATAGACAAGCTCTCTTTGAAAGCCAGGTAAGGACACTTGGACTCAATGGGATAGAAACCAGAGAGCTTGAATTGACACGATGGAAGTGGTATCCACAGGAAGAGAGTAGTGGCCACCTATACCACCTTGGAGAAGAAAGCCAGAGGGGCTGACAGTCCCCCAGTAATCCAGATAGCAAATTGCCCCTCCTTTTACCATTGGCAAGCTAGGATACAATCATGGCACGAGGTGTTTAGCTTTTGAAAAGGAAAGCTCTGTAAGAATGGGAAACATTCCTCGGTGACTTGATGGCTTGTTTCATCTCACTCCTTCAATCTGCTTCTCCCGTGGCTAAGGACGGATGTTTCAATGCACCCCACTGTCTTCCTCTTCTAGAACAGTTTCCTAGAGAGGAGGCTACATCTGCAAGCCGTGGCCGACTCAGCAATCCTACAACAACTCATAGACTGGCAGACTCTGCTCCCACGTTGGGGGCCCATTTCCTACTCCTCAAAGCTATTGGACTCACAATGACTGCTGGCGGATGCCAGCAGTGAGGGGCGGAGGTATGGGTCATGTTGTTAAAGGGCCTCTGCTCACCAAAATGCCTAGCTGGAAGGGCTGCAGAGACAAGGGGCGTGGGAAAGGAATCGCTTTCCCGAGATGCATCGGTCTTCGTTATTTACTCGACCAGCATTTTCAATCTTGTACCCCTAATGTTTATAGCTTTCTCTTGGAAAAGTGGGTTTCCAAACGCCTTTGGAAACCTTACCCCCTGCCTTAATATATATTAGAAAGCCCTAGTAGGGACGGCTTTAGAATTTCAATATAGAGGGGATTAAAGCGTAGCTATTCAGTTACCAGTGAAACTTGGCTTGAAGCTTTGTGTTGTAAGTTTTCTGGGTTTTTATTTGTTTGTTTACTTGATTTTGTGTTTACTGGGGTAGCACATAGAAGCAAGTTGGCAGGGAAGGCCTGTCTCGCCCAGTCTGAGCCCTAATTCATTCTCATTCACTGCAGACTCTTACAAATGTCCTGCACCTTCACCTTGTCAGTGAATAAACTGCTCATTAATTATCTAACTTTACTAACAGAGATATTTCTTCCCATGCGGATATGAGTATCCAGAGAGAAGTTTCTTCGGGTTCACCCTAAATATCCCCACTCATGGCCAATCAGGCTGGTCCTTGGGCCTGCTCCTGCAAATGCCAGCTGTTTTCCTGGGTCTCTGAGGCCCTCTAGTGGTTGTCTTAGGCTGACATCAAAGGCCCTGCTAAAATTCACCCAATCACTGAATTTAAAAAGAAACAAGTCCTTTCTTTAGTTTCACCTAAAATACAAGAAGCAGACTGAGGTAAGCAGCCTTTGGGTACAGTGGTGAAGGCACCATTTGGGATGCCCACATCCTAATTTGGAGTGCCTGGGTGTTGGGAACACCCTCGTCGCCACGTACCCCGAGCCGAGCGGAGGGACTAGGGTTGCAACGCAGACAACGCAGAGAGACAAGACAAGGCAACACGCAGCACACCGAATGCCGATCGATGACAGATTGATCTTTATTGCAACTCCAGACTTTCTTTTATACTCTGCTTAGCTCCTCCCAGTAGTGGCCACCCTAAATCCCTTCAGTTCCTCCCAGTAGTGGCAACCCTAAATCCCTTCAGTTCCTCCCAGTGTTTATCCAATCCTCTCGTGGCCACCCTAAATCCCTTGAGTTTTATCCAATCCCCTGGCAGATAACTTGACAAATAGGAAGCAGGAACTTGCGGTTAAGCCAGTGGCTATATGTATCAGGCCAAAATTACCAATCCTGTTATGCTCTGAGAAACAAGCTAAGCTGTGGAGTTAATCCTTGGGAGACCGGGGCCTGCATGTCCCCCTTTTTTTGTTTTTTTTTAATGGACGCCTGTCTTAGGTTGTCTAGCAGTCAGTTGACGCCTTACCCGTCATGGGGAGCCCCACCTGGGGAATCCCTGTCTTAGGTTGGTCATCAGCGCTGCCAGATCTTACCCGTCTCTGGCTGCCCATCACACCAAGTTCAGCCAAACTTGAGCGCTAGGATTTTCCACAGCTAAAACCATCATGGTTTGTCAAATAATGACCTGCTCCCAGGCTTGTTGCCTGCATAGGCGGCAAAGAAGACTAAACAGTACTGCAATCATGGCTATGACCATCAGCCCCATGGCCAAGATTCCGCTTTGTTCCTAAAACATCCATGCTGCCAGTTAAATGCCATTTCACAGGGGTAACACATATATGATGGTAAATCGGGGAGCAGCTGGAGATCCCATGGGCAGGATATCAGGAAGTTGCACCACTGCTGTCAAGGTCTCCTATCCTGCAAGAACATCATTAGGAGTGGGATCATGTTGAGTTGTAGCCAAGGAGATTTGTCGTGTAAGTCTCTCGGGAACCCATCTAGGTGTTTCTTCATCCTGGGGAAAAACACAAATGGAGCCTCGCCCCCACGTTAGTACTGGATCTGGTCCTCGCCATTTATTTGTGGCCAGATCTTTCCATTTTACTTGGCCTTTATTCTCATTAGCAGGGCGAAGCCAATGGCGCTCTGCAGGAGCTACATCATTAGTGACAGTTAAAAAATTTAACACATAGATGGCAGATGCCAGTAAGGAATGGGGTGAGCTGCAATGCTCAGCCACATCCCCCTTCTTTATTTTTTCTAAATAAACTTTAAGGGTGCGGTTAGCACGTTCAACAATGGCTTGACCCTGAGGATTATAAGGAATGCCTGTTTTGTGAGTTATATTAAAATCTTGGCAGAACTTCTCAAAACCTTGGCTAACATAGGCCGGTCCATTATCGGTCTTAATTTGTTTGGGGACGCCCATATAGGCAAAGGCCTGTAAACAGTGGGCTTTAACATCTTTTAATTTCTCTCCTGAATGAGCGGAGGCATATATTACATGGGAATAGGTATCAACTGAAACATGCACATATTGAAGTTTTCCAAAGGAAGGGACGTGGGTAACATCCATTTGCCACACATGATTGGGCAATAACCCTCTGGGATTAACCCCTAGGGATGGGACAGAACAATATTGAGCGCAGACTTCACAATTGGTGACAATCTGGGTGGCTTGTTCTCTAGTCACCTTAGCATGTAATCTCAGGGAAGCTGCATTGAGATGGAACCTTTTATGAAGGCGCACTGCCTGTTCATAAGGGTCCATGGTCAGGGATATGTGCAACACCTGAGTCAACGAATCTGCCCATACATTACCCTCGCTTAGGGGGCCAGGCAAGGAGGTATGCGCTCTTATATGCCCAACAAATAAGGGACAAGTGCGCTGCCAAATCTGCTGCTGTAATTGTAAAAGAAGCAAATAAACTGAGGAGGTAGGGGCTATATAGGCTGTGGTTTCTAAAGGTAAAACAACATGAGCCACATAGCAGCTATCTGTGTATAAATTCAGGGGCTCATCATGATAAATTTGAAGGGCAAAAAGAACAGCGGCTATTTCGGCGGCTTGAGCTGATTTGTGAGAGATGGAAACAGCCTGTTCTTCATGTCCAGAAACTATAGCAGCCTTGCCTTTAGCCGACCCATCAGTAAAAACCACACGAGCTCCTAATATGGGTTGTTGTCTAATTATTTTTGGAAAAACAACTGGATGTCTTTTAAAAAACTGTACTAAGCGATGGGAAGGATAATGATTAATTAACTGAGAAGAAACCGTGGCACAAAAGACAGACCAATCATCAATATTATTCTGCAACCATACCACCTGTTGGGAATCATAGGGGATGGAGATGAAATCAGGATATTTTCCAAAAATTTGCAGGCTGATCTTACATGCCTTATACAACAGAGATACAACAGCAGTGGGATATGATTGCACAATTTGTCCAGTGGATGCTGGGGAGTGGACCCAATATATAGGTCCAGTCTGCCAAAACACTGCTGTAGGCGCATGATTGGAAGGAAAGACCAACAACCGCATTGGTGCCTTATAATCCACATAATTAACATGAGCATTATGAATGGCCTGCTCGACTAACTGCAGACATTCCCTGCCTTCTTTGGACAATTGTCTGGGTGAGGAAGGATCTGGATCACCTTTAAGAATATCAAAAAGTGGCTTGAGTTGCCCAGTGGAAATATGCAAAATTGGTCGGATCCAGTTAATATCACCCAACAAACTCTGCAGATCATTCAAAGTCTTCACATCACTTAATCTGATGGTCAAATTCTGAGGGGTGACACCAGTTGGTAAAAGTTGATGGCCTAAATACTGATAAGGAAAATCTGTCTGAATTTTATTCGGGGCAACAATCAACCCGGCTGTGGCTAAAGCCTGATAAATACATTGTGCTGCTGAGGACAGAATGGAACGGGTTTCAGCTGCAATCAAAAGATCATCCATATAATGGATTAAATAAATATTTGGAAATTGTGATCTAATTCCTTTTAAGGCCTTATCCACATATATCTGACAAATGGTAGGGCTGTTCATCATCCCTTGTGGGAGCACGACCCAATGGAAACGTTGGGAAGGGGCCTTTAAATTGATGGATGGTAAGGTAAAGGCAAAACGTGGAGCATAAATCTAACACAAGCATATGCCAATCTTTTGGTATTCCCACAGGAGATGGCAAACCAGGTTGCGTGGCCCCCATAGGGGCCATGACGGCATTTACTGCACGTAAATCTTGTAAAAGCCTCCATTTATTATTTTTCTTTTTAATAACAAAAATTGGGGTGTTCCAAGGAGAGGTGGATGGAACAATATGTCCAGCCTCAAGCTGTTCCTTTACCAATTCAATTGCAGCCTCTAATTTTTCACTTGAAAGGGGCCATTGTTCAACCCAAACTGGTTCATCTGTTTTCCATGTTAATTTAATGGGTTCCACTAACTGACGAGGCTGCTCTACAATGGCCCCTGCGAAAAATGTCCTAACCCTGTCACAGACTGGTTGGGGGTCACCTTGAAGATGTCTGCCCAAACCTTTTCCAGGAAAGTATCCCTGTCTATTAAGCATATTTGGCACAGGCTGAGAGGTCAATACAACATTCATGGCACTCAACAAATCTCGTCCCCACAGGTTGATAGGAATATGTGGTAAGACATACGGCTGGAAAACTCCTGAATGCCCTTCTTGATCCTTCCACCTTAACAACCTGGCACTTTTCTGTGGCTGAGAAGTTCCTATCCCTTGGAGAACGGTTGGGGTGGCCTCTAATGGCCAGGAACTTGGCCACTGTGCCTGGGATATAACTGTACTATCAGCCCCGGTATCAAGTAAACCTGTGAATTTTCTCCCTTCTATCTCTAACTGTAAGGTGGGTCGGGTTTGCATGTCGGAGACCCAACATGCCAAGGGGCCAGAATGTCCAAATCCTCCTTGTCTATCTCTCTTAAGAATGGGGTTGTCAGTTGGAACCTTGGGGATCAAGATCAGCTGGGCAAATCTAGCTCCAGGTGGAATGATTATAGTGCCTTTGGCTGATTCTGCCATGACCTCTATTTCTGCTGGAGTATCCTCATCTATCACTCCTGGGAGTACTCTGATTCCATGCATAGTAGCACTACTTCTTCCTAGGATCAGGCCCAAGGTATTCTTAGGTAAGGGGCCCCTGACTCCTGTTTTTATCCGTTGGGGTCCCAGGAGCGGGGTCAATACCTCTCCAGAGGTGGCACAGAGGTCCAGTCCTGCGCTACCTGGTGTTGCTCTGAGGAGGGTTGAAATGTCGGTGTTCCTCGCCTTGGGAGAGGGACTCTGGAAGGAGTCTGCGCTGTTCCGGAAGTTACAGGTGTCTGCTGGGCTCCGTACACCTGAGGTTGGGGGGCCCGGAGCGGGCCCCTGACCCCGTTTCCCGATAGGGGATTGCCTTGGGCATCATATCTGGACCTACAATCACTGCTCCAATGATAGCCTTTATGGCATCTTGGACAAAGATCTGGGGCCTGCAAGGATCTTGGGGGTGATCTTCCTTGTCGCAGAATTTTGGGGCACTGTTTTTTAAAATGTCCAGGCTGTCCACATCTGAAACAGGTTTTGGGAGGCGCCCTAGGGTGGGGCTGAGGGTGTTGAACAGCGGCTGCTATCACTTGCCCAAGGGCATGGGTGGAGTCAATATGTCTGCAGATTTTGAGATAATCATGCAGGGACTTATCTCTGTGGAACCTGAGAGCATCCTGACAATATTTATTAGCATTCTCAAAGGCTATATGCTTAATTACTGGCATTGCTGGTTCCACGTTACCAAAGATCTTACTAGCAACCTGCATAATACGGTCCACAAATTCTTGAAAAGGTTCTGTAGGGCCTTGCAAGACCTTGGAAAGCTGGTCTCCTGTATTAGCATTAGGTAAGGCCTTCCAGGCTCCAAGGGCTGCATTTGCTATCTGTGCATAAACTCCTAGGTCATAATTAACTTGTTGTTGGATGCCCTCAAAAGGTCCAGTGCCAGTAAGCATTTCAAGGCTTCGATCTGCGTGTCCCCCAGCCGCGTTCTGCTCAGCAAAAAATCTGCACCTATCTTGAAAATCCCCTTTCCATAGGAGAAAGTCACCACCATCGAGAGCAGAGCGGCACAATTGCATCCAATCACTAGGAGTAAGATTCAAACTCAAAAAGGATTCTATGAGTGCAAGAGTAAAGGGTGCCTGGGCACCATAATCTTTAACAGCCTGCTTTACATTTTTGAGGTCTTTAAATTGAAGGGGCTGATGCTCCCGGCGAGGGGGACCCCCTCGAACTGGGACCTCTATTACAGGGAAGCATCGAACCCCACCCACAGGCTGATCAGTGAGACCGTCACTCCATGGCCGCGTGGGGTAATTATTGGGTGAATGGCCTGCGGTTTCCTCCTCAGGAGGAGCGGTAGGGGTCACAAAATTAGGGACATATGGTGGTGGTCTGGAACTGGACAGTTTGCCAGAGGAACAAGCACCTATTCCTGCTTTCTTTAACTTTCTTTTAATGTCCCTAATTTCCCGCTTTAAGAAAACCTTCTCTTTATCCTTAATTTTCCGCTTTAAGAAAACCTTCTCCTTATCCTTAATTTTCCGCTTTAAGAAAGCCTCCTCATCTCGTTTGTCCTCACTCTCTTCCGAGGAAGAGGCCTCGTTCTCATCTGAAAAAGAGGCTTCACTCTCCTCTAAAGAAGAGACCTCACTCTCCTCTAAAGAAGAGGTCTCACTCGGGGTGGTTTCACTCGAGGCCACCTCGTTCCAGGCTTCCAAGGACCGTAGAACTTCCCACCCCTGGATTGCTTCAAAAGTAGTCTGTACTTCTCTTAACTGTCTCTCAACTTTCACTTTATCAGTAAATAATGAATCACGGACTAAGCGCCACAAAGAAAAGTTAACAATGGGGAAATTATCTGGGTCTTTTTGTAAACAGGATTGTAAATTGGCCTTAACCTGTTCCCAATCGGGAATATTGAAGTTGCCTGAAACAATAAACCAAGGACTGCTAGATTGAATGGCTTTAACAAAATTTCTAATCATTTTAAATTTAACTGGCATCCCCAGTTGACGTAGAAGTTCTTCAAGCTCGGTGGCCAATTTATCCCGGGAGAAGGCAGAACCCATTTTATCGTCCTTTTCACCGGATAAATTAAACACCAAGACCTAACTATACTTCAAAATAAATCTAAAACCTGACTATACTTCAAAATAAATCGAAAACTTAAAAAATAAATCCAAAACCTAGTTATATTTCAAAATAAGTCTAAAACCTAACTCTATTTCAAAATAAATCCAAAACCTGACTATATTTCAAAATGAAACTCCCTCTCCTACCAGTTTAGGAGAGACTTACAATACGTCCCACTTACCTGAATCAGCTGGCCAGACTCTTGGGACGACCCTTCGTCGTATCCTCTCTTTCTCAATCTCGGTGGGAACCTCCAGATGTTGGGAACACCCTCGTCGCCACGTACCCCGAGCCGAGCGGAGGGACTAGGGTTGCAACGCAGACAACGCAGAGAGACAAGACAAGGCAACACGCAGCACACCGAATGCCGATCGATGACAGATTGATCTTTATTGCAACTCCAGACTTTCTTTTATACTCTGCTTAGCTCCTCCCAGTAGTGGCCACCCTAAATCCCTTCAGTTCCTCCCAGTAGTGGCAACCCTAAATCCCTTCAGTTCCTCCCAGTGTTTATCCAATCCTCTCGTGGCCACCCTAAATCCCTTGAGTTTTATCCAATCCCCTGGCAGATAACTTGACAAATAGGAAGCAGGAACTTGCGGTTAAGCCAGTGGCTATATGTATCAGGCCAAAATTACCAATCCTGTTATGCTCTGAGAAACAAGCTAAGCTGTGGAGTTAATCCTTGGGAGACCGGGGCCTGCACCTGGGCAAATCCCACATCCATTATGGAGTCCAGCTTCCTGCTAATTTGTGCATCAAGGAGGCATGAGAGATGACGGTATCAATATTTGGGTCGGCTACCAACATACAAGCTCTGCACTGAGTTCCAGAGGCCTGCTTTCTGCCTGGCCCGGTCCTGACTGCTGAGTGAACCAACAAATGGGAGAGTTCTTTCTGTCTTTCAAATGAACTAAAAGAAAATTCATTTCTGATACCATCAAAGTTCAGTGAGCTTTGAAAGTATCTTGTCTGCATCCTTGTTCCCCAAATGACTCCCCCCATTCCACCCCACCCTCTCCTACGTCCTTAGGCCTGTTTCAGGCCCTTGAATGTCTTTCTCACAGAAACACCAGAAATGCCCAACCAAGTCCTTTATGAAGAGGACAGCAATGGTTCTCTCCTGGCAGTGGTTTCAAGGACTCCAGATTCCAGGGGGCATGACAGAGGTCTTTGGCAGAAACAAGAGCTAGGACTGTCTTTCGAGACTTTTATAGGGAGGTGAACTCAAGAACGCTGTTGAAACTGGATATGTCAGTCATTTTTATTGATCCATTTGTACAAACTCATGCAAAGCGTTCCTAATATAAAGCACCTGCATTATGGCTGTATCACCTTCACGTGACTCCTGGGAGTGCTCAAGAAAAGCTCACCACACTCACCTGGCCTTCAGCCCAACCAAGCAATTAGGTCACTGTCTAGGATGAGGCTGAAGGAGGGGAGGAGGCCTGCTCATCTGGTAACACCTGCTGTTCCCTGGACTGAAAGGAGAAGCCAAAGAGAATGGCTGTTTTCTGGGGGTCTGCTAGCCGTTTACAATTCAGTATCTCACAGTGGGGCAGGTGTGATCATTTTGTGATGGGAAAATCAATGCAAAGGAGGGAAGCTCCAAGACAGGAAAATCTGTGAGGCAATGGTGGAAGTGGTGTCTTGGAAGTACAACTAGAGGTAAGCCAAGTGACAGCAAACAAGAGGGTGGGGACAACACTCATCAGGCCAGAACTGTGATCCTGTCTAGGTTGCTCAAAACAGCGAGCCATCCCAAGAGTGTGATTTGTAACTACTTCTATTCTCATGATGATCAGACTAGACACTCAGAACGGGGGATGGTACTTTTGCCTTGTTAAATGCACCTGGGCAGCAGCAGGCATCCTGCACACTTTAAAAACAAAGTTTTTTCATCCAGCACTCTTTTAAAGACATTCCTCCTTTTCTCATTCCAACAGGAAGTGACCCTAACTACTTACTTAGCTCATCTAATTGTCACAATTTCCATCTTACAGACAAGGTTTTCCAAGAGCACACAGCTATGTAAGTACCAGGCTTGTAACTGTAATAAGGGCATCTTCCTTTTCTTTCCCAACTTTTCACAGTTTATATTAAATTTTTTAAAAAGCTACTGATATTGTAAATAACCTGAGTCTTGAGCCTAATCTGGCTAATAGTAACATCTGCTAAAGCATTTCAAGAGCCTCCTGAGAGGAAGTGGTTTGGAGCACAGGGCTTGAACCCAGTTACCCCAGGAGCTTCCACCCCATTAGGGCTGGTCCGCTTTATCAAGAGGCCTCCACCTGGCTGACACCCTGGATTAGCCCGGGAGGAGTCCAAGGGGCTCTCTTCAGGGCAAAGGGTGGACATCTGCATGCATTGTCAATAGAACAAACTGATTCCGTTATTTCTAACCTGATCCCTGCAACGACCTTAGCCCTTTTAAAAGCCCCTCTTGCTAATTTGTGAGGATCTAGAGATTTCTGGATCTAGAGCTTTCTCTTTCCCTCAAAATAAACTCTTCCCTCCTACTCAATACTCACCTCTGATGAATTGGCTATCCAAGCAGTGAGCAGCACGGGCCTGATTTGTCAGGGAACAGGAACTAAATTCAAACCAACTCTTACTCTCTATAAACCCCATTCCTTAGCCAGCCCATGCCTCTTAGCATTCGGATTCAGCTTCTTGATGCAATCTGTCTTGCGGAGTGAGGCACTGCATAGCCTGCACTTCTGTATGAAGTAGCTCAAATCTGGCACGACACCCACCCCTGCCTAAGATCCCAAGCCTGGCCTGGCACCCAGAGCTTTGAAAGCAGGACTGCCTTGCCCACCCTGGATTTCATGGGCCTCCAACTCCAAGAAGCTTCTTTGGGGCTTCTGAACACTTATGTTCACTCCTGGATTCACAGGGTCTCGGGAGAAGGAACTAGGCTTTTGTGCTTCTCGAACCAGGTCCCAGGTGATGCTGTTACTATAAACTACACATGGAAGAACTGCATTCGGAAGAGTAATTCTCAGAGTTAAACCTATGTTCAAATCACCTGATGAAGTGCTTAACACGCAGACCACTGGGCTGAATGGAGCTTCTGATGCACAGGGCCTGACTGGGGCCTCAGGAGGTGCATTCCTTTTCTCATGCTTGTATTAACACAGCACAGTTCATGCATTTCGTGGATACAATCCTGAGAAGACAACCATACTTCCTTCCCTCCCTCCAGTTCCCTCAGTCCCCCGGGAGCACTGATGCTGCTGACACAGGGACCCTACTTTGAGAATCACTGGTTTTGTACACCAGAGCTTTCTTTAATTAAACAACTAACTCCACACTTCCTGAATTTTCATGTGCAGGAGGTCATTATCTGTCCTTGAATGCTAGGATGTAAGACCTAAAAAAGGGCATTGGAGACCACCTTGTCTCAGGGTTATGTAGGTCAAGGCTGCCTCTCAAGGCCAAGATGAAGCGTCCTGACTCAGTCCCATGCTGTTTACTCTCAGGACTGCTGGCGCCTCAGCCCATGAATTCTCAGGCATCCAGCCACTGCAGTATTTTTGGTGAGCTCTCCATCTCGAGCCAGCTTTGCAGGTGCTAGAATCCCTCTCAGACACATATGTCATCAGCACAGTCTGTGCAAACTCAGTGTCCTCCTACCTAACAGCTCTATGAAAAGAGGCTTTGGAAAAAGCCAACAGCTACGCAGGCTGCTTTGGTGGAGAGGAGGTACAGCAGCAGCAAGAAACCAAGACGAGCTGAGTCAGCACAGTGACCCTGGAGCTCGGAGAGAACTGTGGAGACTGCCAACAGCTGGCACCAGAATTCTCCTGGGCCACACTGCCAAGGTAATTTAACCTCTCCGTGTCTGGAAAGATTCTGCGAACAATGCCCCTCATTCGAGAGAATGAGCACAAAAGGTTCCAAACAGGAAATTGGTTCCATCAGTTGACTTCTATGAGATGACAAATGACCCAAAATTTCGTGGCTTAACAGGATCGCAGTTTTCTAGCACTCACAAGTCTCTGAGAAAAGGGAGGACTGTGCAAGGGCCTGAAGGCCAAGGCTTGGAACCTTGGTATGCCATGTCTTCTGCCATAGTCTAATGGCCAGAGCAAACCCAGAATCGGCCAGCGTCTCGACGGGAAGTTTTAAATTCACAAAGATAAAAGGACAGATCAGGTTTGTGGTCGTTTTCGCAATTTACCAACTGAGTTTTCCTAGTTTAGGAAACCTGGAGATAAAAATCCCAAAGCAAATGGTTTACTTAGTTCCTTGGAAAGTAAAGGACATGCTGGTAAGGGAGTGGGAAATTGATACCCAGACTGGAGCTGTCGGTAAAGGGTGCATGATCAAGTCAGCTAGCACCATAGGCAGCTGAAGTTCAATTCTATCGGAGAATTGTGAAGCCAGCATAGGGCACAGATCTTACTATTATCCCACCTGAGAAAGGGAGCTGGTGTGTTTGTACAGGAAATCATAAATCATTTCTTGAGAGCTGCTCCCAGGGGACACTAATTACTCATCATTTCACCCTCCCACATTGGCAAAGTGGCTTAAGCAGTAAGAGCAAGTCCTTGGCAAAGAACTGTACCTGGCAGCTAGCAGCTAGCAGCTGGATTGCTGTGCATGGAAGTGGTTAGAGTAAGGGGATACTAGAGCCACAGGATACAGGTAAAAGTGGTCCCACCATTACCTGTGGTGTAACCATGATTTAAAAAAATATATACCAAAAAAAATCCTCAAGTTTCAGGTTTAAGTTATTTTAGTCAAAAGCATCTTCCTTAACCCCTACTCCCCAACCCACCTTAAGTCTGTTTGCTTTATTTTTGGTGATGATTTGGTTCTCCAGCTGGCAAAATTGAGGACACTAGATGGCATTGTATCGAGATGGGCTAAGGCTCAGGAAAAAACCTGCCAAGTGATGCTCCAAGTGGTCCCTGGAATCTAACATTAACCGGCAGAGGACTCGAGGACTTCAGCTCTTACCAGGCCAGTGTGCTTTCTTGAGTGTGTACCTCGATAAGAGTGTCACACACCATGGAAGCATAAGGCAGCAGGTATAAGTAGCTGGTGTTTTTTAAGGATTAAAAAGAATTCCTAAAACCCCAGGGGACGAGAAACAAGAAGAAAACTGAAGCTTTCTTCTCCCAGAATTGTCTTTGAAATACATGAAAAAATTGATAGAAAAGCAAAACAGGAAATGTAGAACACAAAGGAGCTCAGAAAAGTTTGTGAGAAAACAATATTAAAGATAATCTTGGGCCCGGCACAGTAGCTGAGCGGCTAAAGTCCTTGCCTTGCACACACCAGGATCCCATATAGGTGCCAGTTCTAATCCCGGCAGTGCCACTTCCCATTCAGCTCCCTGCTTGCGGACTGGGAAAGCAGTGGAAGACAGCCAAAAGCTCTGAGACCCTGCACCAGTATGGGCAACCCAGAGATAGGCTCCAAGCTCCGGGATTCAGACTGGCTCAGCTCCACCAATTGCAGCCTCTTGAGAAGTGAATCAGTGGACAGATCTTCCTCTCTGTCTCTCATCTTCTCTGCATATCTGACTTTCCAATAAAAATGAAATAAATCTTTAAAAAAAAAGATAACCTTATGAACACAACATGGTAGCCTAGTGGCTAAATCCTCACCTTGCATGTGCCAGGATTCCATATGGGCACCAGTTTATGTCCCAACTGCTCCACTTCCCTTCCAGATTCCTACCTGTGGCCTTGGAAAGCAAGTGAGAATGGCCAAAAACCTTGGGACCCTGCTTCTGCATGGGAGACCCAGAAGAAGCTCCTGGCTCCTGGCTTAGGATCAGCTCAGCTCAGTATTTTCTTCGTGAATCTGCACTTTGTATAGGCTCCAACAGGGACAGAGTATTCAGACTGTACAGGTTCATTTGCTGGAACTATTCAAAGTCTCACTCAGAGGTAGGTGCCAACCACTAGCTAGACCTGAATGGAACATCTCCAAGAAGCTTGGGCTTCTCTACAACATGGAAGCTGGGCTCCAAGGCAGAATACCGTGAAGGAAAGGACCTAGGAACCAGCGTCTTTTACATGGCTTGACTCGAAAAGTCACTCAGCCTTGCTACTGTCAGGTTCACCAGGCATCCATAAAGACTGGCACAATTCAGGAAGAGTGGACACAGATTCCCCATTGAGTAAGGCAGGCCAAGATCCAAGGGAGCACATCTGAAACACTATGGGGTCGTTTTACGAGAAATGTTGATCTGCATTCATTCTCACTTTCCCACATGAAGGTCCTCCCCGGGGAGTTTTCTCTCCCACACTGTTGGATTTTGATTTTGTTTTCATCGGACTTGGATCCTTGTACCACACTGTGAGATTCCAAAAGATTTGAGCATAAAATGGCACCTTTGGTAGAAAACACTTGAGAAGCACACACTCGAAGGGAACTCCATACATAAAGGTTGACGCACGTCACAGAGGCAAGGCATGAACTCTGGCACTCCACATCACTTTCCCTTCTCCCAACTGTAACACAGCCACGTCTCAGTCCTGAAGGCGGAGGTCAGATTTTTACCGGCAAAACGAGTGCTAAGCGACTAAGTGGGCCTGAAATACACAAAGTAGCATTAATGTGCTACAAAAACAAGAAAAAAGAAAAAAGCGAATTTAGAAAATGTGAAGGTTTTAGGCTGGGTCCATCAAAAGGAAAAGCCGAGCTATTGCTTGCTGGATATTTGAATGCAGCACATCATCTTCACGGTGGTGATAATAATTTATTGACTAAATGCTTTGATTGAGTTGCCTTTACTGAAGAGGCCCTACAAGCAAGCTTTTTCACCAGCTTGCTACAATTAAAAGCAGCAATAAACAGAGCCTTTCTGTTTAGACTGAAAAGCCACAATTAGCTTGCCCTGCTATAAATAGGGAGCAGCTTCACATCCATGACTTCGACTGTGCACATCAAAGATTCCAGCTCCAAATGCCCCCAATTTATTTCTACAGGACAAACCAATAAACTGTCAAACTCTGACCTCAAAACTGACAATTTCTTAGAAAATGAAAGTAGGTAGATTATGCATAATTCTAGGCAATTACTAGGATGTCTGTGAGGCCAAGAAATGAGCACATGTGCTGGAAATTGGAACGTACTTCTTGCTTTTTCATGTCATCATTACCAAACCATGTTTTGCCTTGGAAAGCTGTTAGGGCTATCTCTCTTTTGCCTAGGAGGCATGGAAGAAAATCATGGATTTAAGCATTAGGGAAGGGAAGAAAAAAACTGGATGTTCTTCCTCAAGATTTCTATTAGTTCTAGTGATTCAGCAGAGATTAGTATATGGGCAGCCAGCTTTAAATATTTTTGAATAAAAAACATGTGTTGAGCACAATTGCTATCCCCTGCAAATCATGGATATCTGGGTTTTGAGTACCATTCTTCACATTTTCTGCAGGAGGAAACTGAAGGGTCAGGAAGCCATGTGATTAGCTCAAGGTCACAGAGCTCAACAGTGGCAGACCTGGAAGTCAGGGGATTTCCTGACTGTCACCCTAGTGTCCAGTGAACGGAAAAATCTGTCCCCTCCTCATTTTTCTTTTCAGCACAAAAGAGACAATTAATGATATCTAAGTCATTAAAGAGTGCTACACTTCTCCAAGGGAAAGACAAGCTTTGAAAGGTAACAGAGTTTTCCTACATAGAGAGGCCTTGTCCTTTCTGCCTCTGTCCCCAAGCCAAACATGGGCAATCTTCCAAAAACCCAACTAGAACAAGTTTCTTGGGTAATCACATCAACATGAAACTTATGAATCCCTGTTTTTCAATCGCACGTGTTCTGCACCTCCCAGTGATTTCTACCTGCTTATGGTCATCCTGGAACAATCTGCTGGATATTCTCTGTTGCCTTTTCTCACCTTCTCAGCTCCCCCTCTGGAAACAGCATTGACATGTTCATCAATGTTATCTTTACCCTTGGACTACAACTGAGCTTGGCTACTGGGGAGACTAGTGGAGGACTGGATAGAGAATGAAGAATCCAAGTCTTTATCCCCCGTCTCATTTCCTGCAGCGTTGAGCAAAACCCAGCTTTAGTTTGTGCAACTGCAGTAACAAGAGTAACAATGAATGGCTGTCGTATTAAACCACTCAGTTTTCAACAGCATTTCATTTTTTTAATGTAGCAATTGCTGACTGATACAAAATAGGATATCTAACAGGGAGAAGTTAGAATTTAAGATAACCTAAACATTTTGAAATGAATATAAACATCTTTGAAGGCAATGCGTTAGTCAGGGCTGGGTGAGACACCAGCTGGGAGCCAGGAAACACAGTCCAGAGTTCCACGTGATTGACAAGAGCCATCAGCTCCTGCCTCCCAGGGTGTGTGTTAGCAGGAGACAAATGGAGAGTGTAGGCCAGAACTTATGTGCAGGCTCCATTGTTTTATCTGTTGTGGTCCAGCCAGGTGGGTTTTAGCTCTTGCCAGCAACCCATGTGGAAGTTATAGTTTGAGTCGCAGCTGCTCTGCTTTCAGTTTAACTCTCCGCTAACATGCCTGGGAAGACAGCATATTATGGGCTAAGTGCTTGGGTCTTCACCATTTGATTTGTGGGAGTGAACCAGTGGTTGGGAAATAATTTCTCTCTTTGTCTCTCAAAAGCAAACAAATTGAATGAATATCTTTCAAAAAAGCTGGTGGAGACAGTAAAAAAAAAAATGTTCATTTATTAAAAAGCTAAATACAAGGAACCCATTTTGTAGATACAGGAATTGGTGCCCAGGGAGTTGAGTGATTTCACATATAGTTTATCAGAGCCCTAAAACTCATACCTTCTATTCCTAAATCCTATACCCTCCTCCCCATTTCATACCACTAGCACACACGCAGTAAGCTGCCCATTTTCAGAAATAACTACACATTTCCAGGGTCTGAAAATAACCCTGAATGTAGCAGCCTGTCCATCACTGTTGCACTGAAATTCCTTAGGATCCCACTGACCCTGTCTGTGTGACTTTCTTTGCCTTCTAACGACCTTCTCTAGGGCCTCTATGGAGACTCACCCTTGGGCTACAAGGATGGCTAGTGAGGAGCAGAAGTTTCAGGTATTTTACCACCTCAAGAACGGCTTTCAATTCCCTGAGTGATGGTGTGGGAAGATGAAATAACAGCTCTTTGTTTCGGACTTGGAAAGAGACTTAAGATACAAACTCCCATCTCCCCCTGTGGGATTATCCTGAGGCTGGACTCATTACTAAATTCTCCCATCTTCTTTCCTATTTTCCATGCCCAATGATTCCTTAAATGATTGAGTTGCTTGTGAATTATCAGCACAAGATCTGCTTCTGGGATTCTCCTGCAGCAAGGACCATAAAGCTCTATGCTAGAAGTAGCCAGCAGATTGTAAGTGAACCTAGGGAAGGAATATTTGGGTGTGTAAGAATTCCTATTGTCTGTTTGGGAATGTCCAGTTTGATTTCAGCATGGGAAATCTGGCCTTCTGAATGTAGTGTCTTCTAAACTAGAAAAACACTGTTACTGCAGCCTTTGGGTCAATAATATTGACCGGCCAACTCTGTCCCAGAGCCTCTCCCAAGTCCCATTCTGGATTGATAGTGACCAGATAGGGAGGATTTGGGGCTTTTAAATCCCTTCCTCCCCTTTCTGCCACCAACCTATCAATATGGTAGCTCTTAAGATGCAAAATAGGCAACTCGGGGCCTTAAATGCAGGACCATGAAATCAAACAAATAATTCTGTATACTTTCCAGTTTATCTGGCCCTTATTTCAAGTTCCATTCTATAACTATAGCTTTCCAAGTTTGATTTTGGCTTTATCTAAAACTCTAGGTACACTCAATAGCAAACAAAGATTCCATTATCCACTGTGACTTAAAACAATATTTATATGGTAAAATACATATTCTTTTAAAGTGTTACAAATGCCATGTTCTACATGAGAGGCTGAGTGTTAGATACAAGGCTTAACTGGCTCAGATTTACATGATCAGTTAGAGTCTAGGCCTTGCCACAGACAGGTCAAGGATTTGAGTCCAAACAGGTGCACAGATCCTCCCGGTACTCTCCCATCATAGCATTCAGTACTCTGCGTTTGCTGATCTGGTCTCTAGCACTGGGTTTGTCCATTTATCCTACTGTGTACTCCAGTTGTGGTTCTATGGCTAAGTTCTTGCTACCCATTCTCATTCTACTCTCTCTGCCTGCCCTCTTCTGTACAGACAGGAGGATTTGTGACATATTTTTGAGAAGTCATGAAGTCATGGTAATGGGGGCCTAAATCTGTGTTCTGGAGTAGGTTGGGTATCTCAAGAGCAAAGTCAAGGACAGGGGCAATCAGATGTGCATGGTTTATGGAAAGAGGACTCTCAGGAAAAGCATCGGAAGGAGGCAAGCAAATGGGACAGGGAGAGAAAGAAGCCAAACACACACACATGCTCAGGTAAAAAGCTAAATTTGGCCTAACTCACCAGGGGCTCTCCGACACAAATCACAATGTTGACATAGCAATCGCCACTTGAAGTCTAAGATGCTCACCTGTTGCATCCTTGCATCAATTAGCCATTGCTATAGGCATCTCCGTATGAGGATACAAGCAATACATCCTCACGAGCGTGAACAAAGCGCAATTTCAGGGGAAAGGGTCTCTGTGAGTCCTTTGCAGCCAGCACTAACAGAAACTAGGGCATGGACCCCTGCCCATCTGACAGCATGTACTACAATTGTCTAAACCTTAGACACTGTGGGGACTTCAGCAATCAGTTCCTGTTTCTCATTCCACCTCCCTGCTCCTGGCCCTTTTCCTAACCCCCATCATCCCATATGGCTGCTCATCCATGCCAGACGCCCAGCCACATGTTACTGGATTTTAGTACCTACCTAGAGTCAACTGTATTGGCGCCTGAAATTTTATTACTGCTCTAAATCTTTGTTGACAGTTACCAAGGCTCCCCAGGTGGCAGCAAAAAAAAAAAAGTCAACAAGGAAATAAAACTTCAGCAGCTGGTTTATAAATTGAGGATAAACTCACCAAACAGGTAATGCTAGATTTGTACCCAGAGACCTCACCTGCCTCACCTGAAGCTGCAGCTTTCAATTCCCCTTTTCCAGACTGTCTGTGTATGTGTGCTCGTCTGCACTTCCCCACCCCTCCGCATCATGACAGGCTCTGGAACCTGAGGCAATAATGAGGTCTGAAGCTCTTCTACTGCCCTTGACAGACCAAGTGTTGGTCGTTTGATCAGATTGCTTTCTGCATACTCCAGCAATCTCTTGGCAAAATCTGTGCCATCATGTCTCACTGATTCCTTACACTAAAACCAACTTCTTGTGATGTTAAATTCTACATGCTGCCTACTTCAGGAGAAAAACACTAAGAGTAGCCCTAAAAAAAATCACTAGCCCATTTGTTCTGGCTTGAATAGAGATTGTTTTTTCCATAATTGATGATGAAACTTAATCTTCATCATCAAGTATTGAGAGTTGGTCCACGTGGGATTTTTCAGTGTGATTAGGACTCTGCTATCATGAACAGATTAATCCAACACACACTGTTAATTATTTTTTAAAAAATTTATCTTGAGAATGAGTCTGCTGTATTCCTGAAAGTCAGTTTGGCACTCCATGTTATTCCTCAGGTGTTGCCTTGCCTCACTATTCTGCCAGCAAGGAAGCCATGAAAGCATACGGTCCCTCAGGCTCTTATCTGTGGGATTGTGTTATCAGCAATACAAGACAGAAAACAACTTTCTGGAACCAAGAAGTGAGAATGGGCCCCATGGCAGTCACAGAGAGAGGCCAAGAGAAATATGGTTATATATTGGCAGTTCTCCATCTTTCCTGGCTTGACAACTAGGGTTATATGCATGGAAGCCATGGGTTAGAATCATGCTGAGGGCAGCGCTGAGCCATGGTTTTGGAGCCTGTGCTTGAATCCCAAGAAACCAGAACTGGATGACCTGAGGCAACTGAGTTAAAAAAATTTACTGCATCAAATGTCTCCTTATAAAATAATAGTATCTTGTACATGATTGCTATGAGGGTGACATTTGAAAATACATATTAAACACTCAGCTCCAACTTAGCTCTAGATTTGGTGGGGCCTGACATTTATACAAATGTATTTCCTTAAAGTAGAAAATCTTTTGACAATTCATATTTTCAAATGTTATGGCTGTGTGAATAAGCTAAGGTCCCTTCCAAGGTGATGGAAATGGCTGGCACGTGGGTGAAGCCTTAAGCTTAAGCTCCATTAATTTCACAGTCAGTTTGCCTTTACTTGACATAATAACTGGTACACAACCAGGGTTGACACAACCCTGTTACAAGTAACAAGTAACACAACTTGTTACTATCACCATTTTAGCATGGGGAGGAAGAAGACTTTGCTTCTTATACATGTGCTTCTTATATAACCCACTGTCTCTTGAGTCTGAGTCAAACACACATCAAAATGATCTGGTATTCTAGGGAAATTTAAAAGAAAAAATCTGTAGATTATAGAGCAGCCCAACAGACAAGGAATCTGATGGGGCCAGAATGACGGTGCAGCATGTTCACCTCCCATATGCAATGCCAGTATCACGTTCCAGACTGCTGGTTTGACTCCTAGATAGGCTGCTCTGCTTCTAATATAGTTGGAAAGCAGCAGATGATGATCCAAATGCTTGGACCTCTGCTACTCATGGGGGTGATCCAGATGCAGTTTCTGGGTTCTGACTTTAGCCTGTACAGGCCTGTATAGTCCCTGCTCTTACAGCCATCTGGGGAATAAGCCAGTAGGTGGAAATTTCTCTCTCTCTCTCTCTCTCTCTCTCTCTCTCTCTCTCTCTCTGCCTTCTCTTTCTCCCCCTCCCTCTTTCCCTCTCTCTCTGTCACGGTCCTCTTTCCCTCTCTCTCTGTCACGGTCCAAACCTTTGGGACCCTGCAACTGTATGGGAGACTCAGAAGAAGCTCCTGGCTTCAGACTGGCTCAGCTCCAGCTGTTACGGCTGCTTGGGGAGTGAACCATCAGAAGGAAGATCTTCCTCTCCGTTTCTCCTCCTCTGTATATCCGCCTTTCCAATAAAAATAAATAAATCTTTTTTAAAAAAGAATTACAGAGAGAAGGAATCATGAGAAGTAGGTCTCTAACTTCAAAAATCAGTAATGTCTCTTGTTTCAACTCTAATTAATACTACTGAAAGTTTCACTCCACAGTAAGCTCAAGGAGGGGCTTCTCTATCCCACCTCCACCTGACACAAGAAGTATCACCTCCTCTGAATGTCACTTCTTTCTCCCAGCTCTCTCTGATCCTGCAGCAACCAGAAAGTGAAAATCAAATGCCCAGCCCAGCAGACCCCACCACCAATGATTGGGCTGTCCCACATGACTGGACTCCAGCCTCCATCCTGCCCTCTTCTCCCCTGCCTTTGATGCCCCCTGTCTGGAGGTGGTAGACTGTCTTGCATTCGCTCGGCCGGCTCAGGGACATCTGAGCTCTGGTACTGATGCCCGTTGTCATCCTCCAACTCTTAACTAGCTTATGAGGGGAAAACTTCTCAAAGCCCCTCAAACGCTGCTGACTGTACATGCACCCTGGTGAGATTAACTGCAGCCTACTACTGTTCTTGGGATTTACCCTCTTGAAAACCCCTGGTGCTGGGTGGAAGTCACACATTCAAGCCTAACGCTGGGCTCTGGGCTGTAGCAGGTGGTAAGGTCACCCCCCAAGCTCAGCCCAAACCTCTAGAAAAAGGCCTGGAGAGCCGCAGAAATGTCCTTCTTCTCTCCAACCTCCCTGGAGTTACACCTATCCCACCATCTTGGGCTCTGGATGATGCAGAGTGGCTACTTAGCTGTTTCTTTAAAAAATCTCAAAAACCTGAACGTTTCAGACATCTGGCCATGCTGATTAATTTTCTTCTGCAACTTTACCTGCACTCATTAAAAATTAGATAATGGCTCAATGTAGCCAGAAAATGGGACATTTGATCTCCAGATTCTCCAAGATCTAAACAACTTCTAACATAACAACTTATACCTAACAACTTACCCATAATTGAAAAGTGGCCGGCTCTTTCACCACTAACCCAGAAGCTTATATTAAAGAACTCCAACATTTAATCCAACCTTATGGCATGATTTGGCATGCCGTCTCTATCATTCTAACCACCCCCCTCACTTGAAGAGAAATAGCAGCTATACAGGCACATGCCAATGAGACACACAGAAGTGACCAACAGTAACTTACAGGAATGGAGGCAGTGCCCTCAAAAGAACCAGATTGGAGCTGCCAGGGCAAAGGCTGATGTTTATGAGACATGATGACGTATGTTTATTAGCAGGATTACAAAAATGCAGCCAAAACCGGCTAACTACTGTAAGGTCCACAGGAGAAGCCGGCTGTCTCTAGCATGCCTCTCAGGGGCACAGCATTCAGGTAGATCCAACTAAAGCACATATTACAAAGCCCGGATTCAAATCCCAGCTCTACTTCAAATCACAGCTTCCTATTCAGGAAGCAGGCCATTTCTTAAGAGGGTGGGTTGCTATGTCTACATGGGAGGATTGGATTGAGCTTCTGGCTGCTGGTTTTAGCCTGACCCAGCTACAGTTGGCGTGGCTACTCAGGAAACGAACCAAGATATGAAAAGTCTTTTCTAAAACAATTAAATAATAAATAATTCTGAGAAAGAAAACACTGGATTGTGTTGTATGTGTATTTGTTGGTGTGTTGGTGTGTGTATGTATGTGTATTTAACCCCACTAACATTTATGAACATGTGTGGCACATTGGTGGGAGCTTCTACCTTCCCCTCACAAAATTCAACCACTTGAGCCTTTGTTCTGAAAACTGGTGGAGCCCAGCATTCAACATGCTAGAGCCTTCCTACTTCTGGGCCTCCACATCTCTCCTGGGGAGCTCCAGGGCCTCAACAGTCATCCCAGCTCTACACATTTCTCAAGGACCAAGCTTTCTCATGTAGCAAGAGTTAACTGACCTTTCACGGCGTCCGTTTTTCCTCAATGCTCTGACTCTGAGTCATACACACCCCCATGTAAAGAGACTGATCACTTCCCTCCATCTACATCCCACGCATTCCACTATGGGATGACTTAGCTTCCCATCTGATCTGTTTTAGTTCCCAACATCTGCACAGTGCCATGCATGGCCCCACACATCAACAGAGTAGTGTGTGCACTCTTGGGGGAGTTAAAATAACTTGTGTACATCTTTGCCTTTTCCCACTGGATTTTTTGCTATATCCTTGTTTTTCTTGTTCCTGAAACTATCTTCCTCTAGGTTTTTGCAGAGTTCATTCCTGCATACTGTTCAGATCTGGCTTAAATCTTAACCCTTCAGAGAGTACTGTTGTTACTAACTGATCTGAAATATAACCGCTGTCACATGCTTTTTACCTTGTTCTGATTTATGTAGAACATTTGTCACTACTTAAAATTGCAGCATGTTTTGTACTCATTTATTATCTATCTCTCACTCAAGAATTTTAATTCAGAAAAGAATTAATTTGTATAGTTTGGCATAGTAACAACAGAAGCTATGGGGACTTAATAAATATTTGTTGATTAAATGGACACTACAGTCTATTCACCCGTTGATTTTTTTCAGCAAACACCTGTTGGTTTTTCCCCTTTTCAGCATCAGCTCAGATCTAGCAGGTTCATCCCAGCTCCAAGAAAGAAAATTGCTCATTGATAGAGAATTACATACATGAACATTGAAAGAATATTTATGACTCTCCATCTTGGAGAAATTTAACATATTGGTCCAGCCTTCCAGAAGCAGTAGCTATTGCATGTGTCTCCTCTTGGTTTTTCTCCTACACTTTTCCTAGAAAGCATGAATATGGCTAGGTGAAAAGTAGGAGCAGAATTCAGTGAGTTTCAGTTCGTAATAAGCTGTCAAGTTCATAGACTCCACCTTGTTTTCTCCCTTGGCATTATGCGAAAAATGAATAATGCATAGATGTGCACCCGCTCTCCCTCTGCTACTCTTCCAGAAAGGCATGATGCTAAACTTTAAGTTCCACACATGAAAACCATTACTGGCTTATTCACTTCTATAAACCAACTACCTAAATAGCCCCTGGCATGTGATTGTTGCTCAACAAATACACACTGAAAGCTTGATCAATGAACTCAGTGACCAGATATCATAAATGTTTGTCAGCTAGTTGGCCATAGCATTCCAGAGTTGGTGCTGCCAGAATGACTAAGAAGAGAATAGGTTTTTCAGAGGCCTGAACGCAAAAGAATCTGTTTTCTGTATAATTGTATCTAATGTTTGCTCAGAAGCACTTGGCTTTTGATAAAAAGCTAGTTTTGTAATGTGAGATTTAATTCCTCCAATATTTGAAAATACTTAGGTTCCAACAAAATACGTTGAGCCTGCCTGGATGTGGTGTCAGAAATTAAAATTAAGACACACATTTTGTGGTTTAACAATCCCTTCACACTTTCACTTACGCATTTGTCTTTCTTAAACAGCCCTGCAAAGAAGCAAGGTTTTCTAATCCACTTCCTCCAGGAGGTCATGCAAGCATAGTCCCATCTCTCTCTTGGTGCTGCAGAGCACTAAGCTTTAGCCCAGTCCTATACCTGAGTATTTTTCCTTTTGCCTGACTTATGAGGTCACCCCAAAGTCTGAAATGAATGTAGGAGTTTACTTTGAAGATGGCGTCACCTTTTTCCTGAAGCTACTCAAACTGCACGCAATAACACCAGGCTGTGTTACAGTCTTTTCAGGGTGCCTCACTGCTGTCAGTTAGTGAGTCAGCTATTGCTATATGTTTACAAGTATTCAGATGGATCAGTTATTCAAAATCGGCCACTGTGCCCAGAGAGACCATTGCATTTGCATAGTGTCTAAGCCTCTTTTCCAGCACACATTTAAGAAACCACTTTTCTTGCCATGCCCCCAAAATCTCACCTCCTGAAAGCTCTTTTGCATCAAGACCAGGACATAATCAGAGCAGTGTGACCAATGATAATCTCTAAAATGTGATTTCAAATAGAAAAAGTGTGACACGGTTTGTCTGGGACCTGGAAGGAGCACGCTGCTTAGCAAGCTGACCCAAACACACCTTCAGGAAACATAAAATTTTCGAGGTGGTTGCACATTCTTTTTGACATGATTTCCCTGCGAGTAGGATCTGTGTTCCCGCCCCTTTGGGCTTTGTGCGTGTGTAGAGTCACATTGTGTGATTCTGAGGGTTGGGTCTAAAATGAGTCATCGTCCAGTTCTTACTTGTTCTCTAGGAATGTTAACTCCTGGTGTTCTTGACCATTTAAGAACCCTAACTATCACGAGGCTGCCCTGATGGGATGCTATGTGGAGAGAACAGAGGGAGAGACAGAGAACGTCCCAAGGGGCCTTCGCTATTTCAGCTCCGGTTATTGGATTCTTTCCAATGCAAACATTATACATGTGAGTAATGATGCCATCGAGACAATCCTAGCCAACTGCTGCTCAATTCTAGCCACATAGAGTCTGTACCAGAAATGCCTGGAGAAGCCCAGGTGACCCAAGAACTGTGAGACACTAATACCTTCTTACACTTTAAGTCTATGTATTTTGAAGATAAATGTTTCACTGCAATACTCAAGTGGAACACAGGTAAAGTCAGAACTAAGAACTCTGCTCACCTGAAGTAGCTCCATATGATGATGTCGATGATGATTTTAATATTCACAAAGAACCAGTCCTGGCAAACACACTAATCTCAGTGCTGTGAACAAATTAGCTCATTTACTTGTATCTATAATGAATAAGGTACTCTATGATTATCCCCATTTACATAAGATGGGACAGAGAGGGTGACTGCGAGTCCACAGGTAGTAAATAGTGAAGCCACAATTAAACCTGGCAGTTCACTCAGCCACACTGTGCACTGCCTCTGGCAAGTGCTTTTCAAGCCTAGCTTTTCCTAGTGTCTCCATTCTTAAGGCATATGAAGCCGAACACCCCTAAGAAATTGAAATGAGAGGATTTCTATCTCTATGGATTGGCCTCTACCGTCTGTTCTAATTCTAGACACAAAGTACCTGACTTACTAATGTCAGCTTGGTTCTGACATGCTAAATAGGGATGAGCCAAGGCAGAGATGAAAGGGAAAGGGAGACTCTGTCAGCCTGCTTCGACTTCCAAAAATTCCCATGCCTAAAACTGGGACATGGTGCTTTAGTTTTCAAAAGAGGAAAAATAAAATTGCAGTTCACTTCAAGTCTGTTTCCCTTGGGTCTCAGTTTATGAGTTCTTCCTGCCCACCTATAATCCCCTATATCACCCAAGGAGTTGCATGAATGGCTTTGGAAACGTTGGGCCTTGGTTTCAACTGTTATCTGATCCATGTTCAAATATGTATAGTACCTGGAAGGAAGGGAGCTCTGACAGTCTGTGGGTTTGTAGATTTACACAGAGAGAAGGAGAGACAGAAAGTTCTGCTGGCTAGTTCACTTCCCAAATGTCCACAATGACTAGAGCTAAGCCAATCTGAAAGCAGGAGCCTGGAGCTTCTTCTGGGTCCAAGGAGCCTGGAGCTTCTTCTGGGTCTCCCATGTGGGTACAGGGGTCCAAGGACTTGGACCATATTTTGCTGCCTTCCCAGGTATATTAGCAGGAAACTGGATCAGAAATGGAACAGCCAGGACTCAACCCAGTGCCCATGTGGTATGCCTGCACCACAGGCAGAGTCCTAATCCACTACACCACAGCACTGGCCCGACAGTTCCAAGTCAGGCTGCTGGGTGCACAGCACCTTGCTGAAGCTGTTTCCTCAGAGCCTGGTCTCAAGCTTCCCTTTGTAAGTCTCACTCTACTCTAGCCAAAGGGGATGGTAAGGGGCAAAATGAGAGGTTACCATTCCTCTCCATGTCTCCACTGATCTCTCTGTCTCTGCTTTTGCTGTTTCCAACTCTTACATCCTTCTGGTGGAAAACATAAATATTTTTACTATTCTCCATTCTTTGTATTTTTTCATATTGCATGGGTTCCTGCCTAAATAACATTAAAAGGATGCTGAGGCTTTTAAATGTTCAAGCATCATTTGTTTTAATATCCCCTTAAAAAAAACACTTTGAAAAATTTCTTACAAGTCCAGTCAACTTAGGAGTTAGTGTGCTTTTTAATTAACCATTCAATTTCAAATAAATGTAGAGAAAATTAGAATCCTCTTCAATAGTTCAACAACCATTTAACAAAAACGAAACCTTGATTGAAACCATTAGGAACTTAGAAACCAGATTCTGATGTGGTCAAAGGAAACAATCCAGCATTTTACAAATTCTTACTTTGTTTCTAAGAAAAACTTTTAAACCATAATACTGGGAGAAATATTTTCCAAAGTTATGAAACCATTAAATCAGTAGATTAGTGCAGTTAAATTTAATTTGGCATTGAGAAATACTGTAACCAAAATGTTAACTTTTTAAAATAAGAAAAACAATTGTTTTCACCTAGCACACAGGCTTGAGGCTTGGAAACAAAACATTTCAATATCTTGTCATCTGCTAACATATGTCAGCCAACCCACACAATCAAAGGTCTGATCATGCCAACCATCAGAAAACTCCAAATACACCCCACTCTATCAGGCCCATTTTCTTGATTCTCTTTTAAACCTAGGGTTCCAAGTGGGGATGACCGGCAAAAAGTGCCCTACAGAGAGTCTGAAAACAGGCTTATGGTTTGAAAATCTCCCCGGCAAGTAGATACTTACAAACAAGAATGAAGAAACAATAAAGAAGATACATCAATGTGTCAGGCGTTGTGCCAAGGCCTCTTCATAAAGCCTCACATCTGCTCATAGCAGCCCTTCAGAAAATAAGGTCAGCACCTTGCAAACGAGTCATGCAGAATACAGAAGTCGTGTGACTTGGGGAAGATCACACAGTTAGTAGTATAATTGGGATTTAGGAATTTACTCATTCACTGATCATCTACCAGGATCCTGGTATGTTGTCGGCCATGAGTGCATCTCAAAGCTTACTGCTCATCAGTCTCACCTCATGGGCTTCTGAAATAGATTCCTCAGCCCCACCGGCAGAGATTTGGTTTCCATATGTCTGAGATGAGGCACAACAGTTTACATTTCGGGCCCAGAGTGGTAGCCTAGCAGATGAGGTCCTCGTCTTGCATGCCCGGTATCCTATATGGGCGCCAGTTTGTGTCCCGGCAGCTCCACTTCCCATCCAGCTCCCTGCTTGTGGCCTGGGAAAGCAGTTGAGTGCAGCCCAAAGCCTTGGGACCCTGCACCCATGTGGGAGACCCAGAAGAATCTCCTGGCTCCTGGCTTCAGACCAATTCAGCTCTAGTCATTGTGGCCACTTGGGGAATGAACCAGCAGATGCAAGATCTTTCTTCTTGTGTCTCCTTCTTTCTGTAAATCTGCATTTCCAATAAATAAATAAATCCTTGAAAAAGAAGAAGAAGAAGTCCTTGCTGGTCCTATAATACTGGCTTTACCACTATTAGTTGTTACATAGGGCTAACTAGTTCCTTCTATTTTCCCAGATTATATAAGTGACAAATGGACGGAATATTATAAATTTATCACCAAAGATCATTAGCACCAAAATTCAGGATAGTCATTAGAACAATTATTTTACTCTCTAAATGTTTTTTTTTTTAGTAATCAGCACCCCTTTCTGTGTATTCTCAAAAACATTTTAAGATTGCAAATCACGTAGGCCTTATAGTTGAGGTGAATTCTGCCTCATCTCTAATTGGAAAGACACAGGGAAGGGAACATGAAGGGCAAAAGGTCAAACAGCCTCTTTCTGGGGACAGCTGGCAAATCCAAATTTGGGACATCCCTTTCTGCTGCTCTATAAATAATCTTTATCTTCTTTTCCCTCAAGATTGATGGCTAAATTTTGAAGGAGGACCTTGGAGATTGCCCATAAATTTTCTATGTTTAAAGGGAAGATTTTTATCATTGCACATTCTGGAGTGAACATGAGTCACAGAGAATGACTCAAGCCATCTTCTCAGAGGTGGCTGGTCATAAATCAGCATTTGCAGAATTTTAATCTCGCCTCTCTCCTTTGGAAAGTTAGCAATTATTAGTAGATGATATGAAAGGGAGTCTTCAAAAGAGGAACGGTAAAACAAAGTCACCTTGAGCTTTTTCCCAACTGACTGCCATCAAAGAAGAAAAAAGCTGTTCTCCTAAACCAATTTTGCAGAGGACTGGTGCTGGCAGACATGGAACAAAGAGAAACTATTGGTGCCTTAAACCCACTCACTGCAAGGAATGTCCTTGGATCCTCAGAAACATCCTAGCACCTTCCAGGAAAGAAATGATTTCATGAAGATATCTTACCCAACAATGCATTGTTTTCCCATATTGCTGGGTTACCTAGGATGTTTTTAAAATATTGATTCACTTATTTTGAGGTTTTTGAATACCTGGTACCCAATGCCATATATAGATAATAATCGGGCTTTTGGATCAGTATAAACAGAGTCTATTTAAACAGAGTCTAACAGAACCAAGAGATTCAAGAAATGGACATGAAGCATCGCCTACTCTAAGCCCTCACTTGAAGCAGGGATATGCTGAAACTATGACATCTAGATTTTTCTTTTTAAAAGTGTTTTTGACACACTTTTGACAGTGGGTTCTTAGAGTGACTCCAAGAGCAACTCCAGGGAGCTTGTTAAAAGCATATGTTCTTGGGCCCCTCTTCAGCTATCCTGAAGCAGAACCTCTGGGGTTGGGTCTCAGCCCTCTGTTCCAAAATAAGCCCTCCTGATGATTCTGAGGTTTGCTAAAGACTAAAGCAGAGAACTGCTGCTTGGGTAACAGCCAACAGTGAAGCTTCTTCTAAGAAGTAGGCAAATATGTCGGTTGGAATCATTTAGGGTACAAGGAGCAAGAACAGAACCACCGTCATTCACTAAGGGTTTGTTTTTTTTATCAGTACCCCTAGTAATACTGCAAAACCATGATGCTATCTCTTCCGCAAACCCCTCCTCCTTTGCAAACTGCCAAATTTATCTTAAAACTAAAAACTTCAAGGTCCCAAGAAGGCTGCTCCATCTCTCTTATTCATGCACGACACCAAAAGAATCATGAGAGGCTGAAGACCAAAGGTATATGTCATCTGGTCCCTCTACTCCCAAAGGGCTTTCGCAGAAGCCCCTGCTAGTGATCACTCCTCACTTCTCATTGGCTGGCACTGGCAGCTGGCAAGATGCAAGCAAACAGAGTGATGTGCCTTTTCATAGGATACTTCATTGCTTTAAAAGATATCCAGGGTCTTGAGGCTGATGTTATTGCATTACAGGTTAAGATGCCATGTGTGATCCCCAGAATCCTACATGGGACACAGTTCCTTGTCCTGGATGCTCCACTTCTGGTCAAGCTCCCTGCTGAAGCAGCAGAAGATGGACCAAGTGCTTGGCCTTTGTCACCCTTGTGTGAGATCAGATGAAGCTCCTCCTTGAGCCTGGCCCAGCTCCGGCTTTTGTGCCCATTTGGGGGAGTGAACCAGTGGACTGGTGATCTCCTTTTACTGTCTCTGTCTGACAAATAATAAAAGCCTGTTTTTCAAATAAATAAATAAATCTTTTGAAAAAGAGAGAGATTCAGGGTTTGGTTAGTAAAGATTAAAATGGAGAAAGAATATGGGCATGGGATACAAACCTATCACACACACTTGGTAAGTAGACTTAATGCTTTCAGTCCATATAAATATTAATTCATCAAATAAATACATAAATTAATAATATAATAATAAACAATTACATTCATGAATAATATCAGGACTGGGAAGAAATATAAGGGAACCCAGAAAGTTTAGAAAGAATGGTTAGCAACTTTTAATACATGAGCTCCCATTCAGGCAAAACTTTAAAATTCTTGATTTTCTTTTGGAAACTATTCCTCTCAATATCAGAAAACAACATCTACAGTTGTGTTTAAGGCGTCCTTCATTTCTGCATGTCTTTTCTGGTGAAAATTCAGAAGCTGATTGGCTAGCAGCAGACGATATTTGCCTATTGTAGTGCTGGACTACTGAGTTTAAGCAAGGTGCCTTCTGTTGTCACTGCTTGGTTGACACCACCTCACTTAACTGTAGGGTCTGTTTCATATCATGGTGTTACTTCCAGTCGAGGAATTTTACTTTACAATCAAGTTAAATACCATTATCACAGAGAAACACTCTTAAATTTACTTTGAAACACACCAATTTCTTCAGTTACTTTTTAGACAGCGAAGATTCCAGACTGAAAAAATATTCAAGTTGCATTCACAGTAGAGCCCATCCTAGCTGGCTTGTTTCCTAGTACTAAACAAAGTCATGTGATAATACTCTCTGCTTGTCAGCATCCCTCCAAATTGTTCCTCTCCACCAGCCCTCAACCCGCACTCAATACACAAGGGCTGGGATAGCAACACAGAGAAGCCCAATGTAGAAATTTCTGACTGAAAATGTGGTCTTCCAACTAGCAGCATCTGTATCTCCTGGGTGCTTGTTAGGCATGTAAAATCCTCGGTGTCCCTCTAGATGTACTGAATCAGAACCCACCGCTCAGAAAGACCTCCAGTGATTGGAACCCCATAATTTTAAAGAGCATTGGCATTAAGCAGACCAGCAGCAAAAGCATCTCCTGGAAAAGTATTAGAAAGGCAAGCATCTCCAGCTCAGCCTGAGCTACTGAGCATCACGTTTTGGGGTCAATCCTGTAATCTGTGTTCTGATAAGGTGTTTCTGATGTAAGCTGACATCAGAAAACTGCTGCCCCTGAAGGGTGACACCAACCCTTCGTTCCACAGTGAAATCACCTGGGGCTTTAAAATTACAGCTATCTACCTCCTGCCTTGAGAAATTTGGATCTTATTGATCTGTGGATCAGCTGGACCATGGGATTTTTAAAGGTTCTTAGGAGATTTTATTGTGCAGTCAGATTAGAGATGTGAGAAAGTGCCACTGTGGATACAAAAAAAGGAGACCCTCACATTTGCCAGTATATTTCTGGTCAGACTCAAAGCCAATGACACACAATGGGTCTTAGAGGAATGCATACAGTCACCTTTCTTTTTAGGGAATATCCTGACTATCTTTTAAGATCTCTCTCTCTCTCTCTCTCTCTCTCTCTCTCTCTCTCTCTCTCTCTCTCTCTGTTATGATGCTTTCTGTGCGCCAAATGCCCAGCTAGGCAGAGGTGGAGATTACAAAGAAGAGCTCGAGGACACAATCCTATGTTAAGAGTACATTTCCCAAAAACCCACCTTCCATGCTTCCCTCTTGAACCTCTGACCACAAGCAAAGGATTCGAGCTTGCAGATATCTCACTTCTTTGAGAAAACTAACCAACATTCTATATTATCTGTCAATCAAATGGCACCCAGTCTCTTTTTCCTTTTCTCTTGGGAGATTCGTTACTCCCATTGCTTTCATTTTCAGATTATCCTAATTGTACAAATTTGTCTCCAGAGGTAGCCCCACTATGGATCCCAGATCTCCCACGGGACCTCACATGATGTCACAATTCATTGACCACTTAGAGATCATTATAAGGATCCTGATAAACGTTCTCTAGCATTTTTGAGTTCAGAATTCATTTTCCATATACTGCCTCCCTACGGTAGTCACAATTGGGAGTCTACCCAGATCCCTTCTCTGGGTCAAATTCCCATTCCCAGGTGCTCTGAGTATTGGATGTTTAAGAGCTCATGACAATCCCTAATACGAACATTGCCTCAGGCCAATAGGAGCAACAGCAATGAAAATACTGTGCCAGCTCTTACCACAGAGGCAGCCACAGTCAGTAATTCACTATTATGGAGTCAGAAAAGCCTCCTTAATATGATGTGTAGGTGCTGCGGTACCCCGCAGGCCAAGCTGCCGCTCAGGGTACTCACATCCCATACTGGAATGCCAGTTTGGGTCAGGTATTCTGCTTGTGACTCAGCTTCTAGAAGGCAGCAGAAGATAGTTACAGTGGAGAGTCTGATCATCAAGCTCCTGGCTTTAGCCTGGCCCTGCCCTGGCTGTTGTGACCATTTGAGGATTGGGCCAGTGAATGCTAGATCTCTCCTTCTCTTATTATCTTGCTTTCTCTTTCAAGTAGATGAAAATAAATAGGCTTGCAGCAACACCTATGTAGCATCCAGGGCCCAGGGACTCAGGCTGGGGGACAGCAGAGTGGGCCTGGGAACTCACGCACTTGCTCAGGTCCCAAGTGGATGGCAGGCAGGTGTTAGTGTCCCAGGCTGGCATGCTGGCATGGTATGCTGGTGGACCAGACTTGGGGACTTGGGAATGTGCTTGAGTTCCAGACAGGCAGAGAAGTAGAGTCCCAGGCCAGCAAGCATACTGGAGGACTGGGTCTGGGGACCTGTGCATACTCCTGGGTCTCTGGTGGGTGGTCAGGCTTCCAGGTCAGCACACCACCCTGGCGGAAGATCGAGCTTAGGGACACATGCGTTCATGGGCACAGAAGTTGTGGATTGCTCAGGGAAGGGTGTATGGGATGCTTGAGAGGGAAGACCACTGAGAGTGTGGGTTGTGACTTTTGGGAGACTTCCATCAACAAGGCCACTGTACTTGCAAGTAAGAAGGATGAGACTGAGTGGTTTCAAAGAGGGAAGCTAGAGGACCTTTCTGGGTTAGACCAATGCACCTGCCCACATGGGAGACCTGAGCAGGGCTAGTTGGCATCAACCATCACTGACCACTGCCATTGGCACACACAAAAGCTAGGGCTGGGGGCCTGCCTGGCAGGGCTAGATCACAGTACCCACCAGGGAGTGTCAGGACAGGGAATGATGGATCACACTAGGCTGGACCACAATACAACCACCACATGAAAGAACTGGGTCTGGGGCACATTCTGTGGGGAATATGGGCTCGCCCTGTGGGACTATAATATCTGCTGCTTTGCTCAAGAGCTAGGGGTGGTGACAGGCAAAACTGGGCAGTACCATGGAATCCACCAACATTTCATGGGTACTAAGGCCACAAAGTTCACCAAAACACACACAAAGGCCAAGATTGGGGAACAGACTATGCTTGATAAGGGCCAGTGCCTGATGGCACATGTGAGATCAAGGTCTGGGAGTGGGCTGGTGGGGGAATTTGGGCAACACCCCTGGTGGGCTATAGTTTCCACTGTTGAGCACATGATTCAGGTCCGGGTTTTGGTCAGGTCAAGCAGGGTTGCTCCATTTGTCGACATGTGTATGCATTGGCTCTGGCAGGGTGTGGGAGGGAAGAACCAGGCCAAACCATAGCACACTGGCAAGCGCAGGAGCTAGGATGTAGTACAGACCATGACAGGCTAAGCAATCACACCTATTGGTGTGCATGACAACCAGGGATGGGGGCAGATTGGGCAAGGCTAGGCTGTAGCACCTACCAGTGAGGGTTGGTACTGGTGGTGGGCTGACCCAGATCAGACTATAACATCCAATGGCAAAGGCCAAGATGGGGGATGGACTATGCTGGGCTGGGTCAGAGCAACCAGTGGCACTCACAAGATCTGTGGCTGGGAGTGAGCATGGTCAGGGAAATTGGGGACACCCCTACTGGGCTGTGATTCCCACTGATGAGCACAGTAGACAGAATGGAGGCAGTGAATTGGGCTGGACACGGCTGCAGCATCTATCAGTGTGGGTGTGGACTGGGTGTGGGTTATGCCAGACTAGGCTAGACTCCAGTACCAACTGGTGTTTGCAAGAGCCAGGGTGGGTGTAGGACAGGTTGGGCTAGGTCTCAGCACTGGCTGAGCCATGTGAAAGCTGGATCTGGGAGTGGGCCGGGCATGGCTAGGCTTGCAGCACCCAATGCTAAGAGCCAGATGTGTATGGGTCAATTGGGCAAGGCCACTGCACCCTCTGGGACAGGAAACAGGCCAAGTTAGGCTGGGCCAAGAACCCATCAGTATGTGTAAAATGTGAGACTAGGTGTGACCTGATAGAGAAGCCTGAGGAACTCCTCTATCAGGACCCAGTCCTCGTAGGTGAGCACGAGAACCAAGGCTGGGAGCGGCCCAGACCAAGCCAGGTAACAGTACCTGCTGGCGTATGTGTGCGTCAGGTCTGGCGACAGGCTGGGCTAGGTCAGTTAATGGCACCAACTGCCAGATATGAAAACCATGATGGTGTGCAAGAGAGGCCAGGTTGGGCCACAACATCAGCCAGTTCATGTTAGGGCCAGGACTGGGAGATTACTGGGCTGGGCTAGGCTGTGGCATCCACAAGCATGAGCTGGAACTGGGGGCAGGCCAGGCTGAGCCAGGCTGAAATACCCACCAGTGAATGCCAAGGTGACGAAGGCCTTGCCAGACTAGAGCATGCACAAACCAGACTAAGTGCAGGCAGGCTGGACTTATGATAGCATCAGCCAGCAAGAGCCAAGAGAGCAGGCAAGTCCTGTCAGGCTAGACCACAGTACCACCCAGAAAGTGCAAAATCTGGAGCTTGGAGTGGAACTAATAGGGAAAGTGTGGGCACCCCTCTGAAGGGCTGCAGCTCCTACTGGTGAGCATGAGAACTGGGGTTGGGGGCAGGCCTGGTTGGACAGACCATAGCAGCCACCAACGTAAGTATGGGCTGCATAGTGCGGTCAGTTGGGCTGAGCGGCTACAGCATCATTGATATGTATGAGAGCTAAATGGGGTACAGGTTGGGCAGGACGACTCTGTTGCACATACTGGAACTGGGATGGACCTTTTGTGGGTTAGTGGGGTTGTTCCAACTACGCTGCAGACCCTGCTGGTGTGAGTGAAAGTGTGTGGTAGGCAGAGTTAGGTTGGGCCATGGCATCCACTGGTCTTCGTATTAGATGGGGGTGGGGATAGAACTGATCGGGCAACTGCAACCGTGTGTGTGTGTGTGTGTGTGTGTGTGTGTGTGTGTGTGTAGGTGATGAACTGAGCCCAACTCTGTACTGGCTGTCATATACAGCAGTCAGGCCTGGGGTCACTTCTGGAGAGGTTTCTTTGGGGATTTCCCCACCACAAACAAGGCTGCTGGACACAAAACTTCGACCATGGGGGGAAATCACAAGATCTGTGGTCTAACCGTGGAGTACAACTGTCAGAACTGGGTCTCTTTGATTGCTGAATCCTGTGAAGTAGATGGCTTGCCTAGATACATACGGGGGACATGAGAGATCACAGAGGTCCCCAAAGGACGTCTAATACCAAGAATGTCAAACAAATTGCATAACTCTCCTGGCCAAGATAGGGCAGCAAGTATGTGGATGAGTGCAGAATCTATGTCAGCCAATGGACCTTGGAAGGAGTTCCCCAACCCTGGAGCAATGAAATCAACAATATCTCAGCAGTACTGCAACCACTTTAAGCAGTACCCTCAGAAGTAGATCCATATCAGGAACCTTAAGATGGCATCAAGTGACTGTCCCCCATCCCCAGGTACTGATGCAGTTGGGCTGCTGAGAACAGCCCCCTCCCCTTCTCTCCCCGCTCCCACCAGATACAGGAAGAAAAAAAATGGAAGCAATTGTCTCATCCAATTTCTCCCATTCCTTGACCTTCTTCACCCTAATCTGTAGTCCATGTGGGTACACTTCCTTCTCAACTATGCAAATATCATCAAAAACAAACTAAATTTACTTTTAAAAAAGAAAATAAACATTTTAGGAGGCATCTCAGTGTCAAGCTGGGGCAGTTTTGAGCCCCATGATATATCCAGGGCCCAGCGTGATAGCCTAGAGGCTAAAGTTGCCTTGCACGCACCGGGATCCCATCATTGTAGACAATGGCTTCCATTTCAATAAAACCCTAAATGTGCAAAAAAGAAAAGCAAATTTAAACAAATGAGGTTATATTAAACTCAGAAGATTCTACAGAGCAGGAAGAAAAATCACCAGCATGAAGTCATTCAACAGAATGGGACAAAATATACACATGCTACTTATCTGGAAAAGGGTTAATGTCCAGAATATATTGGGAATTCAAAAAACCCAGCAACAAAATCAATCAGCGCTGGGGGTAAAGTCATGGTGGAGAAGGCTAAGCCTCAGCCTCCAGTGCCAGCACTCCGTATGAATGCTGGTTGGAATCCCATCTGCTCCACTTCTGATCCGGGTATCTGCTTATGACCTGGGAAAGTAAGGAGGATGGCTCAAGTCCTTAGGACCTGCACCCATGTGGGAGATCCTGAAGAAGCTCCTGGCTCCTGGCTTCAGACCAGCTCAGCATTAGCCATGGCAACCATTTGGGAATTAAACCAGCTGATGGAAGATCTCTCTCTCTCTCTGTGTCTCTCTCTCTGTGTCTCTCTCTCTATATACACACACACACACATATATGTACATATATATATACATATATATCCTTCTCTGTAAGTAAATCTGCTTTTCAGATAAAAATAAAATAAATCTTCAAAAAATGGCAAAAGACCTGAAAATGCTCAACATGACTAACCATCAGGAAGTGCAATTGAAAACCACAATGAGATATCACCTCGCTTTTGTGATAATTACTAATGTCAAAAGAGCCAAAAGTAGCAAGCGCTAGTGAGGACATGGAAAAAGGGAAACCCTTTTACACTGTTGATAGGAATGTGAATTAGAACAGCCAATATTGAAGAGGGTAGAGAGATTCCTTAAAAATCTTTAAATAGAACTGTCATATGATCTACCTACATCCAAAAGACATTAAATCATTGTTATCAAAGAGATACCTGCTCCACCAACCTTGTTGCAACACGGCTCACAACAACAAGGTTATGAAATGAACCACAGTGTTCTGCACTGAATGAATGGATAAAGATGATGCAGAATACATTACCAAATACTATTCAGCCAGAAAAAAAGATAAAATCCTGTCACTCGGAGACAAACAGAACTGAGCAACATCATAGTAAGCAAAATAAGCTAGATACAGAAAGACACAGATATATGTGTTCTCCCTCATATATGGGAGGTTAAAAAAAAAAACAGAAATCTCCATCTAAATGCACAATGCTGATCCCTGGAGCTAGGTGAGGTAGGCAGCAGAGTTTGGATTAAGAAAATAAATATGGGAAACTGGGTATGGCTCATTAATTATAACAAATAAGCCATACTCACATGAGATAGTAATAATAAAACATCTAGATATAGTTTATTAATTGTGATACATATATACCAATATTAGATGTTAAAATAAGGGAAACGGGGTGTGGAGTTTATGGGACATCTTTGTACTACTTCAAAATGTTTGTCCCTGTAACACTATTCTGAAATTAAAAATTTGTTAAAAACAAATCATCTTCAGTGTGCCGAGCAGGGAGTCAGGAAAGAGGGCCAAGGAACAGCTTTGACTAGTTCTGCAGGGCCAGTGCCAGGACTGCAGCCTGGGAGGCCTACACAGCAGCTGCTGCTCTCCACACACAGACACGTTGTGGAAGGAGGGAGAAAAGTTGAGTCTTACTGCTGTGGTACTGCAGCCCAAGCCACAGGTAGTGGTATTTTGATTACCAAAAAAAAAGGGGGGGGGGCTGAGGTTTTTCTACCACGCCCTCTACTCTTTACCAGGTGGTTTGACAGCTCTTACCATTCAAATGTAGATGATGCTTTCCATTGCTTTGACTCTATAACTTGTTTTAGTCAATAGGATGTGCCAGAAGCAATGATTTACAAGTGTTCAGTCCGACCTCCACAGCCCTTGAGAAACTCTCATTGCTCTCTGGGACCCGTCGGCAGCACCATGACCGATGCCCAGATGAGCCTGTTGGAGGGTGAAGGACTCTCTGGCACACACATCCCAACAGACCACCACTCAGGTAGTTCACCCTCAAGCAGCCATCCTCTGATTCATCAGTGATGCTTGCATAAGCAGAGATCCATGGGCTGGGTCCAGAGCAGAGGGACCATCCAGCTGACCTGTATGTCTGAAAACATGGGGTTGGGTGGTTGCCACACAGCTTTCAGATTCTTCTTGGAGTGCAGTAAGGCAAACACATAACAGGCACTAACTACAAGCTGTAAACACCTCTGCACCCCAGACCCCGGGCTTGGCTAGGTGTACTTGCAGCTCAGGGCCCAGCAGAGGCACAGGCCTTAGCAGCCAGGAAGCAAGAACCTGAGGTAGGCAGCCTGTGAGTCGGAGGAGAGCCTTGTGAGCTGCAGACAACACAGCCTGAAGCCTCCTGTGAGATCACAGTGTGAGGAAGTGATGAGAAGGCAGCTTCTATTTTTGTTATGTAGTCTAGAAAAAGAAACCGGGAAACCAGCAGGGAGCAAATCAGGGAAGTTGACTGATGGGGCCAACATCATTTCCACTTCATGAACGATGTGGGAGAGAAGGGCTCAAATTTGGGAGATTTGGGGGTATAATGAGAGCTAGGTTCTCTTTTTATGGCATTAAAATTTTGCTTTATTATCATGTAACATACAGTAAATCATACAAATGTGAAGTGAATCCAGAAGGCTCCCTGCTGTCCATTCTTGGTCACTCACACCTCTCCCCCAGAAGCAGCCCCTCCTCTGACTTCTACGACAGTAGATCAGTTCAGCCTGCTTGCAAGCCACATGGCATTGAAATCATTCAGTATCTGTGCCTAAGTCCAGCTTTTTTTGCTCCTCATTTTGGCTGTAAGAACTTTCATCTGCAGGGACAAACCTTACATTTGTTTTTCTTTTTTATTATTATATAGTAATCTGTTTTAAGACTGCTGTACCATTTTTCTATTCTATTGTTAATACCTATTTAAGTTCTTTAAAACTTCGACCTTTCGAACAACGCTGCTATGAATATTCTCATTAGGCGGTATTAGTGTGATGAGTAGTTAACGATAGCCCACAACTTTCAGTTCCTTCTTGGAGAGACACACATGCAGGATCGAACCCTAGCCACGAACAGCTTGGCACACCTGACTCTGGACTTAGGTAGGGGAATGGAAGAGCCTTTCCTAACTTCACGTTTCCTCTCTACACCCAAGGTGCCTAAAATACTCATGTTCAACTGCAATAAAGATGTGACAGCTCCTTTGAAGACCCAAGATGCTTTTTAGAAGGACAGATACATAAAATAGAATGTCACATTTGCCTGGTGCTTCATGCCATCCATATTGTCCAAGTTTTTATCAGCCTCCTCACTGCTCATGGGGGTCTTCAGACCAATAATGTCCACTGAGCTAGGATCTTCTTACAATGAGAGCATTCCTGGCCCTGTCCCAGGCCTGTGAAATCAGAACATACATTCTGACAAGATCCCCAAGTGATTTTCATATTCATCAAAGGTATGAACTTAATTCTTTGTGCAAAACTCTAAAAATCAAAGACAAGGAGCCACTGTTCTCATTTGGTATATGGGGAAGTCAAGACATGAAAAGATCAAGAAGCTGTGCCAAGGGTAACTGGCTACTTTTGGCCCAGGTCAAGGTCCCTCGATGGAAGCTGACAGCTACTTCCATTGTTTGACACTGAGGCTGAACACTTCATCAGGCCAGTCAGCCTGTTTCTCCCAAGAGAGCAATGTTCTTAGGGCATGCACGACAGTGTAACTTTGGAGGCTGGCACAAGAAGTCACTGAGGACATAAACGCCATAATGTATTGAAGGGGTGTTGCAAAGTGGAGGACAGTAAAGGAAACGAAGACTCCCATTACTGCATGGATAGCAGAGAGGGGCACAGAAAAAATGAGGCAACATCAGGGATATATTTCAAGTTCCTGCCTTTCCTGTGTGTTCCTCCTCTGCCTGAAAGTAAAGAGGTTTGTGCTGTGATACACTCCGCAGGATGCAGTTGGCAGCCAGCCCAGAGTTGGCCTGTGCCCACACTGCAGAGCTCCCAGCTCTGCGGGGAGACTGGAAGACACCCAGTGCACCTTGGCTGGGCCCTGGCAAGTATCTACACCCCCTGTACTAGCAGGCACACTGCTCTGCACTAGAGCTTGCTGGAAAGCTGGGTACAGTTATTTGAGACACGAACAGCCCCAGGCATACCTACGCATATCTGTAAGGATGGAGGTCCCTGGAGTTTCACGGCTCTTTTTGGTTCCAGCGGAGAGCAGCTGCAGGTTGTAGACTTGCTCTGCCTGTTCTGGAGATGTCTGGATGCTTCTATTGACCCTGAGTTCCTTGATTGTCCCTAGGCTCTATGGCCTCCATTCAAATCCAGCTAGAGGTGGCTGGGAAATATACTAGGACTCTGTCTGTGCACCAGCATAGGAGACAAGCAGCAATCCCCACCCCACAATTAACAGTGACCTTTCAAAGCCAATGTTGGATATGTTTCCTAACCGAGGAATGATGGCTCTAATGTAAAAAAGGGCAAGTGGCACCACAGGCTATTGAAACAGCTGCAAAGGGCAGGAGAAGAAGCTCGAGGGACTGGAAAACCACAACATACAGCAAAATGCCTTAATGGACTATGAGCTCAATCAACTCCCCAGGTCTGGAGGTGAGGAATCCTGTTACTATTACCATACTGATCCGAAGCTTTTCCGGTTCACACCCCTTCCCAATCTACTTCTATAAATGTCACCACTGTGCCATCAGTGTACTTCTATGGCAATGTCAGGGAGGGCTGCCCCTCTCTGTGTCCTGAGCATTCTTTCAGGGCACAGAAATGTGCTCAAGGGCACTGAATCCAACCTCCCAGCTGTGTAAAACTCAGCATCATTTCTAGGCCAAGGTCTGCAAGTGTTGTGGGTCTCCTGTGTGTTGATGAGAGGCCTGGTCTGAGCCACTCAGGACCTCCTTCCTTTGGAACTGTGCCCAGGTGGATGCTTCTTGCCTTCTTTCCCTGGTCCCTGTGCACCTCTGCACAGCAACCATTAGCTAGAAGGTCCAGCAATGCATCAGATGCCACATGGCAACGGCATGCATGAGTTAACTCCAGACACCACGTGTCCCCCACATTTATGGACACAGACAGAAGGTAAAAAGTCTCATGTAGATTTAGTCCCTGTTTTGTCTCCTCTCACTAGCCGTCTAATTACTGGCAGTGCCTTCATACATTTGACTGTTATTACTAAGTACATTTTGTGCATGAGTCCTTGTGCTAGGGCAGAAGCAACACATTTTGTACCACACAGAGTTTACTTAGCCTACAAATACTTATTGACAACTACCTACTTAGAGATGTTAGCGGGGCTAAAAATGAGAAGGGCAAAAAGCTCTCAATAAGCTGAATGGAAATTCACAAAACAACTCATCATCCCTGCTAGAGTAACAGACCCCCACTGTAGACATGTGCATTTCCTGAAACCTTGTTTGAGACCCCAGACCTGCTGGTTGGAATATGTGCTTTAAAGAGAGCCCCCAGAAGATCCCCAGCACAAGGTTGGCAGAGCCAGCCAAGAGAAGTCCTAGGAATTCAGGGGAGAGAGATTATCATGCAGGAGTTTGCCTTTGAAGAATGATTGAGCTTTGGCTGGATACAGAGAGTTCAAGGAATAATAATGTCCCATCTCCACGGTGTTAAACAAAACAATCTGCAAACTGCAGAAGGCAATACGATTCTGCAGCCACATTTTCCACAACAAGAGCTTTCAGTCAGATAGAATGAGTCTGCAAATTCTTGTGGCTGTTGGCATCAGGAGACCCAAATGGCAACATGCCCAGCCTGGGCAGTATCAAGGTCAAATTGCAGTCTGTCCTTGAAAGGACGAGCCTGCACAAGATCCCTGGCTTTGCCCAACCTGTCTGCCAGTCAAGGAGAGCAACCAATAAGGAACAGACTCATTATTTTCTATCAGTGACTCAGCCAATTGGCAGTTCCCAGTAAATGGCATCATGTGAGTGCTGAGGGAATAGCTGCTTTATCAGGCCAGGCCAGCAGAGCAGCTAAATCACTGTGAAGTTGTGATTAGTGGATGTTTGCACTATGACCATGGTTTCATTTTGGACCAGTCTGAGTGGGTGTCTCAATTATTCTTGCACTCATGCTTCCGGCTTCCAACTTAAGAATTAAAGCTTTTGTATTGAATATGAAAACCGAAACAATAGGCCAAAATAGGAGTCTTTTGGTGTCTCTTACTTCTACCTACCATCTATTATGTCTGAATTTGTCCAATAATTAAAAACAGAAATAGATCCTCACAGTTGCACCACTGAATACATTGCTTAAAGTCAGGCCTATGGTCCACAGTGATGGAATCTGCCCATCATCTCAAAACTCAAAACAAAGGAGGAATCTCGGGGTTTAGACCTGCCAGCAAGCCCTGAGGTCACTAAGGGTGAGACGACAGTGTCCCTCAGCTGAGGAGCCACGAGAGACAAGCTGTTGAGGAATATCCATTTATTCAAGACAGATCTCAGGGTTATGAATGTTCAGGAAGGTGAAAGCAGGAAGGTGAAGGCAGGAAGGTGTCTTCTGGCAGATCCATCGCCCCTCTGCCCACCAAAGACACTATAATTGGCTATACAGCACATCTATCTCCCTTTACCTTCTGGTCATGCTCCACGTGTATTCCTCCTGACCTTCTAGCCATCTCAGAGGTCACACTCCATGTGTAGGCCTAGGAGCTGTGTCTCAGGCCATGGGGAGGGATGCTCTGAGCCATGCCCACCAGGTAGCAGGCAACTGCCCACAGAGGAACTGCAAAGTAAGCTCCAAAGAAAACAAGTCCTGAGCTTTCTACCCCAGGAAGAGTTCTGCTTGGAATTAGTTGCTAACAGCAGAGATGGGATGATGCTGACCTGTACTCTCTACTTCTACAGCCATGGCATGGATAAAAACTTAGGCTGAAGCTGAGGAACAGAGAGAAAAAATGATAGAAAGGGGTGGGAGGGATCTTCCACTAGAAAGTAAGAGAAATCTGGATTCAGTACACATAACAAATGATGGAAGGAACTGATAGAATAGATATAAAACACTGACTGTTAAGAGTTATCATCATGGGGGCCAGCTAGAGGGCTCAACAGACTATAATCTTCCCCCTGTAACTGCTAGCATCCCATATGGGTGCTGATTCACGCACGTCCTGCCTGCTCCAGGTATCTGATCCAGGTATCTGCTTATGGCCTGGGAAAGCAGCAGAGGATGGCCCAGAGCCTTGGGAGCCTGCACCAATGTGGGAGACCCAGAAGAAGCTCGTAGCTCCTGGCTTCAGATCAACTCAGCTCTGGCTGTTGTGGCCATTTTGGGTTAGACCTAGTGGATGGAAGATCTTTCTCTATCTCTCTTTCTCTCTGTAAAATCTACTTTTCAAATAAATAAATCTTTAAAAATAAATAAATAAGGAGTTATCATCATGGTGAAAGATGCAGCAGATGTGTTTCCTGTGGCTTCTTCAGGTAGAGCATGAATTCAAGAAGGGGAAGACACCTACTCACAAAGAAAAGGCACCTGGGCGACAGAAACCACACTCCCCACCAAGACAAGGATTCAAGCTGAAAGTCAGAACAGAGCATTATCCATCTTTCAACTCTGGGATGCCATAGCTCATGCAAACCTGCCCTTCCTAGAGTAATTCCTGTGATCTCACTGTATCTGTGCTACCTCATTTAACCCCCACAGCACTCCAATAAGATATGCATTGTGGCTACTTTTTTTCTCCCTGTTGAATGCTGTTTCTTCAGCTATCCATGTGTTTTTCCCTCCCCTCACTTTATTCTGATCTTCAGTTTTATTTCCCCAAGGGCTTTCACTTCTTGTCCTTGCAGGATAACTCTCCCCTCCCCATCTCTCCATCATGGCCCCACTTCATTTTTCCACACGATTGTGCTATGACTTAAATTTATGTAGTAATCACATCTGTTTATGATCTGTCTCCTCTGTCAGAGCGGAAGGAGACTTGGACGACTGCTCAGTGCTCCATTCCCAGAATAGGAAAGAAGACATGTGTGGAATGATGAATACATGAATCCCATCTACCTTCAAGAAAGCTGAGGCATTGAAAGCATGAAGTACCATCCCCTGGGTAAGGCAGGGGAAACAGAAGAGCCAGGTTTGGGGAATCTGGCTGCATGGTTCATGCACTTGCTAATAGAACCCAGTTGTTTCTGTTTTTATTCATTTATTTAATATGTTTTCTTTATGTGAATACAACAGATTTCATTTGCTTATTATATATAAAATTATATGTACATATAATATATAAACAAAGGAGCCAGAGTTGTGACACACAGAAAAACCGAGGGAGAGAGCTTTTCCATATGTTGGTTTACTCCTTAAATGGCCACAATGGCCAGAGCTAGGCCAACCCTGAGCCAGCAGTCAAGAGCTTCCTCTGTGTCTCCCATTTGGGGGCAAGGGCTTGAGCTGTCCTCTTCTATTTTCCCAAGTCATAAGCAGGAAGCTGGGTTGGAACTGGAGCAGCCAGGACTTGAACTGGCATCCCTATGGGATGCAGGCACTAAAGATGGAGGTTTAGCTTACTGTTCTACAGTGTTGACCCCTTATTTTTTTTTTTGAAAAGTAAAATGAAAAGCCAGAGAAAGAGATTCCATCTGCGGTTCATTCCCCAAATGCCCACAACAACTGGTGCTGAGCCACATTGAGTCAGTAGCCAGAAATTTCAGTATGTAGGTGGCAGAACTCAAATACTTGAGCTATCTTCTGGTTCATTAGCAGAAAATCAATTGAAAACAAAGGCAAGACTCAATCCCAGGTACTCCAATAAGGGATGCAGGCCTCCCAAATTGTGGCTTAATGTGCTATGCCATAACGTCTATCCCACTGTAACTCCACCTGACCCTTTCAAGAAACTGTTTGCTTGAACAAAAGCTGAATGTCCTTGAATATGCAGTGGCTGGCTCCAGCTCTTGTTTCATTTTTTTTTAAATAACTTGTTCCAGTAAGCAGGTAGCTTTGTTTACCCTCAACATGGTATCAAGGAATCCAATGAAAGGGTGAAAGAGTGAAAGTTAGGGGCAGAGCTGCCTTTTACTTACTTGTCTTCCAGTTGCACAGTAATACGGTGAATAGAATAGGTGGGTCAGAAAGGGCTAGATGACAGCTTGACAACCAGCTAAGACTCATCTGTTCCCGGATAACAGTATTGACTCTGACTCAGCTCCTATGTCTGGAGTCCTCAGAATTCAGCTTGCAAATTCAGATCTCTAGCCTCTCTGGGTGATGCAAAATCAAGTGCAATGATGTTTCTTCATCAAAGGGGCTGAACTTCTGTTCTCTGTTTCCTCTTTCCAGGCAGAACTTGGAGTTCTCCAAGGTAAAGCTCATATTAATTGAATATTAACCAATCATAAAGAGGAACCCATCTTCACTTTCACAGTTAAGGGAAAAGAATATGGATTTGAAACTCAGATTGATATGAGTTAGGAAGCAGGTTATCTCTTTGAACGTGTTGATTCATCTGAAAAAGAGCACCTAAGACTTCTCACATAGTTTTAAAGAATTAAAAGAGAAAATATTAAAGCAGACATCTGCCATTGATCTTTTCTTTAGTCCACTGCTTCCTGCTAGTTGCTTTTTCATCTCTCTGTAGCTTGGTAAAAAATGAAGCATTATGTGAAGGGAACAGTAGAGTTTAATCTAAGACAGCTGAATAGAATTAGCTAAAAAAGTATGGGTATTTCTGTAGTTAGGGCAATGAAGTGCTACAGTCAGAGGGTTTTTTTTTGCTTTCTTCACATACATAGGTCGATCCATAAACCATCTTTTTTAACATACTGGATCACTGCAGGGAGGCTACTCACTGTGACTTACACGGGACAAAGCTAAGGGAATGGTAGAACAGCAGCAGGTTCCCTTCAACTCCATGGTGAAAGGTAGAGACAAATTTTCTATGTTAGACATTTTGTGGAATCCAGTTGGGCCTATGGATCTGCCAGAAAATTCTTCTGTCTCAAAGAGATACATGTCTGTTGTTTGGAGTGAGCTTCTGGCTTAGTGGTTAAGACACTGTTAGGATATCTGCCGTCCATATTGTACTGCTGGGTTTGAGCCCTGAGTAGTCCTGATTCCAGGTTCCCAATGAAGTGTACTCTGACAGGCAGCAAGTGACTGCTGAGATACCTGCCATCCCTGGGGGAGACCTGGATTATGTCCCCAGCTTCTGGCTCAATCCTGGCCAAGACTTACTCATTGTGGAAATCTGAGGAAGGCATCAAATAAATAAATAGCCTCTTACTGTGCCACTTTGGAATTCAACCTAACAAGTTCTTTGTTGGATCAACATTCTAGTTAATTTCACTATCCTTTGCCTAAAATAATGCCATATCAAATGATGATGTCATGCCTCTTAGCAATGAAATACACAGAATATTTGCCTGTAAGACATGATACTAAGTTATAAATGGCACTAATCAATGTAAAGTGAAATCTGTACTTATGCCGCTATCACTAACCTTTTGCACTGACATTTAGCCATCCCTAGACTGGGTTCTCCTATTTTCCAGTACAAAGTCCTACACAGTTTTCTCTGGTTTTCTGTAACAGAAGATAGGAAAATACAGCTCAACTTCTTTCAAATATATAAAGTAGGATGGGTGTTCAAAGACACAGGAAGAACACAAAGCTTTTGTTCACCATTGGAGTGCCTCAAACAGTCAGGAATGTTCATGTGCTCTTACACAGGAAGTTTAAAAAACAAACAGATATGAAATAGAAGCTGACAAGCTGGGGGTCGGTGATAACTCTTAAGAGTGCCTGGCATGTGGTCAATGGGTCATAAATCACCTGAATGGATAAAAAAAATGAGATGAGTAGCTAAATCATGGATTCTGTAATATTTGTGTGGAACAAAATTTCCAAGAAGTGCTAGTGAAACAAAATCTCAGACTTTCAAATCCAATCAAAGCTTTAACTCAAAAAGGAGTACTTCTATGTCATGGTATCAATGAGTTAATAAACGATAGAGAATTTCAGCCTCTTTCTGGAAATCATTTTGAACTTGACCATGTTTTACTAATTGTTCTTGGTTTATATCAATTTCAATGATCTGTTGCCCAAAGATAATAAACTACGTGTGTGTGTGTGTGTGTGTGTGTGTGTGTGTTTGTGTGTAGTTCAGGGTTTGTCAACCTTGACATTACAACATATTTGGTCCTAGATAATTCTTTTGCTTTCATGACCTCTGTGTTTTTGAGTGTATAATAGCACCTGTGACCTCTGCCTAGGTGCCAGTAGCACTTCCACCCTGGGTGGGAGCAATCAAACACCAAGTATTACCATGTCATACTGGGAACAATCAAAAACGTACCCAGACATTGCCATATCGTACTGGGAGGCAAAACTGTCTCTAGCTGAGAACCACTGATTTAAGCCTTAGAAACAGCCCTGCTGTTAGATACATTTTATTTCTGAGCTTTTAAAAACTGTAAACTGATTTTTTTTTTGCTAAGCACAGCTCTACCATGATAACTGCCTCGCTCAACTGGATGCTTAACAGAGCAATTACAGATACCATTCTTCTCAAAGGATGTAATGGGCGCCATCATTGATGGCACGCACCGCTTATCAGGTTAATCCACAGCGGACAGGGCACAGAAACAGTTTCCGCACCCTGCTCTTGCTACCTCCTCTCGCACCATTCAACTTAATTGAAGGCTTGAAAAGTGCAACCTGCCCCTCCTGCCTTCTGCACCATTCACAACAACTGACAGCACGGAGATTACCCTGGAGGCTCTGCGCACCCAGCCCCTCCTGCTTCCTGTTGTGGTAGGTCAGATTAGTTAGCTATAGGATAACTTTGGGCTCTGGTAACTCCCTGCCTGCCTGAAACTTTGTACTGCATGGCTCTCAATCTGATTGGAGGATGAGAGCTTAAAAACCTCTGACTGGCAGTTCAGCACAATGGCTCCTGGAGAGTAGTAGCCAGAGTTGCTGTCACCAAGCTTGGGAACTAGGATTACATTCCTACACTTGGGTCTAGTGTGATCTCTCTCACACTCCGCAACAAGGAAATGGAGGCTACAGACTGTCACACCAAATGACACTTTCTCAGGTTGCTAAACAAACCACTCTGGAATGCAGTGATTGAACTGTTATTGTGGCATAACAGGGAAAGTTGGCACCTGTGATGCCAGCCTCTTGTATGGGTACCAGTGCAAATTCCACCTACTCCACTTCTAATCAAGCTTCCTGCAGATGTCCTGGGAAAAGCAAAAGAAGGAAATCTAAGGGTTTGGGACCAGGTCACCTACACAGGAAATCTAGCTGAAGGCTGGCCCAGTGATAACCATTGCAATAGATGGAAGATAAATAGTTCCCTCATTCCCTCCATCCCTTCTTCCCTCCCTCACTCTGACTATCCCACTCTCTCATTAACTCTCAAATAAACAAATCTTTTTTAAAAAGAAGAAAGGAAGATACCACTGTCCTTTACTATCACACTTAAATATCTATGGGTTGGCTGGCAGAGGTCCTCACAGTCTGTAGGTGAAATGGAGCAACGTTGGTCCATGAATCTTATTCAGAGACCCAGGCTGAATAGGGAGAAACTGTCATGGAGAAGTTCCTCTCATGATGGAGAAAGAAGTTTCCAGAAGCACTGACAGAAACATGCACTGTCTCCTGAGGTTCAGAAAGGTACCTGGCACATTGTGCCTCCAGAGACATGCCAGGGAACACATAGTCAAGGCCACACCGGTGAGATGGGAAAGTACTCAGCACAGAACAGAAGCCATAGTCTTCCGTTCACATCATTTCCATGTCTTTCCAAGAAAAGATGGGAGCAGGGCTATGATAATCAGCAGTATTGTAGTTGTACTCGCAAATCATATTAAGAGCTTAGCAGGAAAAGGCAAAACCTAAGTGCCAAACTTTGAAAATTACATCTAAGAAATCTTACTCCTGAATATATTTTATTGATTCTGTAAAAATCAGAATCCTAGTGAATGTTGTCTTAATTTGTATGAACTACTTTGATAGGCAGTCCTTTTTTTTTTTAAGATTTATTTTATCTTTATTGAAAAGGCAGATATACAGAGAGGAGGACAGACAGAGAGGAAGATCTTCCATTCATTGTTTCACTTTCCAAGTGGTCCTAACGGCCGGAGCTGGGCCGATCTGAAGCCAAGAGCCTCTTCCAGGTCTCCCACATGGGTGCAGGGTCCCAAGGCTTTGGGCCATCCTGGACTGCTGTCCCAGCCAACAGGCAGGGAGCTGGATGGCAAGTGGGGCTACTGGGATTAGAACCAGCGCCCATATGGGATCCTGGTGTGTGCAAGGTGAGGACTTTAGCTGCTAGACTACTGTGCTGGGCCCTCATCAGGGAGTCTCAAACGTAAGTGCAAGCACTTGAGTATTTATTTAGTAATCTAAATAAATCACCAGCACTTTGACAACCACCAATAACCTCTAACAGAAGTACATTGTACGGTGTCCCACCAACCTGTGTGTTCTGTGTGTTCTGTGTCACAGCTACATTAGAAATCTCCATATGCTATTCAGGCTTCCGGGTTTTTGCAGGGGCATAAAGAAAATGGAATGGGTTCAACAGCAAAATTACTATTACTATTGGAATGGGATACCAGTTGTCTACTTCAGATGCTGAATCCTGGGGGGGACAGATGTCAGAGTCACACAACCCTCACCACCATGTACCACTGCCAAGGGATGCTCTTGCCAAAGGCTGTGCCATGCTGTTTGAGCTTTGAGTTTCAATTTAAACAATAAAATTAATCTCTTTCCTTTATAAAGCTAGCCTGCCATTTTGGTTTAGCTAGCACTCTGAAAATTAGTACAGTTCCAAATAAGCCTGAACTGGTTTTGGGTTTATTTCTGAGGTTGGTCTGGACTCACTTATCCACCATTCATTTAGCAAATGTGAACTGAATGTTTATGTCAAGCCATGTTCTTGATGTTGGCAATTCCATTATGACTAAAGCTGACAAGCATGGCAGGCAGAAACATATGATGAAGCTTACGGTGGTAACTGTTCTGTCGCTTTAGATTGGAGACAGCAGGATAAAGACCATGATCTTCAATGTCAAGGACAGGAAAGAAAGGAGAAAGCTATGGTCCACATGACAGAGAAAGGCTGCTTTTCTAAAGACAAGAAGGACAAGCTTGAAGCACCCAGAAATTGACCTTGGGTACCCAGTCCTCAACCAAAGAAAGCAACAAAGTACGCTTTAAAAATGATTGCTAGGCCCGGCGACATGGCCTAGCGGCTAAAGTCCTCGCCTTGAAAGCCCCGGGATCCCATATGGGCGCCGGTTCTAATCCCGGCAGCTCCACTTCCCATCCAGCTCCCTGCTTGTGGCCTGGGAAAGCAGTTGAGGACGGCCCAATGCATTGGGGCACTGCACCCGCGTGGGAGACCCGGAAGAGGTTCCAGGTTCCCAGCTTCGGATCGGCGCGCATCGGCCCGTTGTGGCTCACTTGGGGAGTGAATCATCGGATGGAAGATCTTCCTCTCTGTCTCTCCTCCTCTGTGTATATCTGGCTGTAATAAAATGAATAAATCTTTAAAAAAAAATGATTGCTGCTCTTCTTTTTTTTCCTGAAATCCTGAATGAATCACTTTTCTTGGTTTGCTTCCTGTTAAACTTGGAAGTCTGTGATGGATCTTTAAAAAAAAAGTGGAGCCCATGCTAGAAGTTAAAACAAAAGAGATCAAAGCATCTTCAAAGTACTTATATTCGAACATGATATGCACTGGTATGCACTGCTGATGGAACTGACACGCTTTGAGTGGGTTTCTGCATCCCCCACAAGAAAAAAGGGGCTGAATATGATCTTCATAGATGTCTGATTTAATTCAAAATGTATCCTGTAACTTAACTGTAAACACTGGATTTAGGCTCACACACAATGGATAGATAGGAGTAGCACAGAGGAGGGAACCCCCAGTAACAAGAAGAGGCTACAAGAAAAGCCTTTATATAATCAGTCTATTCCCTCTGGAAGAGAAAAATCCCAGGGAAATTTAAGGTGAACAATTTCCTTGCATTTATTTTAACAAGTACCTTCTTTTAATGGCAAATTACCCTGCATTTTCATTACAGTATCACCATAAGGCCTCATTTTAAAATAACCTTAAAAGAGTGCAGGTGATGTACTGTTGCATTAGTTCTCCAAGCCTCCTGCTTTCATTATTAATGAGTTTGGTTATCTGGACAGCACTGCAATTAGGGGGTTCTGAATATGAATTCTGGTGTGACAGTTGGATGCAGGTGGGAGTCTTCAAAGGTAGACATCAAGAGTGGCAGTCTTGCTGCAGCCATCTGATGAGCTCTGAGATAGTTGAGCACTTACAGGTGTCGGACTCACTGTTCTACTTTCTGGCCAACTGCCCTGGTCAGCGCTGTGGTAGTTACAGAGGCAGCAAGAATAGAAAACACGGTAACCATTAACTGTTGATTTTAACATTAAAACCAGAATTCTCCTGGTACCTCTGACTTCCACTATTCCCATAAATTTTGTATGCATTTACTCTCGTGCATTAAATTACCTTCTGTTTGAAATACCTACAATGATTTCTCTTTCCTTCTCTGAATCCAGCTAATATGGCATAGATGGCAAAACTGTGAGGATTACGGCATGATGTAGATATGGGTTGTCTCCCAAAGGTATGTTGAGAGCTTTGTCCTCAATTATGCTGACACCGGGAGATGCGATCAGTAAAAGAAAGGAAATGGGCACAAGAAGTAAGGAATGCTGGATGTGGCTCAATAATTGTGACAAATATACAAACATTAGGTGTTAGTAATAAAGGAAGTAGAGTTGTATTTATTATCTCATCATTTTTGTTCTGAAAATTAAAAGGGGACAAGCCCGCACATGTGCCAAGGATCCCAACTTCTGGCTTTCTGCTGAGATGTTATCCTCTTACTCCAACACAACCTCTCACTGTGTGACTTCATCTACTGTTAGGCCCAATCAGAGACCAAACAAATGGGCTACTCCTATCCTACCCAATCTTGTACTCTGACCTTCCAAAACTGTGAACTAAATCTCTTTCCTTTATACAATTGCCTGCGTCGATGTTTCACTGCATACCACAAGATAATAGACTAACATGTTGGTAAACAGGTCTCATGGAGCCACAACTAGAAACACATTCTCAGAATTTACATGCATAAGGGAAATGAATGGATTTACAATTTCAAGTCAAAGTAAAACAGAAGATGCTAAAGCAAGCGTTCATTAGTTGCTACTCTGTGACCTCAAATAATTTGTTCAATTCCTTTTATGAAATGTATTTTCAACAATCTAACTGCTTTGAAGTTCTTTTGCTTATTGATTTTTTTTTAAGATTTATTTTATTTTTATTACAAAGTCAGATATACTGAGAGGAGGAGAGATAGAGAGGAAGTAGAGCTGCCGGGATTAGAACCAGCGGCCATATGGGATCAAGGCGAGGACCTTAGCCACTAGGCCACGCTGCCGAGCCCTGCTTATTGATTTTTCAGATGACTGGATGCTACGGGAGGCATCTGGGCAGGATGCAGCAAAGCAGAGCCTGTTTCATTGGGTACTGTGTTACTTAGCTTTTCATCACCACCACAAAATATTGGAGCCAATTAACTTTATAAGAAAGAAAATTCCTTCGGGCACATGGGTTTTTGGGTTCATGATTTAAGATCAGCAGGCCACACTGGCTTTGCTTTTGATGCTGACGTTCTTGTCCCAAAGTGACACAAAGATAATAAATACATGTACCCATGTCCATGACCATGTGATGTTTTTAAAAGTCACCAGGACTCATCATGGGGTCTCCATCCTAATAATGCAATCTGATACCATTACCTCCATAAGCTCCACACTTCAACACTAAAAATGAACTAAGCTCTGGACCTCTTAGTATCATTAACATAAGACTTTGGGCACAAAACTTTTAACACACGGGCCTCTGGGGGATGTTCACTATCCTAACCATAAGCAGTTACCTTCATCACAGAGCAAGTAATGCACATCTCTGAAGCTGCCTTTGCACTTGTTTGGCATTCCTCTGACCTAGCCCTTGACTTCTCAGGAAAGCAGTTACTGGCTCAGCAGATGGTTGTTTAAACAATCAGCAAGAAAGACTTTGAAAATCAATAGATGCATTCTAAGTATCTGGGACTTCATACTGATGCGCCAGGGGGGAGGGTGTGAGAAGAAAAAAGGACCGTGACCACCAGTCAGATGAAATCTCATGCAACCACCAAGCTGACTGGATTTCTCAGAAGGCCTAAAGGGAAGTCCGGCTGTCACAGGAACACTGATAGAGCATTTATCAACATCTAAAACTATCTATGCTGTTAGTCCTAAGTAAAGTCATCTTTTGAATACTGAACAGACAGATCTTACTGGAATTTAAGCTGCCCTATCCATTCCTTCGACACTAGATGCCTTTTTTTATCTTTTTTCTAGTAGAAGGTATTTGCTGTTTTGCTTATGATTAATTACACAGTCTTGCCTACTTGTGCTATCATTTGTGACTCTTTGAGAAACACTCCATCCCTGAATCTCAGTTCCTGTTCATGTGGGCTGACTGGCCTGGCATGGGTTATCTTTGCACAAGAATCACTCCTAGAAAACTAGAACATTCCACCAATTGAACCATCATGCTTGGTTCAGACATGATTGGAAGACTTAGACCCATTTGGAAAATGAAACTTTGTTGATTTTAATAAAATGAAGGCTGTAAACTTATAATTAACTGTAGCCCAACTTTCATATGAAGAAAGTTTATCTAGGAGTTTATCTAGGAAAAAAAACATGAAAGGAGTATCAACAAAGAAAACCAAAGATATCGAGAGTCTCAGAGAGACTCCTTTAAATGCTTTAAGTTGTGGACCTCACCATTCCTGAAATTAGAACCACCCCCCTTGGATTTAGTTATAAGGGCCAGTGAATGACTTTTTTTTTTACTTTCATCATTATTATTATTATCATTTTATGATACAGTTCAAAAGGCCCTGGTATTTTCCTTACCACCTCCTTAGGGCCCCTCCCTCACCACGAAGTTCTCCTGTATTATTACTCTTCTTCATAAACAGTCATATGCCCTTCATTGTGGGCATGGACAATGGCAGAGAGTCCAGATCCTATTGTCAAGATATAGTTAACAGTTTCATTGGGAGTCCATTTTTGTCTGGAAGTAGAGATGCATACTGCATTGTATCCTCACATCTGGATAGGATAGTTTCCATTACACAGTTACTGTACATCCCCTTAAATGAAAAACCACAAAACAAAATCAACAACAGGAAGAAGAAATTGAAAAGGCCAAGAAGCTAAACAACATGCTACTGAATGACTAATGTGTCGCTGAAGAAACAAAAAAGGAAATCAAGAACCTTCTTGAAGAAAATGATGCTACTGTATGATCTAGGAGTCACTGAAGAATTTAATAAGAAAGAAAGTATTTTGAAGAGATCAAACTAACAAAAAAAGTCAAAATCCGTGAGATATAGTTTCCATTGATCTTTGTTGGTGAAATATGTCTTCTGCAGGCAACAAATGCATGGGTTTTGTTTTTTTAATCCAGTCTATTAATCTATGATGTTTGATTGATGAGTTTAAGCCATTTGTTCTGGGTTAATATGAATGGGTGGTAAGTTAGTCCTGTCATTTAAGCAATGGGTTGTTCGTTGATTTAGTCTTCTGTTGTTATTTTACTGTTGTTATGCTTTTTACATTTGCCTTTGGTTTTGTTAGGTGCTATTCCTCTTCTTTGTCAAGAGAACATCTTTATCCTTTGCTGGACAGGTTTGAAAGAGGCAAATTCTTTTAACTTTTCTTTACTGTGGAAAAATTTTATTTCATTTTCAAAGACAAAAGAAAGCTTTGCTGGGTATGTTATCCTGGGCCAACAATTCTTTGCTTTTAGAATCTGAATTATGTCACTCCAATCTCTTCTGACCTGCAGAATCTCCTGTGAGAGGCTAGAGGTGAATTTAATTGGCATTCCTTTATATGTCAGTTGATTTTTTCATGTGCACATTTGAGGATTTTTTTCCTTATGTTCAATTGAAGAGAGATTGATTATCATGTGTCTTGGTGAATATTGCTTTTGGTCAACCCTGTTGGTAGTTCTGTGCCCCTCCTGGATGTTGGTGCCCAATTCTTTCTCCAGATTAGGGAAATTTTCCCTTGTTATTTCATTAAATGCATTTTTAATCCCAGCTTCCTTTTCTGCATCTTCTAGGACTTCCATAATTCTTATATTTGACCTTTTAATAGTTTTTTTCAGTTCTGGAATACTGTTTTTAGCTTGACCCAGCTCTGCTTCCAGCTTTTTGTTTGTTTCCCCCTGGTGACAGGAAATATCTTCCAATTTTGAGATTCTTTCTTTTGCTTCATTCATTCTGTTTTGGAGACTCTCCACTGTACTTTTAATTTGCTTCACTGTATTCTTCATTTCTGATATATCAGCTTTCATTTGATTCCTTTGTGACATGCCCCTAAAATTTCTTAAATTCCTGCTTTACGTGCTTCTCGTTGTTGATAAGTTTTATAACAAGTGTTTTGAAGTCTTAATCCCCCATTTTCTCAATGTCTTCCTCACTTAACTCTGATGTTGGCAAAGGGTTTTGTTCCTTTACAGGGGAGTCTTCAGTAATATTCCTTGTGCCTTTGTCTCTTCTTTGTCATTGTACTTCTGGTTATCACATTATTCTTCTTGGGGCAGGTTTTTTTAAGCTGTGTCACCAACAGGTCTACAATCCTATTTTATTTATTGTGGTTGGCACACAGCTCTTTGTTTGCAGTCAGTTGTGCCACTCCCTCCAGCGAGTTCCAGGTCTGGGTTCTTATGTTAGATTTACGCTATGGTCTCCGTAGCCCAAGCTCCTGGCTTGCCACTCTCCACCTCCTGTGATAGCATGTTGAGATTGCACCATTGTCTGTATATCTTTTTCCAACTTCCTGTTAGAGCAGTTCCCAGGATTAAGGAGACACCAGGCATCCTATATAACTAGACTGTTTGTGGTGCTGATCTTGTTGAAACCTGCTGGCCATTAGGTCTGAGGGCCACACAGGCCTATTTTGACCTGTACGATGCCAAAGTCGGTATTATTTTCCTGTGGGACCAGTGCAATGTACTGAGCTCAGTGAGTCTGCTCCCACCTCAGCACATGTGCAGCTCACTATTGTCTTAAAGTTTTTCTACACTGTATAAAATGGCACCTGATGTGCCACTACTAGAGTTTTGATCTGTTGGCCACCAGGTCTGAAGGCTACTTGGACCTATCTTGGGTGGAACCTATAGGATGCCGCATTGTTGAAGTTCACTGAACCACAAATGAGTTCACTCCCAGCTCAGTGCATGTGCAGTACTGTCTATACCTTTTCCTATGGCTCTAGGGCGCAGGCTGGGCTGTGAAATCCACCCTGTCCTCACACCACCCATCTGGAACCTGCTGCTCTATCTCTGCTCCTGGTCAAAACAAACAGACCAGCAGGACAGGCAGTTCTTTGTCTGGGTTCACCTCCTGAGCTGCAGTAAACACTCTTTCCCACTTTGGTGCTGGTGGAGTTTCGGCTGCTGGTGCAGTTCAGATTGCCACTCGTTGAATGGCTCTGGGGTATCTGGTCACTGCAACACCACACCATTGTGCCCGCTGCTTTCCTGTGTCTGTCATTCTCCAGGTGCCCCTCTGCTGTCGTTCTGTCTTCTCCTATTTCCTGGAATGTGTCTTCTCTGCTTCACACTGGCGAATGTTTCTCCCTCCCTTTCAACGTGTCCTTACCCTGTTCTGCCATCTTGCTTCTCCCAGTGAATGGTTTTTAATGTTTAAGTCAATTTACTGAGTCTCTATGACTGCCTTTCCAAAGCATCCTGGCTCATGTTCCAACCATACTTAGTCAATATCATCAACATGCTAAGCACAGATACTTTCTCCTTTTCTCTCTGTCTACATCCTTGTAGAACTCATCCGATTCCAAACCTCATTAAATGCTCACATTTGCTCATCACACATCCACTAAGCTCCCACTATATAGCAGGCATTCTTCAGAACAGGAGCTTTAGTAAAGGAATAGGCACAGGATTTGTTCCTCCAAAGCACAAGGTCATATGACTTTCCCAAAGTGCAGGTAAGGATCATGAGCTGGCCATTTTCTTTTTTGACAAAATTTCAGCGTTCAAAAACAGAAAAAAAGGATTCAGCTCTCAATTCCAAAATGTTTTTAACTCATACCCATAATTTTGCTTTTTAGAATTCTGAATTTTAATTTAGGATCCTAAATTATTTTTCTCAAATTTTCTTGGTCTTTAATGTGATGATCATAACTTCACCTTACAAAATATACTTAACCTCCTCTGAGACCTGGTTTTATCACCTTTAAAATTAAGGGGTAGAATGCATTGGTTAACTGACAGCATCTCAAATTCACACAATTCATTCATCCATGGTGACCCCATTCTCTCTCACAATTTCCTTCTGTGCGCTGTTTTCAGCTTCCACAACACTGACCTCCGTAATCCCTGCTCCACTCCCAAGACTCAAGAGCACTACTCAGAACTCAGGGAGACTACTCTAAGGCGTGTGTAATCCACCCTCTTTGCAGCAGCCAAGCTGAGCTTTTCAACTGATGCACCCAATCAAATCTCACACTTCCCTCCCACATGAAGATCTAGGGCATCCTGTCACCCTTGGCAAAGAAATCCACCTTATATAACCCTCTTCTTCCTGTTCTCCTCTCCCTTGTCCACTGTCCTCCAGCCACCTGTCCTTTTGCTCCCCCCTGAATCTGCAGTCTTGCTCCCTCTCTGAGCCTTTGCACTAAATTCCCTCTGACTAGAATAGCTTCTTCCATAGTTTGGCAAGATTTAGCACCCCATTCCATACAAATCATTCATTCAGAGAGATTTCCTGACACTTTATTCCAATCTAAAATAACACCCAGTTCTACCTCTTCTTCCTGATTTATTTTGTCCCTAGTTCTCAGCACTCACTGAAATTATGTCCTAACAGTAGTATGTTATATAATTAACATTTAATAGAATTTAATGTAAATTATATTAGCATAGACAGTAGCAAACACTAGAGGCTTGGTTGGTTTTGTGAAATGATTAATTCTCTTTGAATTCCTATAATAGCCATCTGTTTGGCTCTGAGGCATATATATCTTTAATCCAAATTGTTCATAAATCCTGTTTTAAGCATCTTTTGCTCTAATGCATAGATAGCTTTTCTATATAAGTGGATTTTAAGAAACGTATATATCCCAAAGCAGACAACCCTTCTTTTATGAATTCTCACAGATTGTCATTAGCTAGTAGAATTGTGATAATAGTCTCAGAAAAGATCATACACTCCATGGCTATAAACAGGAATTTTTTACATTATTAAAAAGATTCAAATGGGACATAATATAATTGTTTAGTTTTATCACTTATCATTTATCTTTAACATCGTTGACATAGTTGAGAGGGATGCATGCCCATTGTGGGCCTTGGATCAGGATGGGAGGGCTGAGGTATGGAAGAAGGTGGGCAGGACAATTTTTCAGTTATTTTCTTTTTATTCTCCTGGTCTGCTGGGAGCTGGAGGGAAGGGAGGAGATGGCTCCTGGCTATCAACTTATATCAGCACTAGGGCATCATCTGCTGATGACTCAGTGACCCTGATGTGACGAAGAATGATCCGAGGGTGTTACTTGAGTGGTTCTGATAGTTTAGGACACTGTGAGCTTCACTGTACCAGGTTTGGAAAATCTTTCCAGGGTATACTGGTGGACCAGGCCCACCTCAGTGTGCACCCACACACCCAGACAATTTTGCAAAGTTTGGCCAGGAGAACTGTCCTACTTGTTTTGCTTTCCATCCTCTGATGAGGCACTCAACATCCTCTGCTAGCCTAGATGAGCTGGCTGTCATGTGCCCTGTGTGCATCTGCGCATGCTGTCCACAACACAGCAACTCAGGCATCAGCAACTAAGGAGGCCCAGTCCTGGTACATGCACTCTACATGTATCTTGTGATTTTTACTGTGTCTATCTTGTGATTTTTACTGTGCCCAGGGTTTGAGTCAGGCAAACTAGTTGGGGAGATCCCTAAGAAATCTTGCCTGGGACCCGGCACAATAACTCAGTGCAAATCCTTGCCTTTCATACACCGGAATCCCAAATGGGCACTGGTTTGTGTCCCAGCTGCTCCATTTCTCAGCCAGCTCCCTACTTGAGCGCTGGGAAAGTAGTAGAGGATGGTCCAAAGCCTTGGAAGCCTGCACCCATATGGGAAACATGGAAGAAACTTCTGACTCCTGGCTTTGAATCAACTCAGCTCTGACTAAGTGGATGGAAGATCTTTCTGTCTCTCCTTCTCTCTGTAAATCTGCCTTTCTAATAAAAATAAATAATGTTTTTTAAAAAATAAAAGAAAGAAAGCTAGCTCTCTTAGAATGATCTTAGACTTGACTTGTGTGTGCTAGCTAGTGCAGGGTTAAGTTTGATCCATTACCTGTACCAGACAACGCACATACTAGTGGATTCAGCTTCCTGGTCAGTCCTGCCCCCAGTTCCATCTCTAATACAAACTGGTTGGTGCTGTGGCCTAGCATACCCCAGCCGAGCCCACCACAGACCCAAGTCTTCATGTACACCAGCAGGTACCACAACCTAGTCAAGACAACCCCCAACAATCTCCACCAGGCCCACCCTCAGCTAGTTTTTGCATTTTCTGGCATGTGATGCAGCCTAGCCTGGTCCATCCCATATCCCATCTTGCTCTACTGCACACCCATGGCTGCTATAGATTAGCTCAGCCTGATCTGCCCCAGATCCAGTCCACACATAAGCCAACAGGTGCTGCTTCCTCACCAGTGGCAGCTGTAACCCAGCAGGGGAGTGCACACCGTTCCCTCACCAGGCCCACTCCCAGCCCTGGATCCTGTGCTTGCCAGTTGTTACTGCACACTAACCTAACATAACTTGCACCCAATCCCAGCAATTGCCATCTGGTGCTGCAGTCTAGCCCAGATGGCCCATATCCATTTGGGCTCTCTCCCACTAGTGGGTTTGGCAGCCTAGTCCAGCCTGGCCCACCCCCAGATTCAGCCCAAATTCTGACTGATGGGTGCTGTAGTCCTGCCCAGACTGGCACACCTCCAATCCCAGCTCTCATGCTCACCAGTGGAAGCAACAGCAAAGCAGGGGAGTCTACGAGGTTCCCTTGCCAGGCTCCCTCCCAGACCCAGGTCTCACGGGTGCCAAACAGTAATGCATAAGAATGGTTGTAGTAACACTGTTACAAACCTCCCCAAATAGTCAGAATCCCCATGTCTATCAAGATAGAAGGAATTCAGGGAATTATTTGGGAATTCATACAGTGGATTGCTGGAAAGAAAAGTAAGGGTGAATGATTTTCAATTGCATACAATGATATTGGTAGATCCTACAGAAATACAGGAACCAGGGAAACGAACACAAAAGAATACATACTAAGTGACTGATTCTGTATGCAAAGAGAAGTTATATCTTTAGCAGAACCTCACAAAAAGAACTTATCTGATACTAAGTTATCACACATACTGACTTTGTCAAGAGAAAATGGTTTGATTTTCAGGATCTCTAGTTAGGTATGCTTCAAAATCTCAGCTTCACTCCTACACACACATGCACACACACGTTCACACACACACATATGCACACACAGAGAAATCTACATTATCTTTTATTCCCATTTTCTGTGAACTTGTTAAAGTCTCCCTCACATATATATCAAGAAGTCCAATGGCTTTCTTTCCTTTTCCAGCTCAAGTCATAACGAGGCTGAACTAGGTAGATGCCATAGATATTTTCACAGGCTTGAAATCATGTAAGAATAACAATGGTCATGAAAAGGTACCCAGCCCATGTCAGGGGAAGCTGTAGATCCAGAATCCCACCTTTACCTCGTCACACATTTTATCCACACAGAAGATGTTTCTGAGAAGAAAGAGATGTTTTTGTCAGCCTCACAGAATCAGGATGACAAAAGTTAGAATCTAAATCCTCCTGCTCGACCTAAGTTTGAGCTGTTGGGTCTTTCAGATGATATAAATCCTTAAATTGAATGAAGGTGACTTCAAAGAGCTGGTCTCCAGACGCAGGACAGAACAAACAAATTCCTCTCTAGAGGCTTTACGGTAGACTAAATTTACTTTTCTCTTTTTGTAACAGGATGTCTTACATAAAATGAAATTAGGTAAACATAGCAGAAGGCATCAAAACAACAACTGAAAAAGCATCAAAATTTTATTTAAAAAATGCATTTATTTGGAAAGTAGTTACAAAGAAGCAGAGAGAGAGAGAGAGAGAGAGATCTTTCATCTGCTGTTGTACTTTCCAAATGACCACAGCTGCAGAGGCTGGGCTGGAGTGTAAGAGGCTACATTCCCATCTGGATCTCCCATCTGGACAACAGGAGCCCAAATACTTGGGCCACCTCCCACTGCTTTCCGAGGTGCACTGACAGGCAGTGGGATCAGAATTGAACTGGTGCTTATATGGGATGTCAATATCCTAGGCTACAGCTTAACCTGAAACACCACAACAATGGTCCAGCATCAAAAAATTTAAATAATCGAAAAAGGATAATATTTCCTTATTTATTAGTATAAGAAGAATTCAGAATCACTTTTTGTGATAACAGATCAAATTTTGATGAAAATTAGAATTTTTAAATTAACAATGCTAAACAAAATTACAGCTCAAAACTGAAAAATATATTTTCCAAAGAAAAAGCTAATAGATGATTGTAACACATTAGAGCTGAAGAGAAAATGTGTGAACTGGGGCAAAAATAATTCAAGTAAAACAGGAAAAGATGAAATGATAATTTACATTCATTTCACCAAGAGACAAACTGTTGCTCCTGAGCAAATTCCTTCACATCTCCGCATGTTATCTAGCACTTCCTTCACCAACATGATCATCAGAAAAACCCTTAATCTACCTAGGTGGCACATGCCCAAACTCTTGGGCTTTCTTCCACTGATTTTCCTAGGCTGTTAGCAGGGAGCTATACTGGAAGTAGAATAGTTGGGCAAAAACTGATAGGCAATGGCTTTACCAGCTATGCCCAAATGTCAGTGCCAAGAATCTGATTTCCAATACCACATTGTTCAGACTGTAGATACACATATTCAAAGTTGAGGAAAAAGAAACTAATTGTCTCATTCAGGAACTGTTGCTTCCCTTTTATGGACTTTCTACGGAGAAATCCCTGGTGGTCTAGTCTGAAGACACATGCCGTTTTACATGTAATTGGATGGATTTTTAACACGGGATTCTAGCCTTCAAAATTTTTTCTTTAATTTATCAGAAAGGTAGATTTACAAGAGAGAAGGAGAGACAGAGAAAGATCTTTCATCTGCTAGTTCATTCCCCAAATAGCTGCAGCCGATCTGAAGCCAAGACTTGGGAGCTTCCTCCGGGTCTCCCACATGGATGCTGGGTCCCAAAGCTTTGGGCCATCCTCTATTGCCTTCCCAGGGCACAAGCAGGGAGTGGGATGGGAAGTGGATCATCTGGAACATGAACCAACACCCATAAAGGACCACACAACTTGCAATGTTTGGCTTGGCCAATTGAGCCATCGCACTGGGTCCTATTTTTAAAATTATTTTTATCTTATTTTAAAGGCAGAGCAAAAGATGGAGAGAGATCTTCCATCTTATCACTCTCCAAATGTCTGCAATAACCTGGGCTGGACTAGAATGAAGCCAGGAGCCAAGAATTCAGTATTGGTCTCCCACACAGGTTGCAGGCTCACAAGTAATCACTAGCAGGCAGTTGGAATTGCAGCAGCCAGCACTTGAACCAGGCACTTTGATACGGTATGTAGGTATCGCAGGCTATGATTTTAACTGATATGCCACACAGCTACTCTTTTAATTATTGTTATCACCCTACTTATCTCATCCTTAAAGAGAATATATATTGAAAGTCTCATACTTTAGCAGGCAAAGATGTGAATCATGGAATCGGAAGTGTGTTGGAGTTCTACTTTTGTGACTTTTCATTCCAAAGTTCTAGGTTGAGAGGTTTGAAAATGTAAGTATATTTTTTCTTTTTCTAGCAGGTTTCAGCTCTGATTCTGGGTGATTCTGAATTATTAACATTGCTTCTCTCTCTCTCTCTCTCTCTCTCCCTCCCTCCCTCCTGTCTCAATGACTCAATTAACTGTGGTACCTTAGATTCACCAAAAGATGAGTACCTTAGTCATGCAAATCTACCACGATCCCCTTCCCAAGAGGTCTTGTTCTGTTTTTTCCTTTGTTTCCCTTCCTTTCTTATTTCCTTTTCTTTCTCTCTCTCACTCCTCTCCTTATTCCTTCCTGCTTTTTACTTTCTCTCTCTCTCTCTCTCTCTCTCTCTTTCTTTGGCTTCCCACTTTCTTGATCTTTAGTAGGCAAGTAGGAAAAGCAATTTTTTTAGTTCCTAAAAAGTAACATAAAAACTGGGCCCGGCGCAATAGCATGATGGTTAAAGTCCTCGCCTTGAACGTGCCGGGACCCCATATAGGCGCCAGTTCTAATCCCAGCGGCCCTGCTTCCCATCCAGGTTTCTGCCTGTGGTCTGGTAGGGCAATGGAGACTTGCCCAAGCCCTTTGGACTCTGCACTCGCATAGGAGACCTGGAAGAAGCTCCTGGCTCCTGACTTCGGATCTGCTTAGCACCGACCATTGCGGCCACTTGGGGAGTGAACCATCCGATGGAAGATCTTCCTCTCTGTCTCTCCTCCTCTCTGTATATCTTACTTTGCAATAAAAAGAATAAATCTTAAAAAATGTAACATGAAAACTAACACTCGAGGTATCATCTGTTCCAGGGAGAAAAATGAATAAATGGTGTTAGGAGGTAAACATGAAAAGGCAGAGGGCAGTCATCATTAGCTGGAGACCACTAGTCCTGTCTAAAGAAATCTACTTCAGAAACATTTAAAAAGACCTTGTCAAGCTCCTGGCTGCTGATTTCAACCTGGCACAGCTCTAGCTGTCTGGGTCATCTGGGGAAGAGAACCAGAGGATGAAAGATGTCTCTGTCCCTCTAACTCTGACTTTCAAATAAATGAACCGAAGGGAGAAAGGGAGGAAGGGAGGGAGGGAAGCAAGGAAGGAACCAAGCAAGCAAGGAATTTCCATGAGGTCTGCTAGCATTGAGTTCATGATTATTAACTCCACCAGTAATTAAGTTATGACCTACATAAAACCACCTGCAATTGTGAGGTGAGGTATTAATGCACTATCCCATTTTGGGCCTGGTGCAGTAGCCTAGTGGCTAAAGTCCTCACCTTGCACACACCAGGATCCCATATGGGTGATGGTTCTAATCCTGGCAGCCCTGATTTCCACCCAGCTCCCTGCTTATGGCCTGGGAAAGCAGTACAGGATTACCAAAAGCTTTGGAATCCTGCACCCACGTGGAAGACCTAGAAGAGGCTCTGGGCTCCTGGCTTCAGATCAGCTCAGCTCCGGCTACTGCAGCCTCTTGAGGAGTGAATCAAAAGACTGAATATCTTCCTCTCTGTATATCCTCCTCTCTGTATATCTGACTTTCCAAAAAAATAAATAAATAAATATTTTTTAAAAAGATAAAATGCACCATCCCATTTTTAACCAAGGTAGTGATTACACAAATATTCAAGATTCGTATTTCAGATGAACATATATGTTTGATAAAACTTTCCAAATCAGTAATGTTTGACAATGTGTTGAAAGCAAAAATCCTATCAGCGGAAGCCAGTCTAGTACCATTCTGGAATTCAGAAAAGTACGTGTGAAAATTGAATGTCAGAGGCACGAAGCCCAGAGCAGACTGAAGCTTGTAAAACTCCCGAGGTTTCAAAGCATTTCAGTGATGAGACAGAGCGAAGAAAGCAGAGTGAATGGAAACTAACAGTGCAAATAACAGTGTTACAAGCTCATCTGAGTCTCTACAAGGGCCTTGGAGGAAACTGAAATCCAAAGGTTGCCAAAAGAACAGCGACCTCCCCTCTGAGCCTAAGGTGGTGGTGAACACACATGTGGAGCCTAGAAAACACATTTTGCTTCTGGTTTACAACAAGGAGCATCTTAACATTCTCAGCAACTTGATGTGGAACTTTCATCTTCACATTTACTTTTTTTGTGTGTGCTGGGCCACAGCAATATAGAGTTAACTGAGGTATGGTTGTTCACACAGAGTTTGCAAACTTAGAAGTTTTTATGTTCTTCAAAATGAATTCCAAGTAATTGGCTCCTACTGAGTTCCCTGACTTTGTCAAAAAAAAATCCTTCTTTTGTTGTTGTTTTTTTAAAGGTTTATTTATTTTTATTAGAAAGGCAGATCAGATTTCACAGAGAAAGAGAGACAGAGAAAGATCTCCTCTCCAAGTGGTTCACTCTCCAAGTAGCCACAACAGCCAGAGCAGAGCTGATCCGAAGCCAACAGCCAGGAGCCTCTTCCAGGTCTCCCACACAGACGCAGCGTCCCAAGGCTTTGGGCCATCCTCTAATGCTTTCCCAGGGCACCAGCAGGGAGCTGGATGGGAAGTGGAGCAGCTGGGACACACACTGCCTCCCACACAGGATCCTGGCACACACAAGGCAAGGATTTAGCTGCTAGGCCGTTGTGCCAGGCCCTCTTTTTGTTTTTATTCACTTTCTAGAATGCTCCAGAAACCTCTTGGCACTCTTGTACTAGTTTTACTTTCTCTTTCCCCATCTTTATCTGGCCAGCTACTTCTTGTTCAGGAGGGCTCTAACGAAATTTCAGAGATGTTTCCCATGACCTCCCAGAATAAAAAAATTCTCTCCACTCCCCAAGTCATGATCTACCTCATTTTTCAAAGTAATATTCTTCCAGGCAGTCAGTGTTTGCAAGGATCTGTCATTGTTGTCTTCTTAATTTTGCTTTGTTTTCCTTCTCCCAACATAAAGAAACCTCCATGAAAATAGAAGTTCTGCTGCCTCATCCACTAATTACTATGGCCCAGTGTCTAGGTCAGCTCCTGGCACCCAGATCTGCACATTAAATATCCTTAACATTTATCCTTATTTACAAACAAATAACCAATATGAAAGAAACGCCAAAAAAAGGGCATTCCAAATGATTTTTAAGGCTTGGTTTAGTCTTAAGATTTCTATGGTCCTAAATATTATCAAAAAGATAAAAACTTCTGGAAGTTGGAAGGTAAAGAAAGGAGAGATGAATCCTGCTTACACTGCTTCCTTGCCATCGACTGGGGTTGCACACAGACTCACAGAAGTTGTCCTCAGTGGGACCGAGAAGGATTTTTCGAGGTAGAGATTGAGCAAAGGCATGAAGGGATAAGAGTACATAAAGAGTTACCAGACAAAATGGTCCCAACTAGAGAACATTATGCTCAGTGAAATGAGCCAATCCCAAAAGGACAAATATCGTATGTTCTGTCTGATACAAGGCAATCTTCATGCAAAATACAAGATCAATCTTCATGCAAAATACAAGATCAATAGATAGGTAAACATGTATATACATATATTCATCTAGAGGGACTGTATAAGGGAGACTATCATACTGAGAAGAGAAGACATGTTGTAGTAAACACCTCTACTCCTGGCTGCATTCCCAATGAAACTGTTAAATATATCTTGACAAAGGGATGTTGGACTCTCTATCATTGTCTATTTCTACAGTGTCATGATACACTCAAATATCAGAATGATGGACTTATACCTGTTGCTGAAGAACTATACTGTTGTTATAATACAGGGGGAAGCCTTTGGGGTGGGGAAGGGCAGCTGGGGAGGATGGAAGAGCAACTCCCTGAGCCTATGGAATTATAGCATGAAAAATAAATTTTAAGAAAAGACTTAATGGGAATATGTTACTAGAATACTAAATGAGTGGAACAGCAACAGAAGTTTATATAATGTTCACAAAAGGTTTGGAGATTTGTCTAGAAGCGACAGGGATTATGTAGGTAAAATAACCTCCTCCCTTTGAAAACAATTAAACTTACAGAGTCAGGATCATTTCTATGTGTGTGAAAATAATCAAAGAAGATTTGAAACTGTGGCCCAAATTCTATGTGTGTGTGTGTGTGTGAGAGAGAGAGAGAGAGAGAGAGAGAGAGAGAGAGAGAGAGAGAGGAAAAAGAAATATTTTTCTGGACATCTGCCTGAGAAATAGAATCCATAGCTCTTATCAAATAGCAATATAAAATAAATAAAATTAAGTGATAAATTAAAATATAAACAAAGAAATGGCAGGTCTAAAGCACAAACATTAAAGATTAAAAAAAAAAAGATCTAGCAGAAGAAATGTTCCCTGCTAAAGACAGTAGCCCAATAATCAGCACAAATTTCAACACAATATTTCCACTTTTTAGAAATATCCAATTTTACACATCATATTCAGATAAATTCAAACTTTCCAGATAATAGTAGGACAATGTAGGTTGTTGCTAATGCAGGAAAAGTTTAAATCAGTGCATCAGACACGTAATTATCTAAGAATAAGACAGACAGGCAAATTCAGATCCTAATAAGCTAAGATAGACTACAAATCATGCCGGGGCATGTTCTATGAGGGGCCCTGTCATTACTGTATGGTAACTTGCCATCATTACATAGTGAGTTGATGCCAAGCCATTTCACCTACACCCCTGCAAGTGAACAGTCAATTCTCTGGTCATTTCTGAGTCAGCTCTCTAGTGGCATAATTGCCAACATGGCTGAAATGTTAAACATTAGAGTTAATCCACCTGCTCTATGTTACAAAAAAAAAATATTACCACAGTGGGGGGGTAGGAACAGCCCCCAAGTAAAGAAGCATAAGATATTACCAGTGAGGTGGAAGAAAGAATTAAAATGAGATGATGACCAGTAGGAAAATTGGATGCAAGTCGGGTCAATGGTCATCTCTTCATGACGTTCAACTGGGAGAGAAAACCGAGGTCAGACAGGGACACTGCAAGGGATGACAACAGACAGAGGAGTCAGATGGCCTCATTCTTCTAGAAGCTATGCATATCCATTTGAAGTGGAGGAAGTTAGATTGCAGGAATTGGCTCCAATTCCTAGGAAGAAGATGCAGGAGCCAGGAGGCTGAGAGATGCCTGCCATCTGGAGAAACGGGGAAAGGAGAATTGGAAGTCATGCAGACTGGGGCAGGCAAGTGGAAAAATTAGAGAGGTTATCTGGCAGAGAAAGCTGGGTGGAGTCAGATTCCCCAGGATGTCTCAATGCAACTTGCCCAGTCTTCACAGTCAGCAACACTAGCAATAAGGGGAAATAAGCTCATTTCCATAGCCCAATGAATGTATATTTTAAACTGACATTTGGGGAAGTTGTCTTTTAATATGTAAATGTGTTTTACATGAGCTTCTGCTTTAAAAATCTCCAAAATCTTCAACAGGTAATTCTATGAAGTATAAAACATCTATGAGGGGTTTTGTTGTTATTGTTGTTGTTCATTTTTGGTTAGGGACGAGAAATTTATTTATTTATTTATTTTTATTGGAAGGTCAGCTCTCCAGAGAAGAGAAACAGAGAGAAAGATCCTCTATCTGCTGGTTCACTCCCCAAGTGGCCACAACAGCCAGAGCCGATTCGAAGCCAGGACTTGGGAGCCTTCTCCAGGTCTCCCATGTGGGTTTGGGCAATTCTCCATTGCTCTGCCAGGCCACCAGCAGGGAGCTGGATGAGAAGTGGATCAACCAGGACACAGACCAGTGCTCATATGGGATCATGGTGCATGCAAGGTGAGGACTTCAGCCACCAGGCTACCATGCCAGACCCCAGGGACAAGAAATTACACCAAATTTCTCCAGATACAAATTTCTTATTGGGGAAGAGAAATGCATTGGAAGTCGTTAAAACTCTGGGGAAAGTTAAAGTCAGTCATGGTTGCAGGTACAAGCTCTTGACTGAGATTATGTGATATCAGATCCCAGCTGCACTGTCACCCGTGTGACCTTGGGGCCGTTCATTAACTGTCAACCTCAGGAACAATAAACATCAAAGAGCTAAAATAAAACATAAGACGGCCTGGGATATTTTTGGGGCACAAGTGCAGAACGGAATCATCTGCTCAGTAACAGACTAAGGAAACTCCTGAAGCAGCTGAAGCTTGCAGAGCTTCTAGAAACAAAAGGTGGACATAACTAACTAAGGAGATCATAAAGCCTTGGATAACAGAACGACCAAGTGCAGTTGTCGCGTTTGAAGATGAAGTTATGATTGTGTCTATACTCATCCAGCTGGAAGGGAATGAAGGTTATTCCTGCATAAGCATTGCCCCATCACCGGTGTGGATGTCCCATCCTTGCTCTGACACAGCTCCCTTGAAGATCCGTGTGTGTTTGAAGAACCCGCACTCTGAAACGATGCAAATCAACCTGACTGGTTGTTGGAATGGAAAAGCTAGAGAAGTTAGGGGAAAACCGTGGCTCCTGCTGCTAATCGCACAAGAAAACATGCCTGGAATGCCCTCTGCTTTCCTAGAACTGAGGGAAGAATGAGACCGAGACAGGCTGAACAACAACAAAAACCATGGCACGTGTGCAAAAGCAAGATGAGAACAACTACCAAAAGGCTAAGGAAGAAACAGAAAGCGGCTGAGGGCAGAAGAGGGTGGTCCTGACGGCCGAGAATATGCAACTACGGATGTGCAGTGCCATCAGCAGACAGAGAAAGCGCAGTCGTGGCCGTTCTCCTCACCACAGAACCAAGGGCCGGAGTCCTTTCCCAGCTCCAGACAAGAAGGAAGGAACGCCAGAGCTCTCAGACCTTCAGGCAGCCAAAGACCCCCACACAGCACAAGAGGCCACTTGTAACAGGAACATCCTGAAAGGTCCAAAGCCTGAAGCAGAACCCAAAGATCCATTTCTGGAAAACAATTTCCAAAAGGAACAGCAGAAGACCAGAGCGAGATCTCGGTCGCGCACTACGTCAAACTCAGGGACAAGGTCTCGCACTTGGAAAGGATGGCAGCGCCATAATCCTGAGAGGGAAACTTACCAAGAAGGCGGCCATCTCCTCGGAGAACTCCCCCAAGACGAATGCCTCCTCCAGCAGGACACAGGAGCCAGGCATCACCATCATCTTCATCCTCGCCGCCTCAGGGGTCTCCCAAGAGGACATCCAGGCGCCACCAAACCCTCGTAGGTTTATCTCCTTCGGCAAGTGCACCAAGGCCAGGGCACAGGCCATGTCCACCAAAACTTCCTCAGCCCCCAACACCTCCCCGTCCCCCGGCAGTGCAGGTATTCCAGAAAACACTGTGTCTGTATATCCAGCGAGCACTGCAGGGATAAAGCATAAAGGTGCTGAGAAAATACAGTACCCTTCGCCAGCCCCGAAACGTCCAAGAGTGGAGCTGTCTGAAATGGAAGTAGACATAGGTGGCAAACTGACCGCGGCAGATTCCACACGGCCCAGACACCAGGATAGTCATAGAAGCCTCAGTCTGCGTCTGACTCGGGCTCCTCTTCCTCCTTCCGGAAGACGAGAGATCCCAAGTGAAGACTGCTGAGGTGGCCAGGGGCCCAAGCAGTCCGCTTCCGGGAGGGTCTTTCCCTCAGCACGAAAGTGCCAGAAAGAGACCTTGCGGTGCACTGCCCCGGAAGGCGCCGGGTTCCCCAGCTCCTCCTGCCGGAGCTGCGCCACAACTCGGAGGACAGGCTCCTTCGGCCACTCCAGCACTAACCTTCCCCTCGGAAGAAGGAGGAAATTCCCCCACAAGAAGGACGCCTTCTCCTCTGCCCCCTCCAAAATAGAGGCATCACTGTCTCCACCGGCAAACTGGTGAGTCTTTCCAACCAACAAGCTCCCGGTCACCGAGAGATGGTCGCCTTCATTGTCACCCAAGCCTAGGAAGGGCCGCTCCGCCTGGGAAGCCCATTCTTGGGCCCAGAGCTCCAGACCCCCAGCTCTCTGCCCACACAGTCGTCCTCACCCCAAATCTCCAGGTAGTCGACCCATTAGGAGAGCCTCTTGGGCTCCGGAGGCTAAAGCAGCATAGGCTGCCTGGGCAAGGCCGTGGCTTCTACGAGGGGCTCCTTCTGGGCAGCTCGGTCTGCAGCTCCTGAGCCAATAGCTGGGAAGCCCCTCACCACCAGCCGCCGTCAGGCTCAGCAGCCGTACCAGGCCAGAAAAGCTACAAAAGAGACCCAGAAGGAGGCAGAAAGCACAAGGACAAGAAACGTGGAAAGGGTTAGAAGCACACACACACACACACACACACACACACACGAAGGAAGAGGCTGGGCCTGCAGCTGAGACCACGAACACACACATACGCGCGCACATACACACACACGAAGGCTGGGCCTCCAGCTGCTGCCACAGCCACACAGTCTAGGGGAGGCAAAGCCCCAGCCTAAGATGGAGAGCCTAGGTGATGACCTCCGAGACTCTGAGACCTCTGCAGGGAAAGGCCCTAAGCGCCAGGCAGAAAACGCAGTGTCCCCACTGTCTCAGGTGGAAAAGTTTGTTACGATGTTACATTTTACTTATTTACGCACAATTCGAATTCAAGACTGCTAAAATGTGTTTGAGCTGTAGACTGTACCATTTGTTGTAATAATTGCTAGGTTGAAGTTTACCGTGTAAAAAAAAAAGTGGGGTGAAGGCAAAAGGTGCCCACAGTGTATTAGTAATATTCTTTCATTGACAGTTGACATAAATTCATTTAGAGTGAAATATTTTAATACCCCCCAGAAAACTGTCCTTTTTTAAGAAGGGGACTTAAATATTAATGACATTTCAGGGTTCCCTTTTCCAAAGGATTCCCATCTCTCTAGTTCCCTCTTTTTTTTTTCCTCATTTTTATCATTTGAGCCTGTTAGTACCCATTGAAGTTGTGCTTACAGCTTCATGGTTTGTGAGCTTGCCCAGAAATAAAATCACTGTTAAACTACAGAAATATAAATGAGTATTTGAGGACCACAAAAAAAATAGAATAAAAAGCGAAATATTCAAAAACATTAAATTACAATAATTAACATAGTGCTGCCTGAAAAATTCTGAATTAGCTAACATAGTGTGTGGAATATGTTGAGAGTCAAATGAGTGTTCTGTACCTCCCATCTTCATTCCCCTCCAGAATTTTGTATGGGCAGCACTGTACAGCATTATAACCTTCCGTCTCCTATAGAGATGCCGTCTAAATTCCACTAAAAGATTCATCTGCAGCAGAGGAGCAATATCTGTGTTTCAGTGGGTCTCCAGGATTTGGGCCCTAAGCATCGTTGTTCTCAGTATTGCCATGGCGAATAGAAGTTCAACTCTACTGTGGACTCACATCTCCCAGTAGACAATATCATTCCTTCATCAGTGAAGATGAGAGAATAGTACCCTTTCAAAGGTTAATGTTAATTCCAGCATTTTATCATTATGCAACTATCACAGTTTATTATTCCGCAACTACTGCTTCAAGCTGCTTGTGAGCTGTAAACTGCACAGCTTCCCTCCACCTGTTTTGGGTTGTGCTTCATGGGCACTCACGGCATAAACTGTGTGAGAATATGACCTAGCACAGGGGAGGCACAGGTTGCCTTCCCCAGTCCGCTGCTTGACACAGCCATTTTGTTGTTCCCTTGACTAGCTGCCTCTCCAGTCATTTTCTGCAGCATACTCCATCCTTATCCCAGCTGATGTGAGGGAAGTGAATTCACCCAGCAGTGGCAGGCAGAGAACGTGCCAGGCATTTCACTGTTAATTATCAGCAGCCTGGCTGCTGTAGCCCCGTGCTGTGCCAATTCGAGAGATGAGATTCTTTACACTGCTTATTAGGCTCAGCTAAATAAATATTACCCAGCATCAGTGTTGTCAAAGATACAGTCTGAATTCAGCTCCCTGGAGTGGTTGTTGATACCCAAGCTTTTCACCGTCAAGTTTCCTTCCTGTCCCTCCCACCCCTTATCACACCATAGCAAATCTCTTTCCTCAGACATTCAGAAGGATTCTGATATCAGAGATCGGAATTATGAAAGAGCTGTGCTAGTGGATATAAGGACGCCAATATAAATTATGAGCAAAAGACAGAGCAGAAGTATGAGATAGAAAATACCTTTAGAGGCAGCCTTCCAACCGTGCAGAAACAGGAGTTTGTGAACAAATAACCCAGCTTCTTGTTGTCTTGGAACAATGCTCCTGATGGGTTCTCAGAGTTCCCCAGGAGAACTGAGCCTACTCCTGTACTAACAGACTTCAAACATTTTTGCCATGAATTTCCAGTTTAGGTTGCTTCTCACTCCCTGCAAAACTGATTTTTTTTTTTTTGGAAGATTCAAGCCCCTTACCTACAGTCATTGGTTTAAAAGTATAAATATGACCCTAAGCAAAATCACAGCCAAAAATAAAAACCCTTATTTCAGGACTTAGGATATTTTAAGAACGCATGTTCTCTTCTGTGCTAGATGTTGAACCTGGAAAAAATAGTTCCAGAGAGGTTTTTTCAATGTTTATTATTATTATTTTTTTATTGGAAACACACATTTACAGAGAGAAGCAAAGACAGAGAGAAAGTTCTTCCATCCATCCACTGGTTTCACCCCCATAATGGCTGCAATGGCCAGAGCTGAGCTGACCCAGAGTCAGGAGCTTCTCCCAGGAAAGTACAGGGTCCCACAGCTTTGGGCTATCCTTCGCTGCTTCCCCATGCCATAAACAGGGAAATGGATGGGAAATGAAGCAGCCAGAACAAGCACCAATGCCATATGGGATTCTGACGCTTGAAGGTGAAGGTTAAAGCAATGTGCCAGCCCCCCAAGGAGATGATATTAACTATTATGCAAACATAAATGTAGAGAATATCAACAATAATAGAGTCATTAATTACATAGTTAAAAAGAGAGAGAGAGAATGATGTCGCCTCAAAACATTTAAAAGCATGACTCAGGGCCAGTTTAGTGGCATGGCAAGCTAAAACTCCACCTGTGGCACCAGAATTGTATATGGACACTGGTTTGGGTCCTGGCTATTCCACTTCCAATCCAGCTTCTGGCTAATGGTCTGGGAAAGCACTGGGAGGTGACTAAAGTTCTTGGGCCCCTGCACTCATGTGGCAGATCTGGAAGAAGGTCCTGGCTCCTGGCTTTGATCATCCCAGTCCTGGCTGTTGTGACCAACTGGGGAATGAACAAGCAGATGGAGGATCTCTGTCTCCCCCTAAGGTTAATATGGAACCACAAAAAAAGCCAAATAGCCAAAGAAATCCTGAACAAAAAGAGAAAAGCTAGACATCATACTATTTGACTTCAAAACATACTATAAAGCTGTAGCAGCCGAAACTGTGGTATTGGCATAAAAATCGACATATACATGATAGAATAGCATGAAAATTGGAAAAACAAATATGCAGATTTATAGATTCTTAAAAAGGCATAAAAAGGACTCATTGGAAAAAAGACAATTGTCAATAAATGTTCCTGGAAAAACTGAATATTGATGGCCAGAACAATGAAACTAAACTATTCCTCATTGTAAACAAAAAGAAACTTGAAATAATCAAAAAATAAAGGAAAAATAAATAGAGGATACACTTATGAATTGGACTTGGCAAAGATTCTATTGCCAAAAGCAAGATAATAAGAACAGAAAAAATAGATGAGATTGCATCAAATTAAAAATTGTCTGCAGAAGAGGAAGTAATCAACAGAGAAGAAAAAAAACATGAGGAACAGGAAAAAATCATATGACAAAAATTAATATCCAAAGTACATATGGCACTCAAAAACTCAAAAGAATAATTCAGGGCAAATTTTGTTTATCAAAAGAGGATTATATAAAAGGCCAAAAAGTATATGAAAACATGCAAAACGCTGTTAATCACCAGAGAAATTCAATTCAAAATCACAGTAAAAAATCATTTCACCGTAGTTAGAATGGCTATTTTCAAAAAGACAAGAGTAACAAACGCTGATAAGGATTGAAATAAAAAGGAACCTTCATGCACTATTGGCAAGAATATAAATTGCTACATCCTTTATCAAGACCAGTAAGGGTACTCCTCAACAAACCAAAAATATACACAGAACCATCATATGATCTAGCAATTCTGCTGCAGATATATCCAAAAAAGGAAATCATTATGTTGTACTTCCATTTTGACTACAGTGCTATTCACAGTAGACAAGATGTGGAACTGAATGATGTGCCCATTGACAGATGAACTGATAAAGAAAGTGTGGTACATAGACACAATGGAATATTGAGCCATAAAAAAGAAAATTGTATCACATATAGCAACATGGAAAATATTATGTTTAAGTGAAATAAATCAGGCCATTTGTTTGGAAGCTCTATTTATATTTGGAAGCTATAAAAGTTAATTTTATGGAGGAAGAAAATAGCATAGTGGATATCAGAGACCAGAGAAGGGGAGGATGAGAAGAGAGAATGCATAATGCTCTACAGGTTCAACTGAATTGGAGGAACAACTTGTGTTGCTCTGTATTAAAGTAGGGCAAGTATGCTTTCCTCAATGCTTCATAGCTAGTTAGGAGCAAAGTTAGAGTTGTAGCTAATCTTGTTTATACACCTCCTCACCACCACCATACTACCTTCATTAACTGAAGCTTAATTGTTTGCATGTTCATTTATCTTAAACTCACTTTTGGACCCCTATAACCTGTATTGGATAGGATGTGGGTGTTTGTAGAAAACCTCAGATTATCCCACTATGTGTTAGGTGGCCTTGACTAAACAATTGCACTGGGGGAAAACATTCCTATATGATGCATTTTGTCATTGGACATTGTAGGAAACATACCTGGCATACTCTTCTCCTTTTATAAACAGACTGAAAAATCAGATTATAGTTCTGACCCAAGTGTTTATTTGATGTTATTTCCTAATCCCAGTCCAGTTCCTGGGACTGAGACCAGGTACTAGTATGAATAGGAAAAGGCGGAAGCTATGTGGGCTCCCCAGCTACCACCTGCATGAGGTTGGATAGTATACACCTAGGAACCAACCCTTTCCAAGAGACAGAACAGATGGCATCCCAGATATGAATATGTATAATGTGGACTGCTAAGGCTGTTTAATAAGTATGTATTTTAAGTGAATTCACAAAATTGAGAATTTTATAACTAAATGGAAGCCAAGCAAAGGAGATCACAAGACACTGTTGAAAAACTTGGCATTATTGGCCTGCACAACATATTCTAACCTCTAGAGAAATTGGAAAATAACCAGGAAACAATAAGTGAACACTGAAAAAAAAAACTTGCTTCCAGAACTTCCTGCTGGAAAATCCACCGATGGCAGAATCAGCATTCAGAGGAAAAAGGTATGAGACGAATTTTCCCTTGACTTCGCCACCCCTTTCTATTATTGTTTAACAATAATTGCACTCTGAACTCACTCCCAACTCAAACTACTTATGCTTCCCAAGGAGTCAGTCCCAACAAGTACAAATATAATACAAGTCATTGATTCAGTGGACTTGGTTAAGAAGACAGATTTCCACATATCTAAACAAAAACAAAAACAAACCAATATCCATTGAAAGGCTTCAAATAATAGTGTTTTATAAAAACGCTTTGATATTCAGGATCTCGCATGATGTTTCTTTATTATAACCCATGAGATAAACAGAGCTTGAAACGTTACCCTCTGCCATTTTATAGATGAGGAGACAGAGGTTTAGAAAGACTAAATGGTCAGTCAAGAATGTGCAGATGTGAGAGGCGCCACCGGCTGGTGAACCCAAGACCTTTTCATTCTACAACCCAGCAACGCATCTGAATTGGCATTCATCAATGAATAACCAAAAGATTCCTCACCAGGAAGAAGTCCAAGTGTTGCTAGAACAGCTGAATCCATGGATTAACTGATTCTTGTGAACTAAAACATTAGCGTGAGAATGAGATAATGTTTCTAAATTTGGGGAAAATTCCAACTACAGAGATGAGATTTTGATTTACGCATTATTAAAATCAACCCTCAACCCCTTCCTATACCCATAATGTTTGGCAGCACTTTCATGCAGAGGTAGAATAGTAGACACATTCTTCTCCGCTGATTGTGGACATGGCTGTGGGATCTGCTTCACTCAGTGTATTTAGCAAAATATGGTGCCAGAAAAGACTAGAAATGGATTACCCTTGTGCTCTTATTTTTCTGTCTGTCCACAGTAGCATACTGGATCAAGAAAAAGTTGTAATGTGCACAGATCTAATGCCAATCCCCTCCTTGCTTTGAGTCAAGTTTAATTAATCCAACATCCAGCCACTGGCTGATACATCACTAAGAAAATAAGATTGTTATTTGAAACTACTAATTTGTTAATAGTTTCTTTCATCTTTCCTTTCTTATTTCTGCCACTCATTAAAATGGATTTTTCCTTTAATATCATTATTTTATTTCTTTCCAAGAATGGACCATTTTACCTCTTGAGTCCCAGGTTAACATAAATTTCAATACTAAGCTTTGTGTGCTCATCATTATACAAAACTATTAGGCAACACAATGGTATCACACATAAGGTTGGTGAAATGATAGCCACAAAAGAGGATGCCATGGGTGCTGGATAAGTATTTTATGAATGACAGAGACTGCAACCACCCAACAGCATTGAATGGTTGGCATATTAGAGAAAACACATCACTGGTAGGGAATGTTTCTTACACGCTCCTTTATATAGTGACTTAGTGTTCATATGTATGAAGACATAGTACCAATTTCTCAGTGGCTTATCAACAAAAAGTCAATAATGCAGAAGCAGGAAAGAGCTAGAGAACATTGAATAGGCATTGGATAAATTGAAAATAAAGGGGTAAAATTCACCATTATGTTTCATTTGATTTTCTTACATCATCTTTACTAGCTACATTATTATTTGTAAAACCCCAAAAAGTCCATCTCTTCTGCCTCCCTAGGAACTTACAGCAGACTTCCATCTAAGGAACATTATATGCTTTCCTATGTATTTAAGACAGTTAAATCTTTTAGCCTTTTAAGAAACTGTGCTAAGCTGGGTTTGGGGCAGACGTACCCTGATACCAACCCGTTTCTGAACGTGGTTTAGCCATTTTTTTCATGCCATCTTCTGTTATTACTCATCACTTTTTGGAGAAGAGCAGAGAATAGACTTTATTCTAGCATTGCAGAAATGACTACACTGTGCTATATCAGAGCCACACAGCATAAAGGAAAGATAGCTTTTTTTCAATGACAAATCAAAAGTTGTTGCCTTCCTAAGAACTTTCTTTAATAAATTCATTTTAAAATTAAAAGAAGAAGAAAATATTTACATCTCGAACCAATGGGGGCATTTGGCTTTGAGAGAGACTGGAGGATCCCAATCCTCTTTCTAGTTCACATGATGTCCAGGTTGTCTAGTGACCATTGTCCAGTCTGATTTCATTTGGAGGTTACATGTAAAAATCCATCCTGGGTATCAGACAGAGAAATTCTCAGTCAGGAAAGGATGATAAACATTCTGCTCCTGGCTATACAACAGAACAAATTCCAAGGGCTTTGCAAACTTCGTTCTTTCCACAAATACTGGTTGAGCATCTGCAATGTCCATGTGCTGGAAAACAAACAGTTCACGGGATAAAGTCTTTGCTTACAGAAAATCGTTGTAGACACAGGATAAACAGATAGATGAATGTATAAAACAGTGAGGTTGAAAGAAAAGGAGACACAAGGCGCTGTGAGTAGGGTGGTGCCTGGGATAGTCTACTCTCTTTTGGACCATGAAATGAGACATGAGTTACTGGTAGAGGAGAAAGCAAGGGTGAAGGCCACAAAGCAGGGCCCTGCCTGGCTTGTCCCAACACCAGCAAGAAGGTAAGTGCTGCTGAAGCCGAGTGAGGGAGAGAGAGAGAAGGAAGACCTGCTGAGAGCCCACCTGGCTGAAGCAAATCCAAGCCTGGGGTAGCTCTTTGATCTCAGAGACCCCAGGCAGTGCAGTTCCCTCAAAACCCCTTACCCCCAATGGCAACCGCTGGAGCTCCTGAGCTCAGGTCCCTTGGCTGAGCTGAAGCCTTTGGGTTGGACATTGAGCCTTCCCCTCATCCACTCTCTTTCACATCCTGGCTGACTTCTTCCCAAAAAGATCAAGCGGGCTGAAAAGGTCACTGGGCTTCGAGATCTTGGCCTTTGCCCAAAATGATCCTTTTGTGGAAACCCAAGACTCTGTGATATTATTTCATTTTTTTCTGTGTCACCTACTGGTTATGAATTCCGAATACATATGTCTGATATTTTTAGGGATACAAATTATAAGTGCATTTCTCCGCCCCTGCAGAAACTCAAGCTAAGAGCTTGGACAGGGGTCCTACTGCGGAGACAGAGAAACCCTGCAAAGGTTTGGCGCCCTCTCCATCTGGAACGAGGCCTCTCTGCGCCACTCTGTTTTGGCCGCTTCAAAAATCCTGAGTCATTTCCCTGCTTCTTTTTCTCCTCTTCCCGGGCAGCGTTCCCGCTGCAGAGGAACCCTGGAGCGGGGCAATGCCCGCCTCCAGCGGCCGCTGGCTCAAGGAGCCAGAGCACCCCTAAGAGAAGCAGAAGGCGAGGGCGCAGGAGGCTAAGGGCGGGCAGGCGCCCCAGCGGGAGCGCCTCGCGGAGGGCGTGGGCAGCGGGGAATCGGCCTAGCCGTGCTGCGGGGAGCTGGGTGCGCGTGATTGGCTTGCGGGGCAGGCTGGGAGGCGGGGTTCCTGACTCACTGCGGCACTGGCCAGCCAGGAGCAAGGACTGAGATGCAGCGGCGGCTTCCTTCCCTTCCCCGCTCTCCCGCTATTGCATTTGCTGCCCAGGCGAAGGGTAGCCTGTGCGGTGTCCCAGGGTCAGAGAGCCCCCTGTGGGTCTTGCAACAGTTCACGTGCATTTCCTCCGCAGCCCTCGGAGCTCTGTGCTGTCACTATCATGTCACAATTTATTTTTCTCGGGGCCTCTGGAGACTCCGTGGGTGCAGAGTTTTCTGATCCATCCCCTGATGAATTCGGGAGCTCTTCCCCCCCCCCCCCCCCCGCATTTGGCACAGTGTCCGGCTTGTCATCACAACTTTGGGCAATCAGTAAACCACAGTGAAAAGCGAGGAGAGACGGAGGGGAAGAGGAGATCGAGGGTGACAGAAAGGAGCGCAAAGGAAAGGGAAATTGACTTTTCTGCCCGCAGACTGCAGTGTGTCTCCCTGGGGGTGCAGGAACTCGGAACCTGCGGGGAGATGCGTGGGCGTGGCTGCGCTGCCCCCCACCCACCCTGGATGTCACCGTCAGATTTATCTTCCTGGGGTTGCAGGGGGCGCTGGGGGTGGGGGGAGATGGGCAACTAGAGGGAAAAGGAGAGATGAGGTTGGCTCTTTAAAAAAAAAAAAAACTGAGGCGGCATCAGTGCCCCCACTGGCTGCAAACGACCTTGTGTCCAAAGGGAATCTATCTGTCTACCCCAGCCTCCTTCATCATAACCTCGGACTCCCTCTCAGATGGCACCTGGCACCCATTTTACAGATAAGGAAACTAGGCTCCTGGAGACTCTCAGGACTCCAGTGTTAGGCCTGGGATTTCCAGTCCGTTGATTTGCCTGCTGCACCCGAATGCCTCTCCCAAGGCATACTCTTCTTCCAGTTTCTCCAAACTGAAAATACTGGGAGAAGCCCCACAGGGTGGTTTGCCAGGGACCTCGACCCTGGTCAGGAAATGTTGGGCCCTTCTGGGTTGCTACCCAGGCAGGGAGCCCTGGGCTGTGGGCGGCTGCCAGCTGCCGCCTCACAGCCAGTTTCTGGGGCATCTCTGCACACAGAGAGTTTTGCTTCTGCAGTAGCAAGAACAGATTTTGCCATCTCATGCCCACATTTGCAGTCTCCAGTTGGCTGCTTGTGATTGGTCAGAACTTCTCCTCACTGGCAAGATGGGGAGAATCTGGCCCTCCAACCAGCTGGGAGCAAGCACTGCAGCCCCGACTTGGGAATGACTGTTCAGCCCACGTTGTTGGGGCCTGAGGGAGCCAGGCGTGGGTGCCAGCGTCTGAATGGATGCCAGGATCTCTACACTTGACCCTAGGGGAAGCCATCTCTGAGGGGGAAGCTAACCTTCTGTAGTTTGTACTTGGGGGGAGGGAGAGGAGGAGCTTTACTGCACAAACTCTGGCTTTCTGGAACACAGGGCTTCTCTAAATTTAATCCCTTAATTGTCACCAGAACTGGCAGTTTGTGCTCACAGAGGGTGGTTGCTAATATTCGAACTCTCCTCATTGGAGACAGGCAGAGCTTCCTGCTTGTCTGCCCCAGTCCATTCTCACATCTGCTGCACCACGCAGTTTGGGCTTCCTCTGGAGCCAGAAACTCTGCCCTGGAAGATGTATGCCCTTAGACCATTGCATGGCACTCTGAGGACTAAAGCTTAATTAGCTGTTGATATTCCCAGCGCGTCATTCTCTGTCTTGGCTGTAGAGTTTAACATTGATGCCTAGGCCACACCTCAAGCTATTTCTGAAGGTGTTTTCTGAAAGATTCCCTGGTGACAATATCACGCAGAGACTGAAACTTTCTGTTTTATCGGCAACTACCAGGTTTGCAAATGGCTTCTGTCCTCCCTTCTGGAAACAGCATCTGTATTTCTGTGGAAATCTCACATTGTCTTTTATTATTTGTTTAAGATCTATTTGTTTACTTGAAAAGCAGAACAACACAGAGGGAGAGGGAGAGAGAGAGAGAGAGAGAGAAAAGAGACAAGAAACAAATAGATCTTCCATCTCCTGGTCACTCTTCAGTTGGCTGCAACAACCAGGTCTGGGTGGGCTACGCCAAGGCAGCTGGCGCAGACCCCTGGTTTCCCATGTGGCTTCTGCTGCTTTCACTTGTGCATTAGCAGAAGGCTGGACTGGAAACAGCGTAGCCAGATCTCCCAACAGGCCCTATGATATGGGATGCTGGCTTCTCAAATGTCTGCTTAACCTGTTGTGCCACAACACTGCCTCACCATGCCTTGGTCCACTTAATTTAGTGGCACTAACCCCATTATCACTTTCCAAAGCTATATTGCACTTTTTCAATCCCCTGGAGAAACAGATTGGTTTAGTCACATCATGATTTAAGGGGGATCAACAAGATTCAGTCTCAAGACTCGCTGAAAGCATCAGAAAGAGAAAACTCTCTTTCTGTTACAGTTACTCAGCAGTAACCAGTCACCATGGGAGTCTTGGGTTCTCAGAAACCATTTTGTCACCCCATGGAAAAACCTGCCTGTTGATTAAACCAACACAAAAGAAACTAACATCTTGATAGAGTGAAAAAGGAATAGAAATAATTAAATGCTTTTCACTCAAGCCAGTTTGAGTTCTCAATGATATTCCATACCATAGCAGAGTTGGTGTGGTGCGTAGTTAGGTATTTACCTTGAGACGTGGAGGAAAGACCTCTGATCAAACACCAAACAAGTGAGCTACAATGTTCATGAATGAAAGACCTCAGCTGTCTAAAGATAGCAGAGTACTGGCCAGCTCAAGGACAATAGCTAGCTCCCAGAGAAAAGGAGTAAGAAAACTAAAGAAGGTAGGTCCTACCCTATTATGTTCTTCTGTGAACATCCAGCCCCAAGCTTAGCTTAACATTAGCTAAATATGAAAGTGCTTAAGACATAAGTAGGTTCTCAAGCATGTCTCTTGGAGTTTTTAATAAAACCCAATATGTTAAGGCATAGAAAGCTTATAATAACCAATATCACAAAAATATAGAAAGGCTACAAAAACATACAAAATGCTATGAAAATAATACACTGGATGCTTCAGATTCCCTTCTTGGGCAGGAGAGTTTATCTTGAAAATGTGGCATCTGCCCAGCCCATGTGTCTCACCCTTCAGCAGCCTAGCCTGGGCTTATTCAGCTGGTGGATGCAGGTCCAAGAGTGACAGAAGATCACACCAGGTCTCTGAGATCTAGTCTCAGAACTCAGTCTCATTCCACCATGACCTACTCGTCAAAGCAAGTCACAGGCCACTACTTGATAGACGAAGTTGCAGAGTCACATTGCATGGAGTGGATGTGATTGCAGATTATGTAACCTAATCTTAACCATTCCACAGATGAGAAGCTAACAACAGTGTGTGCACTGGAGTTCCCCTCTGATTGTGGAGGGTTTCGCTGGTTTCCGCTGGACACTCTGTCCACACATCTGTGTGCTCTGCCTGCATGTCCTATATGATGTAGGTCAGGTGGAGCCTTACTAACCGTGATGCAAGTAAGACAGGCAGTGCCTAAATGTGCTTCATTTCTATGGAAAACCTTGTCTCTAAATCATGCACTGGGATTCTTTCTCTGGGCTGGGCCCTGGCAAGGTCACAGACAACAGGGGACAGAGTCTATGTGTATAGAACATAGAGATTATCAGTTATGCGGCATGGTGTTCCTCCTCTGGATATATTTTCATCTTTTCAATTTAAAAAAACTTATATTCAAAACAGAGATCGTCCATCCTCTGGTTCCATTCCCCAAAGCTCACAACAGATCTGTCCTCTGATTCCCTTCCTGCAGACACCCATAATGACAAGGGCTCCAGTCGTGTTTCCCCTTGGGGGGCAGGAGCTCAAGTACTTGGACCATCATCCAGTGCCTTCGAGGGTGCACACTAGCAGGAGGCTGAAACAGAAGTGGGGAAGCCAGGACTTGTCCAAGACTTGTACTCTAATGTGGGATACAGGCCTCCCAGGCAGCAACGTAACCCTCAGATCCAAACACTTGCCCAACAGAGCTCCATTTGCTCTTTGGGTTTTCCTAATACTTGACTGCATATCAAGAACCTTGTGATGGAGGAATGTGTTCTCAGGGGGTCTCAGGCTTGCTCCATTCCTTTCTGGATTTTCTGCCAAAGTCAGTGTTCTATTGGACTACTTAGTGTTGTATCTTATGTCCTGTCTTTGCTGGGAAAGAGCCCAGACTTCGTGGTGGCTGGATCTGAATAATGAGCAGAGAAAGTTTAGAATAAGCAGGGAGAAAGGAGTGAGGAAACAAATAGCATTGCTGTGTGTGATGAGCCGTAGTGAAGGTGAGCTCGAGAAATGGAAGAAAGACATGTGGAAAAGGAGAAAAACTGGAGGCTGTATGAAAAATGGGGAGGATAAAGATCTTTTAAATGAAACACTGTTATACACAGGATCTCATCTACTTTTCTTCTAAATATTCAAGTAAAGTTTGATCTACTTTTTATTTGTGTTTAATTGGCTATGAACTGGGTTGAGTTGTTAACACTTTGGCAGGCCTAGATTACATGGGAACTGGGAATGTGTATGGAGAAAATTTATTCAGGAATTATATGTCCCCTGGCAGAATAACCAAAATATTTCAACTTCACAGGATGCTCTGCCTAAAACAGAGCATGAATTGCTGTGTGTGGTTTTGTTTGTTTGTTTTAAGGAAAAAGAAAAACTCCTAAGCTCCATATTTTATTCAGATTTCATTGTTTTTCCAATGATCTCAACTAGGTTACCATTTCACATGTCATTGTCATTCCTGCTCCTGAGGCTCCTCGAAACTCGTTCCAGGTGACGAGGGCAGCTTTGAGGAGAGTTGGTCAGATGTGTGTTGGGTGATCCTTCCATGTGAGTTTTTATTTTTTGTTTTTTAGGATTAGACTTGGTCATGGATTCATGGAGGAGGCAAAATTGCACTTTGCAACATGATGTCAAATTATATAGCATCAGGATGACTTCTCTCTAGTGGTGTTAACCCTGAACATCTGAGTAAGGCTGTAATGTTATTCCCTCCTTGTACTGTATTATTGGGAATCAAGTTGCTAGTTATCGCTGACACTTAAGGGGGATAAGAGCTTTGTCTTCTACTATGGGAAAGGATTTTATTTACTGTGATTTCATTTAAAGTTAGCATGGGAAAGGGATTGATTTGCAAGTGAACAACACTGTGATACATAAGGAGTCAGGGAGTTCCCTCCCGGGAAGCAGGGTGCTCAGGAATATGAGTTGGTTGGAAATGGGAAACCATATGACACTGTGTGACACATGTGGGAAAGGGGGAGAAAATGCAGCCAGCACTGTGGGATAGCAAGTTAAGCTGTCGCTTGTAGCGCTAGCATCCCAAAAGATACCAGTTGGAGTCCGAGCTGCTCCACTTCCCATCCAGCTCCCTGCTAATGTGCCTGTCTCCATGATAGAGAGATGGAAGCAGCTCTTGTTCATTGCCACCATTTGGGGAGTAAACCAGCAAGTACAAAAATTCTCTCTGTCTCTCTGTATATATAATTCTGCCTTTTGAGTTACAATACAACTCAAGTTTCCCAATAAAAAAACCGAAGTTTCAGGGCCTGGCATGGTAGCCTAGAGGCTAAAGTCTTTGTCTTGCATATGATAGGATCCAATATAGGCACTGGTTCTAATCTCGGCAGCCCCATTTCCCATCCAGCTCCCTGCTTGTGTCCTGGAAAAGTAGTCAAGGACAGCCCAAAGCCTTGGGACCCTGCACCCTCGTGAGAGACCTGGAAAAGGTTCCTGATTCCTGGCTTCTGATCAGCTCAGCTCCTGCCATTGTGACCACTTGGGGGGTTAATTAGGGTACGAAAGATCTTCCTCCCTGTCTCTCCTCTTCTCTGTATATCTGATTTTCCAGTAAATCTTAAGAAGGAGTAGAAAGGTCGATTGTGCCATCTTTATGTTAAAGAATGAATGCTTCTATATTTTATTAATTATTATTATAGAGTTATTGGGCTCCGTTGTGAGGCTTGTAGATTTTGAGCATTGTTTTTCACTTCCGTAGAGACCATCATCTGATGTTTAAGTAGATTTCAGAGAGAAAGGTTACCTCTTAGTGATATTTGCTTAGTGATAGGCTGCTTGTGGCTGTTTTCATCATATATATTTTCATCAGAAGATGAAGCCTCAGTCATTTCAGATGAGTGCTCTACTGTGTTGAAAGAAACTATATAATTCATCTGATTCCACAGTGGATATGCATTTTCCACTAGAAAAAGAATTTCCATTCAGGGAAGCAATAAACACATTCTAAACACGTTTGTGATCTGCTAAATAAGGTGTGTCGTAAACAGGTCCTCTCTCAGGGACTGCCAGAGTTCGGTGCATGCATTGGTCCATCCAAGGAGACGCGTTAAATTGATGGGTGTCTGGCAGGCAGCCACAGAAATCCCTTGGCTGGGAAGCAGAAGCGGGATGTGACTTCTAACACAGGGTGTAGAAGAAGGAGATCCAGAAACCAACCAACCTCAGATATCCTTTCTGTACTAATAATGCGGGGAAAATTTCATTCTGGAAGCAAAGAGGAAAAAATGCTCGTAGTTTTCAAAGAATTATCTTAGTGAGAAGCCTGGGGCAGGCAAGTATTCCTGGTGATTCAATTACTGTTAAACAAGGTCAGTTTCCAGTGACACTGTGGTGTCAACTGTAGTTTTCTTATTGTGCTGACTTTTTAAAAACAAAGGCACACTTATGCTGTATGTTACCATGTCACCTGTGAAGTACATCAGTGCTATCAATGAACAAACTTGTTTAGTATTAACCACCGGTATACCAGAATGCAAACCTTTTTTTTTTTCTTTTTCATCTCTGTCCTTTGCTTTGAAAACAGCAAGATTGTCACATAAGTTTAACAGGTGTTTAATGCTGATCCCAAAGGGAAGTGTCAATTTTATTATCTTGAGATATTTACTGTTTTCCCAATACTTCTTTCTGTAGCAAATAATGTTTCAATATTTATGTGCAAGTTCCAAAGCATACTGCATGTCTTCCTTTTTCTTCCTCTTTATGTAGTAGATACATTAGTTTGAATTGGAATTATGTCACTGAAAAAAGGTTTTAGAAAAAAAAAATCCCTCATACGTTTTTTAAACTTTTTCAAGAATTACTTTTTAAAAGACAGAGTTAGAGAAAGAGAAAAAGAAAGAGAGAGAGATCCTCCATCTGCTGATTCACTGCCCAAAGAGCCCCAGTGACTGGAGGTGAGCTGCTCCAAAGACATGAGATGGAAACCAGCAGCTTCCTCTGGGCCTCCCACAGGGTGACAGAGCCCAAGGTATTGAGGCATCATCTGCTGCCTTCCTTGGCCATAAGCAGGGTACTGGATCAGAAATGGAACAACTGGACATGGACCAGCGCTCCTGTGGGATATACCATGGTGCCAGCCACAGAAAAAAATGTCCCTCACTTAGAAAGTTGTACTCTAGGGGCCAGTGCTGCGGCATAGCCACTAAAGCTGCCACCTGCAGTGCTAACATCCCATATGGGAGCTGGTTTGAGTCCTGACTGCTCCACTCCCAATTCAGCTGCTTATTAATGTGCCTTGGGAAAGCAGTGGAAGATGGCCCAAGTTCTTGAGCCCCTAGACCCACATTGGAGACCTAGAAGAAGCTGCTGGCTCCCAGTTCCCATCACGTTGGACGTTTGGGAAGTGAACCACTGGATGAAAGATCTCTCTGTATCTGTTTTTCTCTATCTCTCCCTCTTTCTCTTTAACTTTAGTTTTCAAATAAGTAAACAAATCTTTAAAAAAGAAGAAAATTATAATTGGATACTTTTTCAAAAGTCTAGATAATTACATGGAATAATGAAAGAGACATTAGTTATGAATTTTAATCAAACCAACTAGAACAGCTAAAACTCAAGTGTCATTTTCTATTTACATATCCTATTTTGTCCTCTCTCAAGCTCACTGACCAGCACTTGTATGTTTGTTTCATGCATAACAAAATTTTCCCATTTTTTGCCAAATGCTTAGAGGAAATACAGGGTCTTTTTTTTTTCAAAAACTATGGATAAATTTTAGCAGACTCAGTGTAATATTTTGCTTTTTTTAAAAATTCAACATTTCTTTTAATTTATTGGTGTGGATTTATATGACTCTAGTTTGTTCCCTGCAACTAATACATGACATTTCATCATGTGAATATTTAATCATCTTATCCATTCCATAGTTTATGGATGTTTAGGTCATTGCCAATTTTTCTCTAATACAGACAGGGCAACAATATGTCCTGAACTTAGTTCAGATCTTTAGTGCTCATGTGTTAAAGGCAGCTTTCTTTTACATAGCTCTGCCTGATAGAACAAATGTCTCCTCTGTTCTTTTATTGCTAACATTTCTGAGTCTCTGAAAAGTAACAAATACATTATTTTTGCCCACTGAGCTGGTCTCTACCTTTACAGTGACTGATATATTTAAATGATCCTTGCTATCTTGCTTCTCATGTTCCCTTAGAGCGGTTTTTCTCCTTCCTGTCCCCTGAAGTCTATTGGATCTGTTTCCTTCTGATTTTCTCCATTGATTTAGATGTCAGCTTTTATTTCTATGAATTTAGCAGTTAGTCTTAAATATTTAAAAACATGCTTTAAAAATTGCTTTTTATTTCAAGCTTTTGACATCTCTGTCCTTTTTTCAAACAGTACCATAATTCAGAATGTACTCTCTTCTTTCTCATGTTATTTATGTCCTAATACATTTTGACACTTCTGCATGTTAGAAGTAGAAGGAAAGATAACTTGCATCAATTTAACCTTCAACTGGAACTCCCATAATAAAATTTCCAAGGGTTAAATATTGCAGAAATACTTGAATCTTTGATGGATATATACCAAAATATGGATAGCAATTATTTCAAGATTGTATGATTAGATGTAATTTTTAATTTCTTTCTTTTCTGGTTTTTTTTCTATATGTTGTCTTTAAAGAAAATAGGGGAGAAAAATGGAAAGTAATATAAAGAAATATTCTCGGGGCCAGCATGGTGGCATAGCAAGCTAATCCTCCACCTATGCCAACAGCCTCCCCTGTGGGTGCCGGTTCTTATCCTGCTCCATTTCCAATCCAGCTCTCTGCTTATGGTCTGGGAAAGAAGCAGAGGATAGCTCAAGGACTTGGACCCCTGCACCCATGAAGGAGACCTAGAAGAAGCTCCTGACTGTTAGCTTTGGGTCAGCTCAGCTTTGGCAGTTGCGGCCATTTGGGGAATGAATCAACTGATGGAAGAGCTTTCTATCTCCTCTCTGCAAAATCTTCCTTTCAAATAAAAAACTTCAAAAAGCATTAAAAATATTTTTGGCTGTTTTATTCTTATACTCTGTGATTTTTAATCCTGTGATTTAAAAAAAAACAGATTTATTTTTATTTGAAATGCATAATTACAGAGAAGGAGCGACACAAAGAGTGGCAAGAGAGATCTTCCATCTGCTGGTTCACTCTGCAAATTGCTGCAGATGTCAAAAAGCTGAGCTAATCTAAACCCAGGAGCCAGGAGCTGCATCTGAGTATCCCGCAGGGGTGCGGGGCCCAAAGATTTGGGGCCCTCCTCTGCTGCTTTCCCAGGCCTCAAGCAGGGAGCTGGATCAAAAATGGAGCAGCTGGGATCCTGAAACAGCGCCAATATGGGATGCTGATGCTGCAGGCAGAAGTTTAACCTACTATGCCCTGGAGCTGGCCCCTATCTTTCAGTTTAGCTCATCTACATTTGCTTGGTCTGATGTGGTTTGCCCGTATGACTAATATGTAAGATAGAAAAATTACCCCAAGGGTATCCACGCCCTGTTCCTCAAAATCTGTGACTGTACTACTTCGCATGTCAAAAGGGATTTTGCAGTTATTAAGCAAGGAATCCTGAACTGAGGAAATTATCTTTGCTTATCTAGGTGGGTTTGATGTGATCAAAAGGATTATTGTAAGACCTTGACAGAAATTCACACAAAGAAAAGATGCTATTGTCTCTGGCTTTGAAGATAAATATAGGAAGGGGCCAAAAAATACTGAAAAGCTGTGCAAGAAAACATTCTTGATTGTTTCCAGAAGCAGTACAGTTCTGCCTACCCACTTTAAACTCCTGACCTCCAAATTTACACCAGTAGGCCCTTGTTGTTTCAAACTACTCAAACTTTAACAATGGCAACAGAGAACTACTACCTCCGGGGATGCGCAGCTGTAGCCTAACGGCAACAGACGTGGGGACTGGCATGGTTCAGATACCTCTTCCCATCACTCAAGCTGGTCATGCTTTGCCTATCTGAATAAACACAAAAATACAAGCAAGTGAACAACCATAAGGCCTTTGAAGCCACCGATCGTCATGTATGCTACATGCCACCCCCAGGTCCAAACAGCATGGAACTCGACTGTGAGCCAGCCTCCAGCTCAAACTAAAAATTATAAGACCACATGACAAAGGACACAGACACAAGAATGGACAAATAAGGTCTCTTGTTTCTGCCACTTCCTACAACCAGGTTAACAGAATCACTTTCAGATTAACCCAGTCTTGATAAACAGTCAATTGCTTCCAACCCAGTTTCACAAGCTTCTTTTTACTTCCAGCATGATGCTTAAGTATAGGTCATTAACGTTCTTACATGGTGTTGTGCCTGTTCCACAGGGCCTACACGCTGTTCTCTGCTGGTTCCCAACGACCTCAGACTCAGACAGAGTTCACGTGGTAGCATTGTAACGTGGCTGGATCTGCTGTAGATGAGTCTGGTGTAATTCATGGTCTTTGCTTGATGAACTGCCCTTTAAAAATTTTTTTTTATTTGAAAGGCAGATTTTTTTTTTAACAGTGAGAGAAAAGATGGAATTTCTCCATCTACTGGTTCACTCACCAACTGCCTGCAACAGCCAGAGTGGAGGTAATCTGAAGCTGGGAGCCAAGAGCTTCTCTGCAGCGTCCCCTCAACCCCAGCATCCTTTACCCTGTCCGGCAGGGTCCCAAGGCCTTGAGCCATCCTTAGCTGCTTTCCCAAGCTCTAAGCAGAGAGCTGTATCCAAGCAGAACAGCCAGGAAATGAGCTGCAGGCTCCTCCATGAGTGGAGGATCAGCCTGATATGCCTCTGCACTAGCCATGAATTGCTCCTTATTAAGGTCTACCTGGCGGATCCACTCCTCTGGAACATGGCAAAGATTCCCACACAAGCTATAGCCTGAGTGCCTCACCGGCAGCCCTCTACCACAAAAATCACTGTACCCTTTATTATGAAGAGGCCCTGATTGCATCAGAAGCCAGTCCCCTCAATTCTCTCAGATACTTCTCTGTCCTCTATCCCCTGGGTTACTCAGGGGATTTTGAATTTCTCACGAAGTATTCTCAGGCTAAAGCAAGAGCACGAACTTTGTTCCTGCTTATCCACAAGTCATTTGGCCTTGCCCTTGCTATGTTGACATTTTAAATTTCCCTGGGATCTGCTGGTAAAACTGAAGAATAATTTTCTCTGCTCTAGTGTTCCTCCAAAACAGTCTACTTATTTCTTCCACTGTATCATTTCAAATGCTTTTGACTCTAAATAAAGAAACCCTGAATCAAACTGCATTAAACGAGAAAGCATTCTTATGTCACAAAACTGGAAAGCGAGCATTAGGGCTGGCTGACTCAAGCACTCAGCAATGTCAAGCAGGTCATGGCTTATTTCTGTCTCTTCATTCTGAAACCACAGCTGGCTTTACTCCAGGGCTGGTTTCCCTGCATGGTCAGAAGTTGGCTGTTTCCACCATCACCAATGGAGAAGAAAAGGAGAAACCCTCTCTATAACCTGGAATTTAAAAATTTCTCTAAGAGCCAGTGCTATGGCATAGCAAGTGAAGCTACCACCTGCACTGTGGGCCTCCCGTGTGGGTACCAGGTTGAGTCCCAGCTGTTCCACTGCCAATACAACTCCCTGTTAGTGTACCCAGATGTTTGGGCCCCTGCACCCACCTGGGAGACCCAGAAGAAGCTCCTGAATCCTAATGTGGGCCCAGCTCTGAATGTTGCAGGATGCAAGATATCTCTCTCACACAGATGGAGGCATGATCTCTCTCTCTCTCTCGCGCTCTCTCTCTCTCTCTCTCTCTCTCTCTCTTTTTCTCTTTCTCTCTCACCCTCCCAACCCCCCTTTTTGTAACTCTGCCTTTCAGAAGAACAAACAAATCTTTGAAAAAGGTTCTCTGGGGCAGGCATTTTGCCTAGCAGTTGAGTGACGGGTTGGGGATGCCTGCCACATCTGTTAGAGTGCGGAGGCACATGTGTTGGTTCCACCCTTAAAGCTCATTTCCTGCTGATATGTACCTTTGGAGGGCTCAAGTAGTTCGGTGCTTGTGATGCACGTGGAAGACATGAAGGCGTTTAGGAAGTGAACTGGTGGATTGAATGTCTGTTTCTCTGCCTTTAAAGGAAAAAATGTCATGGAATACTTGATAACTGAGAAACAAAGTTTTTACTTCTGCCTATTGGGTCACCTAAAAAACAACAGGCCTGAAGAGAGAAATATTACGTCACAATCAACTAAATCCCACGTTCTGAACCAGTTGCCATCAAAGAGGTTGCTATCCTTCATTTGTTTAGACTAAATCCACTTCTCTAACTAAAAGTGAGATCCCTTTCTCCTGTCCATAGGTTGTATGAGACCAGATAAACACTTGGAAAAAATGCATTCTATCAATATGGAGGTAGGCAATTATGAGAGGTTATTGTTCCAACAATAATGTTCTGTAAAGTCAATGTTTGAAAGTTTTATTATATGTATTAAAAGGGATCCTCACACTTATATCTGCTGTCTCAATCTTTTTTTTTTTCTTTCTGTCTGGTTTGCTGGTGGGAAATGTTCTACTTCTTTCCATCACACTGAAACTTCACTTGAAATCTAAGCTTAATTCGTACTCTTTTTTACAGTAAAATCTTGTGTTCTGGCTCCACACATAGCTTTTGTAATGAAAGAAGTTTCACCATTTTTAAATCTTTTATTACTTATTGACAAACTACCTTTCTTTTGGTAGTTCAGTGATATTCAGTATCTCTCTGGCGCACGTCTGCCATCTGACTTTGCAGTAAAAATAAAATAAATCTTTAAAAAATGAGATTGAGAGGTTTGAGAAGTTAAATTTCGAAGTACATGAATAGTTATTTCATAATCTACATCTTTAAGAACTTTCTGAAGATCTCTCATATGTATGGTTTTCAAAAACAATTGCACCAAAATAAAGTCATTTTCTAATTCCATTGTCCATGAATTTCTTGAAATGCCCCTTTGTAGTGGGATTGATCTCATCCCAGAGTCTGTGACCCTAACCCTTCTGAGAAAGGCTGCTTTCCATTCTGACAAACTATTGACTTAGACTAACCAGCACTTGCCCATGTATTGAATACATATCTGACCATATTATTGAAGGGACATTTCCCAGTTCAATTCCTTAGGGCAGGAATCTGGAACAACAGTCTTCTACACTTAGATGTGTGGCATATCTTAGGAGAGAGCATCCTTTTCTACTCCTTGCAGCATTCTAATTTCCTATGACAATGACCAGCTACCAAGATTGCAGACTAAGAAGCAGTGGTATACAGAAATGCTGAGAATTATTTCTTTTTAAAAAATGAGTTAAATAAGTCCGGGTATATGTTTCTTGCAAAGGTATGACTTAAAGAGGCAAACTAACAAGCTGAATGGGAAAATAATGACCTGTCTGGGAAAGAAATAGGAAGGATTTGGGAGCAAAGGAACAGGCCAGTAGTACTACAGACCCACAGGGAGTTACAAGAGCAGGAAGGTCAATCTTTGAGGCTTCTCTCTCTAGACTGAAAAAAAATGATGTAATGTGCCATGGTGAGTTGCAGAATATTACAGGCAGATCTAAGCAGGAGGCACCACCTTATTCTCAGACTTGGGGCCTCCAGATTTCTCTTGAACTCCAGAGTCTGCTGTGAAATTGCAATGTGTGTGGAAAAGCACTTAACCCTACAGAAGGTTTTTTTCCTCCAGTGGTATGGCTGAGAGTTGAAGTGACCGGGAATCCCCAAAAGACTTTGAGATTCACCAATTTGGAGAAAATCCAACACAGCTGTCTCAAAAGAATAATTCAAAATTTTTAAAACTTTATTTATATAAAAAAATTATATTGGTAGTTTAGGCCTCTTACTATTGCTATGAGCTTATAGAACCAACTTCCTAATTCACCATCAGTCGAAATTAGGGTATTTCATGGTCATCTGAAAAAAAAATAGCTAAATTATGACTTCTGATTTCAGTACCTAAATTTTTCTATCTAGAAGAATTAGCAATATTAACTCTAGCTAGTGATGCCCACATCCATTCTATGATAAAGTCCAGTTAAATCTCCTTCCAATATATTCACAAGCCCTTTTTCTCCACTCCATATCCAGAATCATCCCCCAGTACAAGCTGCCATTACCCTCTAGGGCAGCCGCATCCTATGAACTTGTTTCGTGCTGTATCTCCTGTTGTCATTCTGTTGTCAGATGGCAGTGTGGCCGTTAGAAAAAGAAAAAAAAGGGGGGGCATACTATGTACAGAATTTTGTATTCCTTATAAATCACTTTCCTTTGGCATTCTTATCCTGGTCATTGCCCGTGGCCAGTATGTAAGTCCACTTCTTCTTCAGTAAATTAAATTTTTGCATGAGTTAATCTAAACAGTTGGGCGAGTCTCTCAGGATGTTAAAATGGTGACCTCAGAGGAGTTCTATGTTTCTTTATTGTTTAGCACTGCTTATATGTCAGCCCTTATCAGTCAGAAGACCTTGAGAAAATTATTGAATCTTGTTGGGTCTTGCTTTCCTCATCTCTATGAAGTCTTTTTATATCCGATCATTTCCAGGTGCCTTGCAATACAGCCTGCTGTGAAGTTGTTGCTGATGCTGTTCACAGATCACGGATGTACCGTTAATAATAACGCATGCATCACATTCGTTATAAGAAACCAACAGGCCATCACATAAGCTTCCTGAGTATTTGAGCCTTCCTGCCATTCCTTCTCCGCAGCACCCTTCAATTATTAGAACCATCTATGATTGTTTCCCATTTTCTAAAAATTGTTTTCTTCTTTTTGACCCAGGCAGCTTGTCTCCATTCCACTTTCCCAAGCAAGTCCCTATCAGATTTGGCCTTTTAAAAAAATTCTTGCAAGGTCTTCTTTTCATTTTAACAGTTGCATTTTTTTTCTTCAGTTGTCTTATTCAAAAGAGGCCTTTTATTAGCATAAATTTATAACAAAAAGCAATTTCTTGTTTGAATTCTGTTTTTCTCTGTACAAAATGTACAATGCATGCTGAGGCAGCTGATTAAGTTCCTTTTACGTGGTGGAGATTTCATTTAGGCTAGGATGGAAGACAAAAGTGATACACTCTTCAAAACAACAGTTTTCAAAATCCATCACGACTGAATTGCTTAGAAAGAGGAAGAATTTATTTTATTTATCCTTAGGTCTCTTTGTATAAATGTTGAACTCAAAATATATATATGAATGCATCATTATATGTAAATATGTAAAAGGGAGCCTTAGAAACATATATTTGGCCTTATGAACCCAAGTAAACTACTATGAAGCAAAAAAACAAAAAAATCCCAAGGGTCTGAGGGGTGTGTGTGTGTGTTTCGACTTGTCACATACACAGGATATGAGAATACACAAATAATAAATGTATGATGTGATAAACTTTCACAAACTTAAAACATTCATGGAATGTGCCAAGGGGTTGAGTTTTTATCTCATTTTGAAGACCTCTTGGTGATTACCTTCTAATAAATGCCTCTGTAATTGTTTTGCATGCTTAGTAATTTTTGAAAGTATTAGGCTATCACTCTAAATAAATAATGTATTCTATAAGAAATGACAGGACTAAATGACACACCTCATTTTTTTTTCTACCAACAAATAACCAGGGCCCTGAAATGAGGACATTTTCAGAAATAAATGTAAGCCTTCAGACAAAATGTATTACACATGAACACATACTGAACTTAGCTCTATGTTATTCCATTTCTTATTTCACCTTCTCCAGCACAGATTTTGCTGGTTCCAAACTCACTGGCAAAATATTTATATTTCTTAATATCTTTGTCTTTATCGATATCCCATCTCTAGTTGAGTTGAACTGAGCCCATAGCTTTCACTAACACTGATAACTATAAGATTTTCAAGTGGCAACCTGTACTGTTATATCCTGTGAATTATCACTGCTGGCCCCAATTAATGACCTTCTATAGCCTTACACTCTTGAAATGTGATTTTGCAAATGATCCCACCACCTCTTGAGTCTGGGTTGACCTTATAAATTTTTGCTGCCTAATAGAATGCTGGGGAAATAACAGTATATTGAGTGCAATATCAGGTCTCTGTCTGTCTATGGAACAGTCACTTTACTACATGAACAAGCCTAAGGCAGCACACTAGAGGATGAAAACTAGCATAGACCATGACACCAGCTGACAGTCAAGCTGCCCCCAGCAGTATTGTCCAAGTCAGCTCACAGCCAATCCCTGAGGCATGAAGGAACCCAAGAGAGACCACATGAAACTCCCAGACTAGCAAAGCTAAATAACAAGCAGCATTGTAAAGTAATTATTTTTATTTTTTTAAGATATATTTATCTGAAGGAGTTCCAGACAGAGGAATGCACACACAACTTCCATCCACTGGTTCACTCCCCAGATGCCCACAATGGCCAGGCTTGCACAGTCAGAAGCCAGGAGCCTGAAGCTTCATCTAACTCTCCTACATGGGAGCCCAAGCACTTTGGGGACTGGCATTGTGGCACCACAGGTTAGGCACTGCTTGCAATGCCCACTTCACAGTTCAAGTACTGGTTACTCTGCTTCCGAGCTAGCTTCCTGCCAGTAAGTTCTGGGAAGAAGATGATGATGTAAGTGCTTGGTCCTTGCCACCCTTGTGGGAAACCTGGATGGAGTTATGGTCTCCTGGCCCAGCCCTGATTGTTGCAAGGTTTTGGGGAGTGAAACAGACAGAAGATTTTCCATCTCTCTCTCTCTCCCTCTGCCTTTCAAAGAGATGAGAATAAAACATATTTTTCAAAATCCATCTCAAAATGTTTAATCCTAAAACTGTGTCAGTGCCCTTTCCATAACTTTTCATAGCACATTGAATCAAATACAGATTTCTACTTACATTTGGAGAGAGGGATCGTTACAAAGAATTTTGACAAATAAAAAGTCCCAACCCATGTATGTAGAGTGTTTCTACCCTTGAACTTGAGCCACTGCTGTGGAGTCACATCCCCCAAACAACTGAATGCAGATGCAAGAAGAAAGAGGCAGACAACCATAGCCTCTCACCACTTCCTTCCTCTTAGCAGAAAGGAAAATGTTTCCCAGAAACCTCCAGTTATACTTTGGAGTTATAGCTCACTGACATAAATTTAGACTTACTCCCACTACTAGACTAATCATTTACAAGGAACAAGACAATCACATCTGGTCTACGTACATCACTATTCATCATGACCTGGGCTAGGCTTGTTGCCACTGAAATGCAACGAAGTTCTGATATCTATAAAGAAGGAAAAGAGTGATGGCTATTGATCTCATAAGCAACAACATCTGCCACTGCCGTTTAATTACCCAGGGCTCTTTGTCTACCACTGTATTCTAGAAAGTATGGATGCCATGATTAAAGCAGTGGGATAAGATACTTAGCATCCAATCTGGTGGCACTGAGTTTCAACAAACTTACTAAAATCTACTTTTCTCAGTAGTTAGCAAATCTGCTTTTCTTAGTAAATAATTAATGCATTTGTTGTGTCCAAAGAATTTCAACCTTTTATCTCCTGGCAGTGGATTTGCTTATATACTAGGTATAGCATTTAACAAAACTAAACATTATAGTAAGATACCATTCGATAGTAAACCTGAAATGGTCCTAATAAGTAATACAACCATGTTATAAAGTCTATACTAACAACCTAATCAGGCTAATATCAAAATAAATAGCTTTTGGCTATACTCCAATGTTTCCTTTTCCACAAAAACAAATTTCATTTTTCTATTAAATTCAATCTATGTGTTTGTTTTACAGGCAGTCACTTGAGGGTCATCAGAAACCACATGGAGCCTACAGATGCAAAGTTTGTCTTGTAGAGCTAGCCTTCGACTAAGAGTTTGGGGACTGGTTTATAGCAAGGTAACGCCAAGCACTGGCCGTGTGAAGTTAGGTAAGCACTTCATTCCTTCTTTTGTAAAATGGAAGAGTTAAACAGACTGAGAGATTTCTGAGTTATAAGATTTTCTGATTACATCTAATATCTGAATGGAAACTAATTGAGCAATGCATTATAAAGGGTTGTTGATGCCAGCAGCTGTCACAACCTCCAAAGTATAGCAGGTTAACACAAGTTTGTCACATACCCATCCGGTTAGATTCCTGAGGCATCCTTAGGATCCTTTCTCTGTGCTGTGCTTCAGGAATCCAGCTGCAGCCTTCTTGCTATGTTAACATCCTCTCCATGGCTCCTGTAAGGAAAGGAAAGAACATAAAGCAAAAAGAAAATGTTTTCATGAAAAACATGTCATGGGAAACATGTCAATTTGACCAAGTATATTGGCCAGCACCTTGTTACATGGCCAGCGTTTAAATAAAAGTAAAGCTGGATAATATGCCTTAGAAGACCATGAAAAACAACAGGATCAGTAAATTTTGAGCCAACCTCTGCCAAAACAAATATTTCTGGAAGTACTTGTTTCCTTGAATTCTAACTAACCTGGAGGATGGAAGATTCACTCTCACTCTATTTCTTTTGCGTCCCTGCCTTTCCTGTGTTTCTCAGCATCTTATGCTACTCTGTTTTATCAAGAATTGACTGATTACGACTCTCTCCCTCTTTTAGCTGGTTGCTGCCTGAAAGCAGGCACTTGGGCCACTTATCTCTACAATGGATTTAGCATGGTGGCTGACACGTAGTATATCTAAGAAGGACTGGAGACCCTGGACAAATCAGAAAAGAGGAGACAAAGGAACATTGTGCTTTGTATCCTATGGATAGAGGCCAGTGTCAACTCCCAAGTATGTAGGTAGGGAAGGGTTGACCTGTAAGGCAAGCATTTGAATTAGCTCCTTCCTTATGGCCTGGGAAAGCAGCGGAGAATGGCACAAGCCGTAGAGTTCCCTGGACCTACATGGGAGATATGGAAGAAGCTCCTGGTTCCCAGGTTTGGACTAACACAGCTCTGGTTGTTGCAGCTATTTGGAGAGTGAACCAGCAGATAGACGATCTCTCACGTTCACTTTCATTCTTTAACTCTGACTTTCCAAGTAAAATAAAATAAATCTTTTTTAAAAAAAAATTAGCAATATGTATTTGCTGAAAGCCCAAATTTTTGAATGTGTTTTTAAAAAGATTCATTTTATTTTTATTGGAAAGTCAGATATACAGAGAGGAGGAGAGACAGAGAGGAAGATGTTCTATGTAATGGTTATTACCCAAGCGGCCGCCAGGCCAGAGCTGAACTGATGTGAAGCCAGGAGCTAGGAGCCTTTTCCAGATCTTCCTCATGGGTGCAGGTCCCAAGGCTTTGGGCCATCCTCAACTGCTTTCCCAGACCACAAGCAGGGAGCTGGATGGGAAGTGGGGCTGCTAAGATTAGAACCAGTGCCTATATTGGATCCTGACACGTACAAAGTGAGGACTTTAGCCACTAGGCTACCACACCAGGCCCTGAACGGTGCTTTTCAATGCAGTAGCCACTGGCTACATGTGGCTATTAGATTTATATTTAATCTAGTCAATATTAAACTAGATTTAAAGTAAGATCCCTTAGCAAAACTACCTGCTAGTCAAACACTAAATGGCTGCATGTTGTTAAAGGCTATCTTATCAGTGTAGCCACACAGAATATTTTCTGTCATTATGGAAAGCTACACTGGACAACGCTGTTCTAGAAACTGTTCCTGGGAAGTTAGTGTGTCCATTGTTACAGGTCAAGATCGCTCAACCTTATTTGTAGAAAACAGGATACATTTTTAAGAAATGAAGACAGAACCCATATTTTGCTGAAATTTTGACATATGTATACAGTTACATAATTTGCTATGCCTTCAGAAGCTAAACTTCGCATAACTAATATGAACAAGGGGTTAACTCTGTAATCATTGTCGGTTAAAGATTTTAAAAATAAAGCAAATAACTCTTGACAGCCATATAAGCCACTTACTGGTACCAATAGAAGCAAGAATGAATATAGAAGGTTGCATATTTTCTTCAGGTGCTTAGCATTTAGAAAAGAAAATTCTAGGGCCAGCACTGTGATGTAGCAGGTTAAGCATGGGTTCAAGTCCTGGCTGCCCCACTTTCAACCCAGCTTCCAGACGATGGCTTGTGAAAGCAATGGAATGTGGCTCAAATGCTTGGTTCCCTGAGCCCACGTGGAAGACTGGGGACAAGGTCCTGACACCTGACTTTGGCCTGACCCAGCTCTGGCCATTGCAGCCATCTGGGAAGTGAACCAGTAAAGAAAACACTTCTCTACCTCTCCCTTTCCGTAACTTCCTTCCTGCCAGCCTTTCAAAACAAATAAATAGATCTTTTTTAAAAAGAGATTTATTTTTAAAAAGAAAGAAAATTCTACCATACCCTATGCAAAGCACTGAAATTTCTCGTACAAGTACACCTTTTAAGATACCTGAATTTTACAAATAATGCTATCCTTCCTCCTACCCCGAAAGGAAAGATGTTGTTAGTCCACTGAAGAGGAAATTGAATTGTTCGGAATTTTGATCAATTTCATTATTGATCCAAGAGAGACAAAGACGCTGCCTGACTTCAGACAGTCCATCAGGGTTGGTTATTTGGGCAGATTATAAAACCCCTGGCTTTCCTTCTTTGAGAATATGAGAAGGCTCCAGGTCCCACCCCCTCAAATCACAAGACCATGTGTGTTGGACTGCACAATTTAATAGGAACAGTTATGATGTTTGTTTCTTTCAACACAAGCACTCAGGACCTGTGCTGATCTAACCCCCGTTTTCTGTGTAGTAACGGTCATGGAATTCCAATGGAAGTCTCCATCAGTAGAAATCCATTAGTAAGTATGATGGAGAAAGACTGCATTTTTTTCTTTCTTAAACACTGCACAAAATACTGTTTAGATAGTCTTAAGATGCTATTCCTGCGAGAGATTTAAAATTTTCATTCCTTTCTTTGTAGATATACTGCCATGAGATTTTTTTCCCTCCTTTAAGAACAAATAAACCAGAGAGATCAACAGCCAGTTTGCTGAGTCACTTGTCTTCCTTTCGAATTTTAACTATGGGGATCTGAAAACAGTCTATGCTAGGGAGGGAAAAGGAGAAAGGAAAGCAGGAAAAAAGAAAAAGGGAGAGAGATCAGTTGGTTTTAGAAAGGAGATACATTTATTAAATAAAATGGAAAAGTAAAAATAGTCTTTAAAAGGTTTGTTTAAAATATCTACTTTCTTACTGTCTAGGAGGAGCCTTCAATAAAGATATTTTCAGAAAATCTGTCACATGGTGAAGGTTTGAATTGAGGTTTAATAATAGGAAGAACAAGGAGATTAGACCAAAAATCTAAACTTGGATTTTCAGTTTTCGTGTTTGAATCCTAGGGATTCTACTAATCTGACAATCACTTACTCTTCTGAGTCATGGGCTCCCTGTGTGTGGAAATAGGAACAGTAAAATTGGCCACAGAAGTTGCTAAAGAGGCTCGAGTGCTATGAAATTCATTACAGGAACTAGGAGAGAGCCTGACACCAAACAAGGGTCAACACACATTTCTGTCTTTCCCCTTTTCATCCCATCATTTCTTGTTTTTACCAGAGAGTTTCCTTCTCCGTGAAGCTTGTTGCAAACTACCTTTAGAAGTATAAACTGTAGTCCTAAGCCTACCATTTGTTGGAAAATTGGGTGAAATTTTTCACTTATTCCACTTAATCTTCTCAACAGCCCTATATGAATTTATTCCCAAAGGCTTAGTAGGGTTTTAAAAATGCCCCCAGTTCACAGCCTATTAGTAAGCTGTAGCCACAGTACTGCAGAATTAGATCACTGTAACCAGCAGCTGGTATGACTCACCAGCCTGGAAGTCCACCTGGCTGTTGTGCTGTGTACTGGCCTCTTCAGGGTTCATTCATGACACTGCAGTCATCTGGGATTGGGCAAACACTTTCAATCTGTGGCCAAAGAGCAGTAAGGGAGTAACAGGAAGTGGAGAAATCTTTGACTCTTTCATTCAATAGAATGCTGATATGGGTCAGCTACCTAGTTCTCCCAGAACTGGATGCCAACAGTATCTTGGCATTCTTAGTCCAATGCCTCTGCCCATGCCTGTGCTTTTGCAGTCCTGGAGTAGAAAAATGACAAACTCCATGCTTCTAGAAGAAAGACTGGCTCCCATGCACGTAACCCCCTGAGGAAAAAGACTGATGACCACACAAGTTGTATTTACTGGAGCTGTGCATGCAGACAAGGCACACAGATAATTGCAACTCCCCACCTGATCCAGAGGAGGGCAGTTAGGATGCACAGTTCACTACAGCTGGGGACCCTTTGCATTTCTGCTTTAGCTCATGAATGAGCAATGAGTCTCACTGAGTGTTTGTTAAATGCAAGGGGTCTTGGACTCCTACTCAGCCCTCCTAAATCAGTATCTGAGAAGCACTGCTGTAGCAAGGTTCATACCCCGCAAAAACATTTGCAGCCAAGTTCATTGCTGAGCCTCTAAACCAGCACCCACACACTCGATGTCTCCAGTTGTTCAAGTGGTTCTCTCTTTGGATGAGCACCAATTAGTTCTGCTTGCTCAACTACAGTTCCTTCTTGTTTGCCTCATTCTGATTTTTCACTGAGGAAATAGTCTCTGTTCTCCAGCCCCCAAATACTGGGCCATGTATTTTGAGTGGGACTTAAAGTCCTACGAATGTATATGGGACTCACATCTGGCCAATGGAAAAAGTAGCCATTGATTTCCCTGGAAGTCTTGGAAAAGTGACAAGTTCTTTCCCACTGTTGATCTCCACTAGCTGAGTATATCTGAGAATAAGATTATTGCGGATAATGAGAGGGACGTTTCTGACAACATTGTTTAAGCACTGAAATCCAGTTCTGCTTGAAACTCCTGCTCCCAGACAGTTTAGTTACATAAGCCAGAGTCCCTTTCATGCCTAAGTTACTTTGGTTTGGATATCTATAACTTGGAAACAAACTAGTCCTGCTCTGCCACGCCACTCCATTTCCCAAGTTTGCTGACCACACCCATGTCTGGCTCAGCTGCTCATTTTCCTTCTATTCCTGTCACATGTTATCTACTCATTTTCCAACCTCCGAAGTCCAAAATGTTTCTGTTATATTTGCCATTCTGTTCCCAATTCCGATGGGATGTCATGAGATAATATTGGATGCTTTGGGAAAAGACATGTAGAGATTGCATAGACAATATGGGGCACAGACATAGTTCTTCAAGGTGTGCACATATGACTAGGCTAAAGCACATCCTTTGTATTATACTCAATCAATATAATCCGGGAGTTTGTTCAACACGCAGACTCTCAGGCCCCACCTTAGGCAAGCTGCATCCAAATCTATGTCTTAACAAGCTGCTGAGGTGATTGGTGTACCCGTGCTTGTAAAGATCTGCTCAGAAACATATGCCATTTCATAGGAGAAAGTTGCTGCCTGAGTTAGCAAGCTGGGTAGATAGCTCCTCTTCTGCCCATTTCTTCTCTTGTGGCATGAGAAGGCCAGGCTATTTCAAAGACGTTCTTGAGCCCTGGCTCTCTAAGACTCAGATTTTCTGGCATCCAGCTCCAATGTATATGGCAACCTGGCAAGCAAATGAACAAGAAAGGCAAAGGGCAGAAAAACAAAGGAGGCCTCTGTAAACCAGAAGGAAATGGGTTGACCCCTGTGTGTGATATGAAACCCAACTAAAGACAATGATTTGTTTAACAAATAACAACATAAGCCAAAAAGGGTTGCATAGTTTTTAAGACATCAGACAGCAGAGACAACAAAGTAGAGCAAGAATGAACATACAGCAGAGCTGGGGAGCTGTAGGATAACAGAGCATAATGTCTGAGCACTTGGCGTTCTCCAAGTAGCAATAGAGATCCTAACATTTATTACTTGAGTGTCCAAGGGCAAACCGCTGAACTCATCAGTGCCTCAGATGCTCATCTACTTACTTGACATTAAAATAGTATAGACATTATGAAGTTGCACAGAGTTAAATCTATAAAGGCTTTTTAAAGATTTATTATTTTATTTGAAGGGCATAGTTACAAAGGGAAGGAAAAGACAGACAGCTCTTCCAGACTATTTTACTCCCCAAGGAGCTGCAACAGCCAGCGCTGGACCAGAATGAAGCCCGGAGCCTGGAGCTTCATCCAGGTCTCACATGTGAGTTCAGTGGCCCAAGCACTTAGGGCGTTTTCTGCTGCCATGTGGGATGCCGACATTGCCGGTAGTGGCTTAACACACTGCATTGCAGTACCAGTCCCCAAATATACAAAAATATTTAGAACTGTGCTGGCAACACATAGTGTTTTATTCATGTACTTGTTAAATAAAATAAATCCTACCTCCTGTCCAAAGTGTTTTCAATAGTACACAAGAGCGCTACTGTAATTAGTTTACAGGTTTGTTTATTTATTTCAGATTTATTTATGTGTTCATTTGAAAGCCAGAACACAAATAAAAGTATTTTCTGAGTGTTATATTCTACAGAACAACTCACAGAGGAACCCATAAAACCAGAAAGGCTAGAGAGTTCATAAATAGTGTCACTGGACCTGGCGCGATGGCTCAGTAGCCTAATCTTCACCTTGCAACCGCTGGGATCCCATATGGGCGCCGGTTCTAATCCCAGTATTCCCGCTTCCCATCTAGCTCCTGTGGCCTGGGAGAGCAGTAGAGGATGGCCCAAAGCATTGGGACCCTGCACCCCTGTGGGTGACCCGGAAGAAGCTCTGGGTTCCATGCTCCTGGCTTCTGATTGGCTCAGCTCCAGCTGTTGTAGTCACTTATCATTCATCCATATCAATCTGACTGCTCAGGATGGAGGGAGGAAAGGAAGGAAGAAAGGAAGGAAAGAAGAAGGGCTTCCATATTGTGTAACATTTCTCTGGTTTATCCCTGTAATGCCCTCTTCCTTATCTTCCTCACTCTTCCAATTTTCTGTCACCTCTCTTATATGTTATTAAGCCCCATAACAATAGGCTCTGCATGATAAACATATTTAAGTCTTTCCTTCTTGGCCTAAAGCTTGATTTTAAATGTTGAAAATCAATAAATAGTATTTATATTATGATTATGTATTCACTGAATAACCAGGTAGAAAGGAGAATGTTTAAAAGAAGATATTATTTTAGTGCACATCATCTCACAAACACAATAAAGCAAAATGATACGTGGAAGATCTTTCCTTAAACCTCATTTAAAAATTGCTTAAAATTGTAAAATATGCTTGTCTTAAGATTTGGACTAAAATATATTTATAAATATTATATGCATGGATTATACATATATATTAGTACAGATTATTTTTCATATTGTATATAGAAGCATTTTATTTTGATTGCTAACTACCTAACTTTTAACTCATACCATGATCCAGTGTACATGACTGTAGCTCCCTACCTGCTTTCTAGCTCTAATTTCAGGAAGGACATCTTACATTAGCTGCAGTATTTTTGAACTCTAACCTTTCTGCTATTATGGGTTCCTCTGTGAGTTGCTGTATTGTTAGAATACAATACTCAGAAGGTATTTTTATTTGCAGAAAGAGTGCATGAGAAGTAAAATTCCTACATCCATCTGCATGTATGCATATCTTTATTTTGCCCTTCATTCTTTACTAGCATTTTGGTTACATTTGGGTTTTTTTCCAGTATTAAAATACTTTTTCCTTTTTACCCCTGCTATCTGGATTTGCTGATGTTGATGTATTAAAATTTTTTAAAAGAGTTATTTATTATTTATTCGAAAGAGTCATAGTCACAGATGGAGAGACAAAGAGAAAGAGATCTTTCATCTGCTGATTCACTCCCCCAGACAACCACAGCAACTGGTACTGGACCAGGTCCAAGCCAGGGGACAAGAGCTTCTGGGTCTCCCACATGTGTGGCGGGGAACTGCGTAAACAGAGCTGGGACAAGATCCGGCGCCCTTACAGGGTGCCAGTGTCACTAGCAGCAGCTCTACCGGCCCTGATGTGTTTAATGTTACTATAACTCATTCCTTCCCCTGCAGCTATCTTTTTCTCCTCTGTGAAAGCACCTGAGATTTTCTCCAGGGAAAATGGAAAACTGTACAAAGAAAAGCATATTTATGATGTGATACTAATTTATTAGTGCACAATATTTAACTAGTCATATTAATGACTGGGTGATTGCTTAACACAAAGAAATAGTATTGACTGAGAGGATAAGGAGAAAAACCTTCTGTAATACGGGGTCAACTGATAGGGCAGCTTCCAATTCAAGAACATACAATGTCTGCACATTATTTAGACATAAATAAGGATTTGCCCATAGGAAAAACAAATATTGGAAATGATTATCTGTTTGAAATAGGATGTTAAATGCAAATATCCAGGTATACAGTAAGAGGAGAAACATGAAGAAAAATACTGTAGCGTAAAAATAATAAATAACGATAATGAGTTTGAGTTTAGAATTTTAGCTTGGAGGGGCAGTACAATGGCTCAGCTGGCTAATCCTCCCCTTACAAGCACAGCCGGGATCCCATAGAGGTGCTGGTTTGTGTCTCTGCTGCTCCACTTCCATCCAGCTTGTGATCTGGGAAAGAATGTGGAATGGCCCAAAGCCTTGTACCCTGCACCCACATGGGAGACGCTGAGAATTCTCCTGGCTACTGGTTTCAGATCGGCTTGGTTATGGCTATTGTGGCTATTTTGGGAATGAACCAGCGGGTGGAAAATCTGTCTCTCCTTCTCTCTGTAAATCAACCTTTCCAATAAAAATAAATCTTTAAAGAGAAGGCTTCATTGAAGAAGTGGAATTTTATTTTTAAAGATTTATTTTATTTTTACTTGAAAGGCAGAGTCACAGAGAAGGAAAGGCAAGGTCAGAGAGATCTTTGATCTGCTGATTCATTCCCTAAATTGTCGTCATGTCCAGAGCTGGCTAGGTTCACAGCCAGGAGCCAGGAGTCTCTTCTAAGTCTCCTACGTGGCTGCAGGAGCTCAAGGACTTGAGCCATCCTCCATGACTTTCTTATTCCATCCAAATCAGTATGTCCAGTAAGAAGTTAAAAAATGAGTCAAGGTCATCATAGTGAGTAATAGTATGAAATTAGCAGTAATAAATCAAAAATAATTAAATTAACTTTGATTTGATTGATTGATCTGTTTATTAGAAACATAGAGGGAAAGGTACTGGCAAAATTCCTGTATCCCAATTCACTATTCAAGGACTAAGCCGTTTGAAGCCTAGACCTGGTACCTCAATCCAGGTCTCTCATAAGTTTCAGGAACATGCTTGAACCATCATTGCTGCCTCCTAGGATCTGCACTGAAGTGGAGTCAGGAGCTGGAGTCAAGAGCCTAAGGCAGGTGTTAGACTCGAGCACTCCAACACGGAATGCAAGCATCTAAATGACAAGACCAAGAAGCCACTTCATGAATCAGATACCATGAAGACAACACATTGAGTGTTAATGATGTGCCCAAATCAGTATATATGTGTGAAAATCAGTCAAAATTCTAAATGATCTAACATAGAAATTGGAACTGGAATTATTCATTTCAATCCCATTTACTCCCTATCTTGTGTAAAATCCTCATCTAACAATTTGGAATAAAAAACAATAGTTGTTATCATATAGACTACAGAGTTGTTCCAAGAGTGAAATATGATCATGTGTATGAGCAACGTGTATAGAGTTATACAAATATGAGCTATTCATTTTTGTTTTCTGTTTAACCTAGAATGCAGAGCCTTCCTGATGGAGAGTCAGAACATATGGTGCTCCCAGGGAGGTTGTGGGGGACTCAGGGAAATGTCCAGCTTCACCTGCTGAGTACCACAATTCTGCTACTTCAACCCATCTGCTATGGGAAATGTGAAGCCAGCCAAGAAGGGAAAAAGCAGAGGTGGAGGCATGTGACAAAGAGAGCTTTAAAAAGTGGGAGGAGGGAGTGCAGTGTCAGGTGAGCCCAGAAGTCCAACAGGAATAGTCCATTGGACACGACCAAGAAATCGCTGATGGAATGTGTAGAGGAGTAGAGGATGATTTGTCTAGTCCAGTACTTGAGAGCTGGCAGAACCATGATGCTGTTCCCACCCCTACCAACAGCATGGCACCAGATACCTTGCCCATTCTGAAGACTATTCTGAATCATTTGCTGCAACCCATCTTAGCTTGATCCTCACCCTCAGAGTTCCTGGCCCTTGGAAACAGTTCTTGTGTAAGGACCTCAAAACCATTGGTCTCCACTGCCAGGCTCCTATGAACGCTGGCTGACCCTCTCCATTAAGTTCTGAGTCCATGTTGCATGTAACCCGAGTCTTATTTAAGCCATTCATTAGGCATCAATTGCTGAATATTTTTTGATTGTACGTATTCTTCCTCTGAATACGTTGCTTCTGTTTAGTCCAGATGAACAGTCTAGATCCTTCTCTTATAAATCACCCCAACCAAATTTTGTGATTCAACCGACCAAACCAATGATTCTTACTAATCCCTCTAGTAAATGAAACCTTGAAGCCACTGGTGGGAAAGGCATGTATAATACTCAGTATGTTGAGACTAAAACTTAAGCTGAAAGGGAGGAAGTGAGTCAGCTGAACTAGAAAAGTCTGTGCCAGAACACAGTGATTCTGAGCTGAGTTAAAATCTCGCAGGTACCTTTACTAGCTGAGTCCTTGGTCAGGTTATTTAACCTTGAATCCTCAGATCCCTCCCCTATTTTACTTCAATCTCAATGTATTTCAGTGCCTAGCAATGGAAGTATACAATATTGAGTAAATGAATTCATGGCTACAAAGCAATCAAGACCCAAAGCAATTAAATGATCTCTAACAGGTTAGTAGTCAATGAAGATAGCAAACCTCTATATTATAACATTACATACTCTTACAGAAACAAAGAAAGGTTCATCGAATGATTTCTTATATTTGACCAATAATGACATCCAGACATGATTCTAAGTGATTCATAATATTTTTTGTGAGTTGGCATATAATTACTACCATGTTTTGCCTATGGGATGACTGAGGTACAGTTTACAGAATGAATCGAATTTCTAAAAGATTAAAGAAATATCGCCATCTCTTTCAAGGAGCCTTTCTGAATGTGACTACCGCTTTCTCCTTCCCTCTGTCCTTGTGTCTTCCTTCCTGCTTGAGCACAGGCAGTTGTCAATGCTTGGAGGCTCCCAGGATGCAGTCACAGAGAAGACAGAGTCTGTAATTCTGGTGTATTAAGCAACAGCCTGTGGCAGCTAAGCCTCTTCCTCCTTCCAACAGTGTGGTTATTAGAGGAAAAAGGTGTTATTTAAAATTCTGAGTGTGCAGCCTCATGCTTTTCTCAACATGGCAACCCAGAAACAATGTCCCTGATTCTCTTTCTACATCTTACAAAATCTGTCTCTTCCTCAGAAGCTTTAGGGAACAAGATCAGCCTGGGGAGTTTATATCTAGAGTTTATTAAAGTACCACTTAATAGGGGTGAAGTGAATGGGATGGGGACTGGGTTAAGGACTGAGAAAAGGAGGCAGATAAACCATGTCGAAAGCAAAACAAGGAAATCACATGGATGATCTAATTGTTTATTCTTGTGGCCAAGCCTGTTGCCCTCACAAGATTTTCAAACATTGTCTCAGGATTCTAGGGCTATCCTCCAAGAGCGTCTGAACTAGGCTAATTCTAAACAACTTCCAAGTTGACTAAAGCATATGATATTTTATATAAGCTCTTACTGTTCATTATAAAGTTGTAATGATTCAATCTTGACTGTTGTGCCTTCCTCAGAAATATACACTAAATACCTTGAGTCTGGACGTATCACAGACAGGAAGAATACTTTAGGTATGGGGTACCAGAGCAAAAAGCTTTTAGAAATTGTGTTATTGGAATGTAAATATCCAGCCAGCAGAGTCGGTGAATTTTTTCATTGCTCATCAAGTAAGTTCCTAAGCATCTGTTACCTTATGTATTGGGCCTTTATAGAAATGACCCAAGAGTAGCTGATTCATCTTGGAGCATTATTCTCTCTCTCTATAGGGTTCAAGCCTTTCAGAGCCCTGAGTGACAGAAACCTGCTGGTTCCCTACTGGCAAGGATGACTATGGATTTTAATCATGTATTTATTTGTTTTTCTTTTGCTTTAATCAAAGAATGACAATAAGTTAGAGGAATCATCATCCGTTTCAAAACACATTGATTGTGTCCCATCAAACTTACTAGGCTACTGCCTATCCAATTAGACTCTGTTACCTTCTTATTTTCTCAAAACAGGATGAAGAGCCTGTCAAACAGCGCAGTCTTCAGGACAAGCACATGGCTGTGGAAGAGGCGATCACCTGACCTGGCAAGGACCAGTGGTGTGTTCTGCGTTGCCGTGAATCGATTTCACTCTCTCATCTGCAGTTTTTAAAGATGTCGGCATGGGGCGTCAGCAGCTGAAAACTCAGGCAGCCAAGCCAGGCCTCCCCTGAGACTGCCACACAGCCTTCGCCTGCGGGGTGAGCCTCCTCACCGGTGAGCCTCCTCACTGACGTACTTAATCTGGAAAATCCCCCGCCTCCTCCATTCTTTCACAAACTTTCTGCCCAAATGATGTCTAGTCAGAGGGCCCTACATATATTTTGTTTCTCCCTGCTGCAGGCATTTTTCCCCCAAACTTCCGCAGGCTGCCCCCCCTTTTTTTTAAGCGTCACATTTTTGGAAAAAAAAGATTGACTCTAGAGTTGTTTTCTTTTCTTTTTTTTCTAGTCCTGCTGCATTCTTCTCACTCCTCCCAACCACCACACACACTCTGTTCCAACTTACTTCATAATGAAAGGAGGAACCATAATTGGGTTGAAGTATCTATGCACCATGCAGGTTGTTGGTTTTATTGTAAAGCAATCTCAAATGTTTAATGAACGTTTAAGTAAACAAATTTCAACCGCATGCCTTTATTTTAGGAATCCAGCCTTAATAAAACCCAAACACTATTCATTATTATTACAAACACGAATATTTAAAAAAAAAACAAAACCTTGTGTCTCAGGCAGCCTTTAAGAAACAATGACTTCTGCTGGTTTCAAGTAGAGGCAAGCACTTACAGCTCCTCTCTTCCCTAACACAGTCCCTCTACAACTATTCTCTCCCATCACCTCTTCCCGCAATCACACCTGCAATTAAAAGCCTCATTATTGCTTCAGCTCGGCTCTCAGCCAGCAGCCGTGTGCCTGTGTGTGCGTATAGGGTGGAGGGAGGGAGGTATCGACATTTATTTTTTCCGGACCCAGTTCTAAAAGGTTTATTCTCTACATCTACAGGGAGACAAGAATCTTCCATCGCCTCAGAGGCTATCAAATTTTAACACGGCAAGGCACGACTTCTAATCGCATCCTCCCCAGAAAAGTACAAACAGTTCCTAAGACGAGGTCCCCCCCACCTCCCACGCGCTTCGCAGCTCTCCCTCCCCGCGGAGAGCCTCCCCAACACCTGTGAATCATCCGAGAGAGAGAGGCTGCCACCGCGGAGCTGTTTGCACGCCTCCCCCCATCCCCACCGCCTCCCCCCATCCCCACCGCCTCCCCTTCCCGGGCGCCGCCTGCAAGACCACGGGACCAGCTAGGACGATCGCTGTCTGATTATTATTTTTAATTTCTCATATGACTTGCACAAGCGGCTTCTCTCGCCCATGCCCCAATGAGAGCATCAGAGGGCCCCCAAACCAGTCCCTCTGGCGCACCGAGAGGAGCAGGGATGTTTGGTCGCCTCACAACCATCCTTGAACAGAGACCTGCAACCTTCTCCCTGGATGGGTGGACGATTCTGGGAGGCGCCTGCGTGCCTCTGCGGACTTTTCCAAAAGCACCCAACACAAAAACTCCAGCTTCCGACTGCAAATCCCACTGAAAGCAGCGTCAAGCCAACCGCCGTCAACGTCACCTCCGAGGCATCCTAGCGACCCCCTGCTAGTTGGGGTGAAGACCCTTCCAGGCTCCCTCCCAGGCCCAGGGGGTGGCTCTCAGCGGCAATTGCTCTGACGTACTTTAAAATAAAGTGTGCGAGACTCTCTCCCAGCTGACCACACGAATGCGAACTCCAAGCCCACGTCGCTGCTAGGGCAAAATGAAGAAATCACTCATAAAAATAGCAACCCACGTAGCCTGGCCATATATGGAGCTGGGAAGAGTTGACGGGGTGCCCCTGGGGACCCTTTTCTGGTGAAGGGTAGTAGGGAACAAGTCGTAAGTGAAAACTCCCCCTTCCTCTATCCTTTCTGCCTTCCTCGCTTCGTCTGTAACTCAATTCAGCTGGAGAAAATTATATGTCTATAGCACACACGACTTAACAACACACGCACAAAAACAAAACAAAGGCCATCAAGCAAGCCCGTGGCAAGGGCGACGTGTTTTTGCTTAAGACCAGGTGTTAAAATGGAGTCCTAACGTGCTGCTGTCCGGGTGTTTATAGAATGAGGAAAATACAAAGGTTTTCAGAGGAAGCGCACACCGAGCTGAGTCAAGCGCTCGGCACCTCGCGGCTCCTCCCCTCCCTCCGCCCCGTGCTCCGGCCCGCATCCCCATCCTCCTCCCTCCTCTCCATCCTGGGTCCACCTCCCTCCTCATCCTCCTCTCCCCGCCCCATCCTCCTCCCTCCTCTCCATCCTGGGTCCACCTCCCCCCTCATCCTCCTCCCCCCGCCCCATCCTGGATCCTCCTCTCCATCCTGGATCCTCCTCCCTCCATCCCATCCTCCTCTCCCCGCCCCATCCTCCGTCCCCCGCCCCATCCTCCTCCCTCCATCCCATCCTCCTCCCTCCATCCCATCCTCCGTCCCCCGCCCCGCTCCGTGCCCGCCGACTTCCTCCCCGCCCCTCCCGAGCCGGCTATTAAAAGCTGCTGACGTCAAAGGGACGGCCATCTTTGATGAGGGCAGAGCTCACGTTGCATTGAAGACGAACCCTCGGGGAGGTCAGGCGCTGTCTTTCCTCCCTGCTCGGCGGATCCTCCACGCTTGCAACCTGCAGGGGATCGGCGAACACCACCACCCTCCGGAGAAGCCAAGGTAAGGAGACCATCGCCCAGCTTGAGGCTCTGGCTCTGGACGGCTGCGTGCCCAGAAGGGACCCCCCCAGCTGGGCGGCCCAAGTGAGCCTGGGCACATCCAAGTGTTTGCACACTGAGGGTGCGGTATTCCGGGTGTGCACGTCTGGTCAGACTCCCGTCTGGGGCTTTAGAAAGTATTTTCGAGGTGAACTGCGTGGGGAAGGGAAGGAGGGGGATACTGCAGATGGAGCGATGAGGAGGAAGAGCAAGGATACATACCAAATAATAACTTACTCCTTTGCAACAGTCGTGGGACCCTCTCGCTCTTCCATTTTGCAATGCAGTTTTTGGAGATGTTTAGCAGGCTGAGGGTTAAGAGGCTTGTTTTCTTTCTGTAGACCAAAAAAAAAAAAACCCTAATCAAAACAAAAAGCCAGCATATTGTTCTAATCTTCTTCTGATTGTGGTCGTTAGCGCGCTGTTACCCTGGGAAGAATTTAGGAGAAGGCACGGGGTGGGTGCTGGGGAGGCCAGAGGAGCCGGGTCGAGTTCCCGCCCCGGGCAAGGGGACTTGATTTATGCCACCTGCTCCTCGTCCGCTGCGGGCTGCTGGGAGGGCTTTGCGGAGGGCTGGCGCGGTGGGCTCGCCCCGGGGACTGCGGCGGCTCGCGCTCAGCACCCTGGAGAGCGGGGCCGAGGACAGCACCGCGGACAGCGCTCCGCCACTGCGCCGCATCCACCTGCAGCAGACGCCTGGCGGGGGGAACTAGATGTGCCAGCGCTGAAGGCCAAGTCCTCTGTCCGAGCCTCTGCTCTTAGAGACCCTGGATAGACCAGGCATAGGTGGTGGAAAGAGAAAAGGAAAAAAAAAACACATATTCAGTCCACAGAGACTTGTCTACTGCCCTATTCACCTCCTGCATACCATCAAAAAAAAAAAAAAAGCCTACTTGTAGAAATCTCCTATGTTGCTGTCTGCTTCTCTTCTTTTTGCTTTTTTAAAATAACATGCATGAAGTCTCTAGGACGACATATAGATATTTGGTTTTGTTTTTAACAGAGTAAATCAATCTTCACATCTTGGGTGGGCATGTTTGGGGTATATATAAAGATTCCCAAACTGTTTACAGTAGTCATGTCTCTATAAATATTTCCATTTGAGAAAGATCTAGGATTAACAGAATTATTTAGTGAAAATCCACACTATCACAAAAAAAATACATCTTTGAGAACTATACCTCTCTGGTTGTGGACTCAAGTTAGTGGAAATATTTCCTATCAGTATCAGTTATTGCAGGCCAGTAGTTTTGTGTTGTTGTTGTTTGTTTGTTTTGACAACAAGACTGGTCTGGCCCAGGAGAATCCAACCATGTCCTTCAGGATAGAGCAGACGACAGAACCAGGGTATTAGAATGAAGCTGGATTCTGACCTAAAGAGCTACTGCAATTTCTGTTACGGCACTGCGGGATTTTGCTGCGGTGGTGACAAGTACTTTAACCATATTTCTACTTTGAGACTTGGAGTTTCCGAGTGAGCAAAAAAAAAAGTCACAGCAATGTTCCTCTTTGATTCATGCAAATAAAACTGTCATGAAATGCCCACGATCAAAATTGTACTGTTTAAGTAGCTGGTGTCATATATAAAAATATATACAGCCTGGTCAAGAAATACTATCATAATCCTTCTAAAAGACTCAATGTAGGATCTTGTATTGTGTTTAATCAGGCACAAGTTAAAATATTTTGTTCACCTATGGAAGGTTGTTTTTATGCCAAGCTATTTATTTATTACATAATGTGTTTTCTTTTCATGGTTAAACATCTGTTTGCTCATGTTTGCACACATATATTGATCTGTAAAAATATTTGGGATGGATATCAATTTAAGCATGTGTAACTGCATGAATGAAGTTTGTAACTCTGAAATTTTCAGACAAAAATTAACAACTGTGTTCTAGTTGTGGGAGGAAGGGAGTGAATATGGGCAAGAATCGTGAAAAATGCTTTGACTTCATGCTACATGTCCAGACAGCTCTCTGCATAGTTGCGTCAAATGAAAAGCCTAATGCGGCCGGAATTACGTGCTTGGACACTGGTAATTACTGCTGAGTTTGTTTGCTAGTGGAAGGCTGGAGGGTGCGGGGAGGAGGTGGCGGACTGCAGTTGAGCTCACGAAGCATAAGACTGGGAGGAAGAGGCAATGCCTGGTGATGGGGCTCATTCTCATAGAGTGTACTGAAAATGAAAAGCATCATTGAGTCAGGAATTTAATAGATACATTGTTGACAGGCCTTCTAGAAAAGAAGCTAAGATTTCATATATTGAGTTTGAATTTTTAAAACCTGAGCAGTGTGGTGAAGGAAGCTGCAGTAGGCAGATGGAAGGACGAGCCAGGAATCATTCACGCAGTCCCTCTGATGCCTGTGCAGCCCATCCACGCAGCTAAACAAGCACCTACCTGCTTGTTTATTCATTGGCGTTTTCCATGTCATCGTCTTGGCATAGGAGAACCACTTACCGTCTGCTTAACATGCCTGATGAAATCTCAAAAAAAAAATAATTAAACGTTTTATTTCTACTTTGTTAGGCATGCACAATCACAGCTGCACAAATACAATATAAACTGATCCTCAGGTAGCTTGTCTGAGATATTCCCAAGTTGAGGTGATGAACTGCGAAATGTTTGTGTTCTCCGGTCACCTTCAGAAGCTGCGTAGCAAGGGGCCTTGAGCAGAATGTGTAGGTTTAGGCCGTCAAATGCAAGAAATGACTCAAGGAAGATCTTGAGAGAGGAGACTAGGAGGAGAAATATAGACAGAGGCTGCTTTTCAGATGATGTACTATGAATAAACAATGTTTCCTGTGTGGTGGGACTGTTTTTGCAGTTCTACCAAGCTAGGAAAATCCGTGTTTTCAGCCTCGATGCCGAGTGTTTTTGCAGTGTCATCCCCTGACAACAGGGACTCACCTGATAGGAAGATACTGATCCATCATCAGTCAGCACCAGATACTTAAGTGAGCTCCACAGTAAGAGACAAAATTGCATCGTTAATGGCCTTTGACCTCAGTAGTTTAACATCTGGAAACTAAAATGCAATAAAACGGTGGAAGGTAAATTTGTGAGGGTACGTATCATTAACTCTCGAGTGAATGTGGCCAACAAAAACGAGCGTAAATTCCAAGGACAGCAATGTTGCAGCGGACTCAATGATCTGAAAGCAGGGGAAGAACTTGGGTTGTCTTTTGGAGGTTGGAAGCAGGCTGGAGAAATCTGCTAAGTAAAAGTTACAGCATAAGGAGAACAATTCGGGAAAGTTTCATATGCTGGACAGCAAACCTTGACAGTGCCCGAGGAAGCGGGGTGGGGGAGTGGTAAGCTGTGTGTGTGTGTGTGTGTGTGTGCGCACGCACATGCACACTTGAACATAATTGGAGCCTGCTGTGGAAGGTCTTAAATGCCAAACTCATAATTTGGTACTTGATCCTCAAAAAATGTTTTCCAAACAGAAACTAATGCAACAAACTAACCAAGTCTTCTTTTTAATAGCCAGCAATTGCCACTGACATGGAGGGTTTAACTTACATTCTTTTGGAAATAGGAGAAAATGCTATTAGAAGGAATCATTGATTTTAAAAATATTGCTTCTCATTGAAAAATTTTTAACATGCAAGGCCTGCCCAGAAATTAATTATAAGTTTCAACTTCTTATTTCTAACGGGAGTACATTTGTTTAAGGTGGGCAAGCGCCAGGGAGATGGAAAGGCAGTCAGGTGTTGAGGAATCTCAGAAGAAGCACTTGAATGATAAACAGGATGCAGGATGGCCCCTTGTACCCTCTGAGCATTCTGCATTGCCAAACACTGACTGGATGGATAAAAAAAGATCACATCTCCCAAGTGTGTTTCAGGCAGCAAAACAGATGAATAAGAATGGAGGTGATGGTAGGGTAAAATTTTGAAAATCTGCAAAAAGGAAAGTGGGCCAATTTCTTTTTCTACCAACCTTGCTGATGCTTGCTGATTGTCCTCCAGATCCAGTGGAATCTAACCTATACCTATTGCTTATACAACTGTGTGGCTAATATCCTTGCCAGCAGAAATGCAAGATTACAAATTCTGATAGAACTGCTAAACCGAAAGAGCCCAAGAAGCAAAAAAATCGCCATCACAGATGTAGAATTTATTGCTATTTCGTTCTGGCTATAAAACATCAAGAGACGAGCCTCATTTGTTCTTTTCTACAACACTGGTGGGAGTGACATCATGAGGTAATGATCTGATTTCCAGGTGAACCCCCTGGGTTTATAGGGAACTCATGGTATCTGATGCTTTAGGAAGAGATCAGGACCTGAGGGCCTTCAGATAGCAAGTAAGAGGAAGGGAGAGGCAGTGGAATGTGTGAATGCCCCCACATTTAGAATAAGTTAGCCTGACAAGAGGAAAAAAGGCTCAGAAAATTCCAGAGCACCTCAGTTATGCAATGAATCCTTCAGATTTGCTACTGTTGCTATAAGAAAAGTGTCCAGTCTTTCTACGTCATCATCTTTCCCAGGATCTTCAGCACTTCCCCTCAGATAAAAATCCAAAGCAGCTTTCTAATTTCTACCTGGACAATGCAAACGCTAGTGGTGATGTTAGAAGACGTCACTCTGGCTTAGGACAGAAATTCGCACACACATGATTAGTCAGAACGGATGTGTGAGGCACCTGATGTAGGAAGTTCACTGAGCCTTCATACCCTGCAGGTGGTCAGGTGGCTATCCTGTCATAGCCATAGATGAGGTGAAGGAAGTAGAGCAAGACCAAGTAATTTGGCATAGGACTTACGCAGCCAGTCTGACCCCAGAGACTAAGCTGGTGACGAGATATTGTGCTGTCTCTCAATCTACGTTTTTCATGGTGGTCACATGAGAAGCAGAGAAGGTATGTGTTTTTCTGCCCTTTTTTTTTGCCATCTCTTTTCCCTCTCATTTGGGCATTAAGCCATGATAGGAATGATGCTACTCAGCAGCCTGGGAACCCCGCTTGTGATCTTTGGAACAACTGCCTGTTTTTAGCTAAGTCACGCAACCACTGTTGAACTGTTTGTTCATTTGCACAAAAACAAAAATGAACTAATGCTGTTCTCTGTCCCTGCCATGCAACAGCCAGTGAAATCAGTGGTGACCACCCCCTGGCGGTGTTTGACACAGCTGGTATTGCCCTACAGTTCTTCAGCAACTCACCCCGCCGCCTCCTCTCACCCCATCGTAAGATTAATACATCCATTCCCAATCCTCCCTCCACTCCACCAAGGCTTTGGTGTCATCTTTCTAAAGCCTTCCTGATCAGACTTAAGAAATCCTGGATTTTCCCTAAAAGTTCTGCTCTGAGTCGTCACTGCTTTGGCTGTCTCCTGTCCTTCTCAACCTGGTTGTAACTGTTTGGCATTTACGATCCTCTATAGCATGTAAAACTTTTATTTGTTCAATTAACTGTTTCTTTATCTCTTTGGACCCTGTTTGATATCACTTATATTCAACATTTCTTCAGTTTTTCTTCCTCTGAGAGTTAGAAAAGAGAAAAAAAAAACAGAGAAACTTTTCTATTAGCTGCTGTATGCTTTAAAATTGCCATTTTATTTTTTTAAAAATGAAAAAAACAATAATTGTCCATGAAACACTTTTGTAGGTGTAAGAATTCATCCTTCCCTTTGCCCTCCCTCCTTCCCCGTGCTCCCCTTCCATCAAAAAATGCCATTTCCATAACACTGAAATCTCAGGATGCTGGCAGTCCATTCAACAACCAATCACATTGGGAGAATAACAAATAAAGCAACATAAAGAAAGCTCTGAGAACGTGGAGAGGAGGGAGTTTCAAGTCTGGAGGGATTAAGGTCGGAGGTCAGCAGCTGTGACACAGAATTTATTACGTTCATAGTCACAAGCCGATGCAGTTCACATGTCCCGGGAAAGACATCCCCTTTGCCGTCACATCGGCTGTGGTTCTCACATCTCTGCACCACAGCTCGACAAGGAGATGCTAAGTGACTTCCTTATTGCTGACTCACAGACGTTACTATCAGCTGTGGTTAACTAATGGGTGAAAACAAATCTGTACCCCCAAAAAGAGATAAGGAGGAATGCTGTTTGAAGCTTGGTGTTTCCTTCTGACTGCCTAATCAGCAGTCTAGAGAAATTCCAAGTCAATTATGCCGCATGTGCAGGCTTGATGCTGAATGACAGCTTACTGGATCCATGGGTTGCTCTCTTTGGTTTTGGAGAAATATTTCTGACCCTCTAGTTTGTTGTTGTAGATCTGATTCAATTCCTATTACCCCAAAGAACTCACTCTTTCAATGGAGATGGTTGGCACTTTCTGCTGGCACGCCATGGCTTCCAATGTGATCCGTTTTTATACTTAAAAAGAGCAAGGTTATTTTCTTTCTAATAACAGGTGCTACCAAAGGACCACCTGGTCTCCACTTCCTCAACACTTTCTCAGATGACACTAGTCGCAGGTTTTCAGCTTGGTAGGTGACATCCCATGCCTTCAGGCATGAATCTGTGGTTTCTTCCTGTGGAGGAAAATGAAAGCCTCTCAGGTGCGCCCCCTGAGGACAGAGCCCAGCCTTACACTCCTGCCTCAGTCCTTTCTGGGAATCCTTACTTGTGAACGGTCCTGCAACTGGACAAAGCTCCCTTTCCACGAAGAGTGTCAGCTCAAGGGGTTGACCTCTTTTATTATATTCAGCTATTATACAGTTTCAAAGAATAATGGCTAGCAAATTATAAAACAATGAATTTTTCAAATTTTCCTGCAGTTAGTCCAGTGCTGGCCTGATAGTTAGTTACAGGTAAATCATGCTGACTTTGCCTTTCAGAAACAGAAATAAATGCCGGAAATACTGCTGGGACGAAAACTAGGAAACCATTTTCTTAAGTGGTAGTCCTACTGAGTGAATATTTTGTTTTAATGGAAAAGTCTGTGGTAATTGCAAACTTTATTGGAAACCAAAAGAGTATTCCTGATTTGTGCCTGAGTGATTGCTGAACAAATATACTTTTTTTCAGTTCAATATGACTGCCCATATAGAACTGAAACATACTACAGCACTTTAATTTTCAAAAAAATTTCTTTAGGAATTTGCCATATACCAGCAATACACTCAACTCCTTTGGTTACTGAAGATCTGACAGTAGATAAAATAAGTATGTGTCTACCTTTAATGGATTATACTTAGCAACCCACTTTTTAAAAAAAGATTTATTTATTTTTATTACAAAATAAGATATACAGAGAGGAGGAGAGATGGAGAGGAAGATCTTCCCTCCAATGATTCACTCCCCAAGTGACCGCAAAGGCCGGTGCTGGGCCCAGGGCCCATCTGAAGCCAGGAGCCCAGAATCTGCTCTGGATCTCCCTCGAAGGTGCAGGGTCCCAAGGCTTTGGGCTGTCCTCCACTGCTTTCCCAGGCCCCAAGCAGGGAGCTGGATGGAAGTGGGGCCGCTGGGATTAGAACTGACATCCATATAGGATTCCAGCACGTTCAAGGCGAGGACTTTAGCTGCTAGACCACTGCACCGGGTCCAGGAACCCACTTTGAGCTATTAAGATTTTGGAATATGTAAACAACATGTTTCACATATTCCTTTCAGAATTATTCAAGTATGGGGGCCCGGCGTCATGGCCTAGCGGCTAAAGTCCTCGCCTTGAACACCCTGAGATCCCATATGGGCACCGGTTCTAATCCTGGCAGCTCCATTTCCCATCCAGCTCCCTGCTTGTGGCCTGGGAAAGCAGTCGAGGATGGCCCAAAGATTCAGGACCCTGCATCCATGTGGGAGACCTGGGGGACCTGGGGGAGGTTCCAGGTCCCCGGCTTTGGATCGGCGCAGCACCGGCCGTTGCGGTCGCTTGGGGAGTGAATCATCGGACTGAAGATCTTGCTCTCTGTCTCTCCTCTCTGTATATCCGACTTTGTAATAAAAATGAATAAATCTTTAAAAAAAAGAATTATTCAAGTATTCCTTTCAGATTCTAAGATAATAGCCTAACTTGTAGCAGAACTAGGCTGTCTATACAAAATACACAGTTGACTAATATTTTCTACTAAGAGGCCAGTATCTAAAGACAGATTGCTCCATCATAAACGAATGTACGTACAGATCTGGCCTCAGCCATTGAAGAATTAAATGTATAGATATATAAATGCATAGAGGTATACCTTTGTGTAAATTGTATCTCAATGCACCTGACAATTGGGATTTCACTACGCTTCCCTTTTATCGATGTCTGTGTTCTCTTATCCAAATGTGTTGTAACTTTCACCTGAACTGACAATATCCCATCACTCACTGGGGAGAAGTCAAACTTCAAGAAACCTGGTACCTCTTCAGCAAGAAAACTCACATCCAAGACTAAAATTCACGGAGCAATGCAAAGTGGCCAAGTGAGAAATGACCATTTTCTTTGAAGGACAATACCTTTCAGGCCAGTCTACCGCCCTCCTCTGAAAACTCCTTATCATTAAACAAAGTTCAGGATTCATGAGCAACAGCAAGTGTGTCTTAGTGAATCCGCTGCTCTTTTAAAACTTCACCCTTTATCAATGAGCAGTGTCACTTTGCTCTGTAGATGTCTATGTTTGCCTCTGTAAGTAGACCATGGAAATCCCTGAGAACAAGGGCTCTAGGTTAGCCGTATTTGGATCCTTTGTATCTGTAACCCGGCCTCTCACAAATCGCGTATGCAGAAAGTGTTTGAGTGCATGGGACACCTTCCTTCCCCTTTGCAGAGAAAGGAATCCTACCACTGGAAGTAATGCTGCTCTTTATTGATCAAATGCTAGGATCAGAGCAACACAGGAATTGTCCTACAGACCTGCATGTAACTTCATCCTAAATATTGCAATAAACATATCCCAGGGAGGTAGTTTGGTTCAGCCCAACTATCTGTCAAACTGTGACAAATAGTTTACTATTTCAACTTGTTGTTCCATCACCTATGAGTCAGAAGTGCAAATGCTAATGAAGGAGCAGAAGATGCTCAAGGCAAATGCTGCTGAAACCAGGTGTGTATTCAGAGACCAAAAGCCATTGCCCAAGAGCAGTTTAAGTCAGTTATGCATGCAAACCTAAGCTGGTAGGCATACCCGAGAATATATTTGCAATTTTTTAGTGTTCACTGGAATAGTAAGGTTATTTTTTTTAAGATTTACTTATTTTTATTGGAAAGGCAGATGAGATGTACTGAGAGAAGGACAGAGATTAAAATTTCCATCCACTGGTTCACTCCCCTTGTAGCTGCAGTGGCCAGAGCTGAGCCGATCTGAAGCCAGGAGTCAGGAGCTTCTTCCTGGTCTTGAACAGACGTTTAGGATCCCAAAGCTTTGGGCCATCCTCTACTGCTTTTCTAGGCCACAGACAGGAGCTGGATCACAGGTGGAGCAGCCGGGACACGAACCAGCGGCCATATGGATCCCAGTGTGTGCAAGGCAAGGATTTAGCCACTGAAAAGGTAGAATTACAGACAGGAAGAAGAGACAAAAATCTTCCGTCTGCTGTTTCACTTCCCGAATGACCACAACAGCCAGAGTTGGGCCAGTCCGAAGCCAGGAGTCTGGAACTTTTGGGTCTCCTACAGGAGCGCAGGAGCCTTAAGGACTTGGGCCATTCTCTACTGCTTTCTTGGGTAACAAACAGGGAGCTGGGTTGGAAGTGGAGGATCTGAGACTCAAACAGGTACCGATATGGGGTGCCGGTGCTGTAGGCAGAGATTTAGCCTGCCACCGTGCTAGCCTAAGTAAGGTTATGTTTTATGTCACTGTCCATTGAGACTCATAGTCATTGGGGGATATATTTTTCCTGCAGCTTACACTTGTCCTCAGTGTCATGCATTTGCTACAGCTTTGTTGTTATAATTGGCAGGGTGAACACAAACTCTCCCAGTTAATTTGTCTTCCTGGAAAGTATCCTCCAGAGATGGCCATCTCTAACTCTTCTAAATAGCATGCTCTTTTCTAGGAGAGAAAAATAAACTTAGTCGTGATGTAGTAAATTTGTTCCATTTGACTTTGACCTTCAAAATTGAATTTTGTGTCTTTTCTCAAGACACAACTAAAACCTCTGGTCAATTATTATATGCCCTATTTTCTACAGAGAAGGAGGAAAATCCTTCACTTAATAGGCAACCACACCCAAAAAGTAGCTAACTGAATGCCTATTGTGTGTTTTGCTAGAACCTTGACCTATACTTTCTTGTTTAATTACCATTGCCACCTTAAGAAAGCTTGTATTCTTGTTCATCTGACTGCCGTGTCCATGTTTTCCTCACTGTCTCATGAATACTCCCTGAGTGGAATACAATCCACTTAGCCTTTATCCTAGGGAGTGTATTCCTGGTTTGCAGAGCACAACAGAGCACAGTCCTCCAAGTTAGAGTCATATGTGGGGGTATGAGTGACCCGGGGAGTGCAGAACTGGGAGTCAGGTGACTGTGTACCTGCTCTCCCACACACTTGAACGACCCTGGACAGCTCACTTAGCATGAACCTCAGTTCTCCCATCTGTAAAAATAACAATAGGTGCCCAGAATATATCAGGTCGTTGTCACGTGACCTAAAGCACCTGGTATTTGTACTGTTAGCTCCACTCTCCTGGGAGAGAGCAAAGGATGGGTGCTACATTTTATTATCTGCCATTTGCCATACCAGATTTCCAATTCTCTTTATTGCCAGTTACGTGAAAGCCATATGCTTCCTTTCATTTTTATTATGCTGTTTGCTTAAAGAATCAACAGGTCTTAGTATCACGTCATTGTTTAGCCTGAACACCATGCATGATAAATGGGGGAAATATGCCAACAGTTTTTTTTTCCTTCTAGGGATGATTTAAAATTGCCTTTGATTAATATCTGTGTTGGGAATGGCCTCAAGATTTTCAGAGTACTGTTGGATACTCAGAGAGGCTCGGTTGTCATTTAACTAACCACTTGTCCCCTTTTACTTAATACCTTGGATTTTTAAAGGCCCTTGAGGAGTTAAAAGAGATGATATGCAAAATTCCCTGCTATTCTTTAGTTTATGAAAGAGGAATCTGCTTCAAGCTATTTAGTGAACCATTACTGAAGCCACATCTGTGGACTTATTTTGTATTCAGCCTTGTGTTGAGGGTTTTGTTGAGAGGAGGGTAGGTTCTTTATTAAATATCATGTGTGCATATCCTTGTTTATGCACACAATATACAAAGAAACTGAAAGTTTTTGGAAATCCATATTATGAAAGATTTGTGCATGGGTTTCAAAAATATTTTGCACTAAAATAAGCAAAATGAACTTATTTCCTTTTTGCTCATAAATGTTTTGAAGTGCGCTTGTGTGAGAAAAAAGGCAGAACTCAAAGTTTCTTCTTTAAGTCAGCTCTTGGTGTAAGATCCATACATGTAGCACCTCATTCCCATTAATTTCAGCCTTCCTCATAAACCAGTAAGTACAAAGCCTGCGTAGCCAAGTTATATGAACTGTAAAATCTAGGTTTTCACTTCAAAGTTATGAAAAAGTTCCAAGGGTGTTACACACAATACTCTTATAATCTGCTTTGTGAGAAATTCCTGAAAACCTGGGCCCCTAACAAGAAACACCTTACTACCTTGCCAGAAAATTATTTGAAGTCCATACTGTATTTTGAGCATCTAATATGTGCTAGTTATTATATTAATGTCTACTCCTGAGTAGTGGTTTTGGTTTCACACTGTTTGGTTAGCACCTTAATAAGGATTTTAAGATGACACATACAACCCCTCCTAGATGAACTAACTGATGCATAAAAAAGAGTTATAATTAAATGTCATGCATTTCATTGAAGCTGGATTGAAAAAATATCATTATAATCAGCAGCCAGAGTTACATAATCTCACTCCCTTACTCCAAGGCTAGACTTTGGGACCAAGGCTAGACAACGGGACCATCTGGACAGTGTCACCAAAGGAGAAGGGTCATCAGAAACCCGTGTCATCAGACAGGTCACATAGAAAAACAGAGGACCCACTCTTTCTCTTTCCCATTCCTCCTAAACACAGAGCCTGCCTCAGGCTTCTAGCTTAAAGGAACAGCAAATGCAAGCTTGCTGTGGGCAAGACGATCCTACAGAAAAAGTCAAACAGGAGACTGAACTCATGGCTTATTTCCTGTATCACAGAGCAGTTAGGATTGGATTGGGAGCAGCAAATGAAGGAAGGAACAAAGGGGATCAGGAAATATACATACCTCACACTAGGACCCCCTAAGAGTGAAAGTCCTCTTTTTATGGAAAAGGTAGGATTTGGTGAGTCTCTGTGAGGATGAAAATACTTCTTCTTTTAACAGCAGATGAGAGGGAAATTTTGAGATTAGATTTAAGATCTCAAGTGAAATGGCACTGACCTTTCACTATCCACGGTTAATCACATTAGGACATTGGTTCTCAAACCGCTCTCTGGCCCAGCAGCAGTGGCTCAGAGTTAGGCAGGAAGGCAGTTCTCAGGGCCCACTGCAGAATTTTACACTCTAGGACTGTACTCCGATCATCCCCTTGTGGTCCTGATGCATGTGAGAACCACTGCCCTGGAAAGCTTAGTCATCCTTCCCAGGGTTCACATCTCTCTCAAACTCAGTCTGATCAGGTTTGGATGTTTTCACTGTTGTTCGTCTTACCAAATCAGTGACTGGATAGTTGGAGAGAAGCCTACCTAGGGACAAGCCTAGAAGCCACTACTCACCTGTCTTTAGTAACAAAGATGCTGCTGTTCATCTAGGGAGTTTGAGATGAGGAAAGTGCGGGTCCACAAAACAAGGACAAGAGTCTTGGGTGAACTTTCTTTTTAGTGCTTTATCTCCTGCAAAGATGACTCGGGCTCCAGTTTGTTATAATCTTCCTCCTCAAAGCTTGTCAAAACTTACCATCTCACTGATAAGTAGGGCAACCTCTTTCCTCCCTCTGCAGTCCCCACCAGCAGCGTTGGAATGTACCAGAGAGGGACACTTGTCCCCCTCCAACTACAAAGGATGAAGCAGTTTCTGTGGCTCCTGCTCTTGCCGTAGGTGCAAGGAAGGGTCTGGCATCTTTACACCCCCAACCCCTTGTAATTCCTTGTTTCCTGTTCTGCTTCAGAGCACCAACCACCCTTGGAAAAGTGGTCTCGATGCCCCTTTATGCTCTCTTATTTAAAATGATGGGTTTGGAGACCTGCCACAGAAGTTAAAATTACACTTTTAAAAATGACAAATGATGAAGCCTAGTAAAAACTACTCACCAATCTGATAGAGTGAGCACTTCAACCAGTGCTCCTCACGCACACTTCAGCGTTCTTTCTACTGTTCGCACAGCCTTGTCATGGCTGCCTCCATGGCTTCCAACATCGAGGAAGTTCCTATTGGAGAGTAAGCCTGAACAAGGCAGAAAAACTGGAAGAGATGGAGACAGAATGTAAGAGTAAACAATGACGGGCCAGGGAAACAGAGTGATGAGCCCAATGGAGTACAGTGAAGATTTGGAAAGATGTTGGTGAGATATGCCTTCCCTGAAAGGTGGCATTTGAGCAGGGGTGAAATCGCCTTTGAACTCAGGGTCTTCTAAGCTCCCTCCACGCTACACCTTTGATAGAACTCCAGAATGTTCTTTAGGAGCAATAAAAATAAAACAGGTCTTGGGCTGAATAATACAAATATGCATTCCCATCATCATCTCATTTGTCTTCCAGATTTCAAGGCCAAGGGCACCTATAGCTCCAGGAGGTAGAGAAAGTGACGTCTTGAAAGCCCAACGGCCCACAGGGATCACAACAAGATCAGCTCTGTCCTCTGGCTACAGAGCCTCCTCCTCTGGCTCCTTTTGCCTCGGTAGGAGCAAATTATATGCACAGATACACTAACAAGCTGGGACACCTTGTTGTCTGTAGGCTCAAAGACTTAAAGATTAGAGACAAACCAAGGAACTGGTGTGGAATTTCCTGACAATCTTAATTCATGCTCCTAGATGCTTCTATAACTGCTTAGACTGTAGCCCTAGTGAGCTTCATGAGGCTGTACGCGGCTTAGTGGAGAACCTGATACCTCTGCCTCCACCACTGGAGCCCATCTTTCTGTCAGTCACCACAAAGAGCAACACGCAGGGTTGACAAAGAATTGAATACTGGACTGTAGGAAGACACATAGGCTCTGGAAAGGAGGGCTGGGACTAAGCATGCTGTTAGGCCATATGACCTTGCTTCCTGGGCACCAAATTTAGCTTGAAGGTCAAACCCTTATTCATCAATTCTTCTTTGTAATCTTATTATGCTCTGACATTTTTTTCTTTCTAATGTATGCTGATTTTCTACTTTAGTTTTCTGAGTGGAGTTTCCCATGTGTTATTAACTTGGAAATTAGTACTTCCAGTTTAGTGCTGGAAGCTCATGGTTGGTTCTTTCCAAGTGCTCTTTCCTCCCAGCTCTGGCTCAATGGATCAGAGCTGGCCTTTCATCAAAACAGTCCTGTCCTCCTCATTATTTTTCACATGCTTTTTTTGAATTTGACAGATAACTGACTTGAATTATGTCTTCTATGGGCACCCTTGAGTTTTATGAGGTCACTCACCAAGCAATTGCACAGTGAAACCTCTTTCAAGACAATTCTTTTTACCAAATCATTTCTACATTGTGATCTAATTTTTTATCTCCATGACAGCTCTGGACTGGAATGCAAGATGATAAATGGTAACTACTTTGCAGATGTAAAAACTAGGACATAAGAAACGTGACTTCCCTGAAAAAGATCACTTATTTGGTGACAGAAACTATTCAAGGATGAAAGTTGACCAGATGCCTAGTTCCAATATCTTGTTCCTGATTCATAGACAGAAAACTACTAAGCCATAGGCTTAATATTAGTTACATACTGAATACCTTAAGTCAGGCTCTTTCCTCTCTTACTTGCTACAGAGTCTATAATTTCTTGTCTTTAATATTCCTGGTCGAGTCCATGTATTATTGCTTTCTCAGCCCCGAAGGCATTTGAGTTTGCTTCCACTGCCTAACAAAGTTAGAGTTCTTGCGGAACCTACCATCTGCTAGAATCAGAAATGACTGTAGATTTTCTTGGTTACTTTATCATGATTCTTTCCTGTGAATGTCTCCATAAGCTACGTCTACATTCTGAGAAACAACATTGGGCAAATAAAGCTGGACTAAGTATAATAACCAAGGTTGTTGATCCAAAGAGAATGCCAGGTGTTTTAGGGTTCTGTTTTCCTCACCAATTCCACTGACGACATGATCAAAGTGATAGATCCCTTTTCTGAGTGATATATTTTAGTATATAAATATTTAGAATTCTATAGAACATTAGTTATGTTGGAGTCACTGAGATATTTAAAAATCCTTAGTGGTAAAATGTACATTAAACCTGACATCATTAACACCTTAAATAGCAATATTTCATGGTGAGTATAATACCTATCATAATTTTGAAATAACAGTAAAAATATATGATATTTGGGGAAATTTACAATGAGTATGAAGTGAATGAAGAAGACTGTGGCTTCTATTGGTGACACATCAATAGCTGATGCACCACTCTGAAAAGGAAGCCAGTTGAGTGGAAGGGGACAATTCATATGTTGTCCAGACACCAGTGACTGCTGGGCAGCCCTGGAGCAAAGATGCATGTTGTATAACCAACCATTGCACAACCTTAAGCTATGCACAGCAGCCTTTTCTTCTGGCTTATGAGCCTGTCAATGGGTCCTTTGGGTCTTCAACCAGCTGGTAGGTTGGCTGGGGTCTGGTGGGTCTGCAGTGTGTGCTCTCCCATGTCTTGTGGTTGGTGCTGACTCTCAGTAGGGGCACTGGAGGCATCATACAAAAAGCTAGATCAAAGTGTTGACATGTGGACATGGTGGGCTCCACCGTCCATCCTGGACATTAATCCCACAAACAATGGAATCTATGCATGCATCATTATTGCCTAGCCACCCCAGGCCTGTCCTTTCCTTTCCCACCCCAACTTGGAGTCTTTGGTGTTGGGGGTTCTTGTCTCAAGGGCACCTGGAACACGTGGCTACATTTTCTTCTAGGTAACCAAACCAGCAGACTGAGTGAGCAGGTATATTCAGGGGTCAGACATAGGAAAATTTTCTCTTGAACCTCTAGGATGACTAAGCGTTTCTCTATTTGAATTAGATGAGGCTTCGGGGATGGAGGGGCAGAGAAGCAGGCGGGGCTGGTAGGAGGAAATAGCATCTTATTGTTTTATGGTTCTTTTTCTATATCTGAAATCTGACTCCTACCTGTCTTGTTGAGGGTAATTTTCTTTGAAGTTTTCAGTCTGTCTCTCCAGAAATTCCCCTGTTTAAGCAAAGTTCCCTTTCTCCTCTAATTACAAGAGTTACCTATAATGGCAGAAACCATTCTCAGCCCTCCACCCCGCTCTAGAGCGCTTTGGCAATGGGAACCCCAAGGGAGGAGGCAGTGGAAAAAACCCAGAAGGCTTTTCAACTGTGCTGCTGCGTCATGGAAAACAAGCCAGGGAACAGCTCCCAAGCTCACAGCACGCCCCACCAACCCCTTGTCTTACTGATTTCATCTGTTAGCAGGGCACATCTGACTCACCCCGCCCCCTCATCGGGCACTTCTCAAGTCTGCTGAAGCCAGGTGGCAGACCCCTGACACTCGAGCCCTACCCACAAGATCGGTTTACTTGGTCTGATTTCTATACCAGCTACGGCTTACTGAATCTTAAAAAATAAATAAGTAAATAAACCCAGAAATGAAATTGCACTTCTTTCAGGGAGGTGCTTTTTTCTGCCTAGAGTTTCTTAGTTGGGGCCTAGCACCCCCCAAAACAGTCTCTGAGTGAAAGATATGAGTACAGGTGTTTCACTTGAGAAGTGATCCTAATGCTGGCGAATGAACAGAGAAGCTTGGATGAAGGATTCTGATTTGAAGCAAGCCAATTAAGTCGCGGTGTGGAGTAGGTTGCCACCTGCTGAGGCTCATTCTGGCTAGCTACTTCTCTTGGAGCCAGTGTACAATGTGCCTGAACTGCACCATGTGCCAGTTCCATCCTTCATTGGCTATGGCTGCTTCCAGGGTGTCAATTTACACCCCAAGACCAGCGAAAGCCTAGCGGTGACCAGTGCTGCCTCACTTGCAGGTGCAGGGTTAGCAGTTGGAGCTCTGCCATGGGGATGCAGGGAGCACCAAGTTTTGTAAACCATCTTTGCTGGACACTGACACACAGTTCTTTCTGTGTCTCTGGCTTGCATGCATGGATATCGTTGTCCTTCATTGTTCAAACCCTATCTATTAGGCTCCTCCTGGGCAGCTCTGCACCAGGCTGTGAGCTGACATTTTTTTTATATGTGTCATCTCCTTTGATTCTCACGATGACCTGCAAGGTGTTAGCCTTATTCGACAAGTGAGAAAACTCACAGGCAGCAAAGTTCTACTTTAAGTTTCCAAAATGGCAGAGCTGAGATGCCCCCCAGATTGACCCTGCACCCCCTCTGCTGCCGTCTCCACCCGCCTTGATCAGGTGGAAATCTCTTTTCCTGTGGCTTGGAGCCAAGTCCCAGTCATGCCTCGCCCATGGACCACTATTTCCCCTGAATCCTTTCTGTCTTCCTCTCTCCTGTTCCTTTATCTTTTCCAGGGGCCTCTGTGAGTTAATTCTTATTTTTTCAGCCTCTCACAAGGCTTCTCATTCTCCAGGGCCCCTTTCCCTCTCCAAACTCTTGACGTCTTTGAATCTCCAAATATTTAAATACATCCTCACTCACAAGTCCCAGTCTGTGCCCCTTCCATCAAGTGGCAGGTGCTGCTTTGGGCATCCTTTGTGGAGAAGGCACTGGTGAACCATCTTTTTATGGCGCTTTGCCACTTTTATGCTGATCTTACCCATGAGCTGTGGCCAGATTGAACCAAGTGGTTTGTTTTTAAGTATCAGGCCAAAATTTTTAAGTCCCAATTTACTGTTGTTAATATCTTAAAAATAGGATGGCATTAGACAAGGACCAAGAGCAGGAAAAGTTAATTCTAGCCTGCCATGAAGGGAGTGGGAGGGAGGCAACAGCTTTCACAATCTCAGGAAGAAAAGCATAGTAGTAACCACACAGCTCTAGTTTGCAGGTGGCAGGATCCAAGAAGGATGCTGTATGACTCCGTCTTAGAGCTCACATATCTGAGTTCAGAAGAATTTTACTGTTATTTTAAATAGCAGTCTCCATCAAGCATCAAAGCCAGCACTATCTTCTGGTGCTCACAAGCCAGCATCGAAGAATGGTAGGTTCTCTCCATCCTTCACAAGTGCACGCAAGTGTACACACATACACACATGCATGCACACACACTGGAACTGAAAGAACTAAAAGAATGTGGCAAAGATATTTATGGAAATTAGCACATATGTGATGGAGAGTATAAGCATTAGATAGATTTGGGGTTCAAATAGGCTACTTAGATGTCCAAATCTGAAGTTTTTTAATGGAAAAGGAAGATTAGGGGGCCCTAAGCGATTCAGAATTGGCTTTAAATCCCATCTCTGACCCCCAACTCCAGACTCTTTTGGATATCTCAGTGAGTCATCTCCTGCTACAAGTTTAGAAAATAGATGAACTTTACACACACACACATATTCTTTCATGCTTTGCTTGACTACTAGTATTTGTTCTTAGGAATGTATATTTAGGCTATTTCATTACTGAGCAAACATCACAGGGTGTAAACACACAAACCTAGATGGTACAGTCTGCTTCCAGCCCAGGGTACCCAATATGACAATAGTATAACCTATTGCTCCCAGGGCCATGATGAACAAAACAACCCAAGATTAAATCAAGGGCAAGCTAAAATGATGCAATTAAGTAATGAAGCACACTACCTTCTAGTAAAGCTTTTTAAATAAGTAGAAATAATATGCCCTAAAATAAGTTCATAAAGTATATTATAGTAGATAGATCAACTGGTAACAGTTATTATTGTGATCAAGTGTTAGGAACTGTGCATAATTGTGTGTGCTTTGCTTTCCATAACTGGCAGTGCAATAGGCTTGCTTCCACCTGCATCCTCATAAACTTGAAGAATGTGTGATGCTGAACATGGCAAGGGATATCACTAGGTGACTGGAACCTTTCCGTTTCATTATAACCTTACAGAATCACTATTGTGTATGTGACTAGTGATTAACCAGAGCGAGGCTATGCCGCATGTAAACACACCATAGATGATGTTGCAGGTAACATAAGTGCTCTGAAGGGAGATAAGCTAGAAACGGCAGAGAGCAATGATTCTATGTTTGACAAAGCAGGCATTCATGCAAGTACTTTGGTTTTGGACACAGTGGTTTCTTAGTAGATTCAGGCTTATCTACCTTTATACAGTGCAACCTAGATCTCCTGGGATTGCTTCAGGCAGTGGTCCCAGCAACAGAGAATTACTTTAAGAAAACATTATTAATTTCACATTTTTTGCCACTAAGGCTGAGTGTTGTATGTGTGTGAATTCATCCGTGCTCTTCATTCTTGCTAAATGCAATGGGTACTCTCAGTGTTCCCCATTGTAGGTAGAGAGATTGAGATTCCATGAAATTCCGGGGAATAAGCCCAGAGTCCCATGCTAGATCGTGGGTAGGCGCCATGGAATCAGTATCCCCTGAGCCCTGGCCAAGGAGAAGGACAGAGGAAGATAGGATGGGGCAGCACTGGGAACTTCCAGTGGCCTTTCTGGAACATACGTGTATTACTATGTGACAATATTCCTGAAAACCTGGTGACTTAAAACAGCACGTATTTTTGTTTAGTTCAGTGTCCATGGATCAGGACTTTTTGACCGTATGGGGTCATGGAACTACCCTTTCACCTGGTGCCTGGGATCCACACGCAGGTTCACTGGTGCCCATAGTAGGATTCAGTTCTCAGCATTATAGGATGAGGACCTTGCTTCCTGCCAGACATCACTTTTTCTCCCATTAGCCTCTCTAACAGGATATCTAACTTCTTCATCCCTGCAAAGGGGGCTATCTAAGAAAGGCCAGATCCTGATTAAGTCAGACTCACCCCCAAATGAACTCCTTTTTAGTGATTGAAGAGTCAGTGAGTTAGGACCCTTGATTACAGAAACCCCTTTGCCTTGTCCATGTATTATAACCTCATCTTGGAGTGGCATCTTATCCCAGTCACTGGGGCTGTGCGCGCTTTAGGGAAGCAGATTATAGATGTGTGTACCCGGGCCAGAAATGTCAGGGCCACCTTAGACTTCTGCCTTCCACACTGAGGAAACAACTTTTTGCTTCCTTCAGGCATCCTTGGGAGTCCCTTGCACATCTGTGCATGCTCTTGCCTTTGGTGGAGCCTTAGTCCGCATCCCACAGTCCAGATGTTGCCCAGATGACATTTCCCAGCTGCCAGGCTTTTGCCCTGAACTGGGTAATTTTGATGTTTGCAGATCCTTTTGCCAGCCTGAGCTGGGGCCTGCATCTCTCTGGCCTCTGGCCTTGATTGTTTCAATCACAGTTTGCAGGCTGCAGGCGAGGTGAGGCCTTGCAGAGCCTGAACAAAGCAAGCAGGGGGCTTGAAAGTGTTCATCCTCCAGTGTTTGCCATTAGCGCCCTGTGGAGCGATGCAAATGGCTTCCATTGCTTGGTGGAGCCAGCAATCACAGCAGGCACTGGGGGGCCCCTGACATGAGCTACAGGCACCCCTTCGTGAAGCGGCTGCTGGAGGAGATGGGAATTTCCCTCAGGCTCATTGAGCTTCCACAGAGCCAAGCCAAGGGTCTAGGGCTGCTGTCCTGTTCCAGAAAGGCCTGATGTGAACTGAAGGCTGGTGTGGCCGTTCCTAGCAACGCCTCACTCTTGCTTCCCTGGAGTGAATCCTGCCAAAGATAGGCTGCCTTCAACCAAAGAGAGTGACAAAAGTTTTGGCCAGAGCCAAGGGTTGGGACAGACCTTGAGGGGAGGTGGGCTGGCACAGCAGGTACAATTAAGGAGGGAAGTGACATCTTTGTCCTGTGATTGACTGTCAACCTGCAGTATCACCTGAATCACAGGGAACATAGGATGGGTACAACACTTCACATCTGAGCTGTCCTCACTGTGAGAATTGGAGCCCACAGCAGCCAGTGGGTTTCTCTCCCACCTTCTGCCTTCCAGCACATACTTGTGGGGCACCTGCTACTTGTCTGGTTTTGCTGTAGACAACAGAAAGATAGGGGTGAACACATCAGGCAACATCTCCTCTTGTGTCAGTAGCATTTAGTAGGAAAAATCTGTCAAACATACACCTGGACAAGAAAAACTATGAGATGGAGCTAGGACCTAAGTGGAAGGTTGAAATAAAGTAAATGATAATGAGAAGTAGGATCAGGGAAGGTCACTTTGAAATATTTAAGGTAAGGTCATCAGATGATGGGGAGGGTAAGGCAGGTATTTGTGATAGGAGAAAGACAGAGGTAGGGCAAGGTTGGCATTTGAGGACCATCAATGAGCCAGTGCCACTAGACGGAAGTGGGCAAGGGAAAAACAAGAGCAAGGGAAAAAATGAATCAGCCAGGATTCCAGTCTGATTTAAAGACTAGCTTTTGTAAGAAGAGGATTGGGAAGCCTCTGGAATTTAATTTTATTTATTTATTTACTATTTGAGAGGCAGAAAGAGACAGCGGGCTCCCACCCACTAGTCCATTCCCTAAATGCCTGCAACAGGTGATGTTGAGCCAGACCAAAGCCAGGAAGTCAATCCAGATCTCCCATTTGGGTGGCAAGAACCCAGCTAGCTGAGCCTGCACCTGCTGCCTCCTAGGGTGCACAGTAGGAAACCAGAATTATGAGCTGAGCCAGGACTTCAACTCAGGCATTCTAGTGTAAAATATGAGCATCCCGACCAGCATCTAAGTAGACCAAATGCCCACCACAGTCCTTGGAATTTAAGCATTTAAGGATTGACATAATACGGTGTGTGCACAGGATCACTTTGGTTGATAGTGGAGCAAATGTGGAAAGAAGAAATCCACCAGAAAACAATTACAGGTCCTCCAAAGTGCGGCTATGGGTGAAGAGACTGTAATTAAGAGGGTAAGTGTCCCCTAGAGGGACTCCTGACTGGACAGCCATGGCCAGTAAGTGGGCATCATCGGACAGAACCACCAGAGTGCCAGCTACTATCCCTTAGTCACTACCTGCAGAGGAACAGAAGCAAATTCTAAATGTCACAGATTGTGTGTTCCCATAATCAGTGAAATGAAATTCTCAGATGAAATCTCTAAGAAGGTGAGAGAGGCAGGATGGGATTTGAGGAAGCCTCCTGTGGTGTCAGCTGGGGGCTAGCATCAGCCTGATTCCACGGAGAGTCTGGAGTTGAGTCCAGTCTTGTTTAGTCCTGCCTTACAACAAAGGACGCTCGGTTTGGTGACCCCTGTGTCTGTCAGTCTTGCATGGTTGGAGAAGTGTAACTATTTCCAGGTATCTTTAGGGAAGGGCAGGACTCAGAAGAAGTTAAAGGTTTTAAACTGTGAACTGTGGCCATCTCAGCATCTGGAGAACAGGTGCACCTGCCAGCAAAGGGCTAGCAGGAATCTGGACAGTACACTTCCAGATCTGTTATAATAGCCATGGCTTTACTGAGAAAGGAGAGGGAAGGTGCCAGACTTGCCCTGTTGCAAGAAAGCATAAAGAACACATTCCTAAAAATAGATGAGTTAACATGGGAGGCCTATTACAGAAGATGCCTGCCACTGCCTACAAAATGCCTTTAAGTGGTTGTTCCCACTATGCACTTAAGAAAAGAATCGATTTATGGGTGTTCCATTCACCCAGCTTCTCAGGAATAAATGCACTGCATGCTGAAAGGTTATATCTCAATATCCATTTAGTCAACATGAAAGGAGATTAGGATTAGGTGCACTTAACCAGTACATTAGTGTCTGCCACTGACGAGCTCTGACCCTTTGTTTCTGAGCATGAATGGGTGCTATTAGCATGGAGTGCTGTCCCTGAAAGAACCACTGCACTGACATGGTAGGGAGGGAACCTGCAGCTGAGGAGCAGAGGGGTCCAACACAGCTGCCACGTGACTGCCATGGCTTTACTTCAATGACATTGGCATTGCCATTCTAATACGTAGCTTTTTAGAATGTAGGCTAGTGGTTTCTAAAACTTGACTGTGCAGAGTAATAACTCTGGAATCTTAACAGAAAAGTTCAAAGCCTAGGCCATAACCTAAATCAGTCAAATTATAACTTCTGGAGTTAATTTTTAATCAACTTTTATTTTTGGAATAATTTTGGATGTACAGAAACTTAGGAGTGATGGAATACTTTTTATCCAATTTCCTTCCTGTTTAATTCCTAATATCTCTACCACGGTACATTTGTCACAACTGAGGAACTAACATCAGCATATCTATATTAGACTTGATTGGAGGTTTGTTAGTTCTTCTGTTAGGGCTTCTTCCTGTTCCAGGACAAATCCAAGGTGCCACACCGCATCGAGTTGTTACATCTCTCTTATTTGGTTTATGACAGCGCTCGGCTTTATTCGTCACTCATGACCTTGACAGTCTTGAAGAACACTGAGCAGGCCTGCTGTGAGATTTCCCCAATCTGTTTATCTATTTTTGTTCTTGCAACGGCATAAGACCACAGTTGTTCATTATAGCTATGGAGTTTTGGAAATCACATTGTGTCAGAGAGTAGCCCACATGATGTCACTGGTAGTATTATACTTTTTGACTTGCTGAGGACTCTGTTAACTAATTCTCTACACAGTGATTATGATTTTCCTATTTGAATTTCTGAATCTGCGTCACCCTCTGAGTATGTGTGTGTCCATGGGGAGGGCGTTGTGACCCGTGGAAACCCTTTGCTGGCCAGCATGCTATCCTCGTCTCTTTGCCTTGGTTCTCAATCACTACAGTGCAGAGTCCCTGATGATCCTGGACTTCACACTCAACAATAGTAGTAGTAACAATGCCTTCCTTCCATAACTCAGCCTCACATTTCAGATATCTGGTACCACGATAATGTACTTCAATGACAAAAAATCAGTAAGTCAGAGCATATATTCATCACAGACAGGCATATTTAGGATAAAGGCCAGTGCAAAAGGACCGTTAAAAACATAATCTCTTGCTTTGTCTTCTACACTTAAGAAAATCAATGCTTTCTCCTTAGATAACTCTTAGATCTTACGTATTTAATGCAAAGGGAGTTTTGGATTGTAGGAATTTACATTAGCTATCAAAGTTATATTTGGGAGAAAACGAACATTCATCTGAATCTGAAGTCTGGAATAATAATTGGTTCTAGGATTGTATGTGTTTCACAGTATTTCATTTATATCTGTACCCATATCTATATCCTTGTTTCTAAATCCAGCTCCTAACTTCTTAGTGACAACACTATTATTTGATTCCTCTCTCTCTCTCACACACACACAGACACACACACACACAATTTTCATACAGCTGATGCTCCAGATGTATTTTAAGTAAAATTATAATTAATTAGACCTATGATAAACTGTGTGGCTTGCTTATTTACCCACATTTGAGCCTCCAAGAGCACATGCAAATTGTAACCTTCATCCTTTCCTTTGCCCTGTTCTGTCTCCATTGAAAATTAACTTTCTGCTTCCAATATTGGCAAGGAATGAAAGAACATGAGCTCGCTTTATGACTGGAATATAAACCTACCTGCAACTGAAAGTCATGTGCCCTTCAGCCCAGGTAATGAATGTTCTCAAGCACTGGCATCACTTAGTGGAGCTCATTGAAATTCATCTTATGCTTGAATATGTTGACTCCACTTCTGTCTGAAACCTGCTGGGAAAACTTTGAATTCCACTGGTCTCTCTGGGGGATGTATTGATTCCAAGCTGATTCTGAGCTACTTTAGAGTCATTATGTTTCAAAAGACAGGGTCTCACATTGAATTTTCCTAATTTAGAGGACAAGGGAAGACAGTGGATGCGTGTGTTTTGTGCACCTCTGCATGGGTATGCAGTCTAGGAGAAGATGAGAAGAAGACAGAGGGATTGACCTACTTATTGAACAGAAGAAAGCATTGCATTTGCAAGAAGGTCTTTGGCCATGAAGGCAGAATGATTAACTGAGCTCAGGAAATTTGGATACTTGGCTGGAATATTATTCAGAGAGGAGAAAAGAGAAGAGGCAGGTCACCCTGACCACGGGGGGAGTGGGGGAGGTACTCTGGGAGGGGTGCAGTGGAAGTCAGAGGAGGGGCACTCCACCTGCCCTTCTGCTATGGAGTCTCCGTCAGTATCCCAGGACTCTGACAGGGTACTCACTTTGTAGACCTATCTCCAAATCTCCTACCAAACTATAGCCTTTTTCAACATTGGATTGGTTGATTGATGATTTATATTGGAAAGGCAGATATACAGAGAAAAGGAAAGTCAGAATCTTCCATTCGCTGGTTCACTCCCCCACAGGGCTGCAGTGGCTGGAGCTAGGAGTTTCTTCCAAGTCTCCCACATGGGTGAAGAGGCCCAAGAACTTTGGCTTTCCCAGGCCACAGGCAGGGAGCTGGATGGGGAGTAAAGCAGCTGGGACACAAACTAGTGCCCAGATGGGATACCGACACTTGCAGGTGCAAAGTTAGCCAATTGAGCCTTCGCATTGGCCACATTTTAATTTTTTGGACCCTGTGAGATCCAAAAAAAATAGAGGTGCTTAGAGTGGCCTTTCAGTGGAAGGTTCGGAAACTAAAGACGAAAATACCTCAATTTCCTATCACTAGTGTGACCCCAAAAATGCGTGCACTAGTCCCAGGTGGGTTATCCTTGGTAAGACCACTGTCACTAGGCAGGCATAATATGGACTGAGCATCTGTCATTGCAAGCACTGTCCTGACATCTGATCCCAATTTAGTATAAGGATGAGCTGACCTCCAACATAAGAGGAAGTCTTTTAATCTTCCAGTCCATCAGTTCCTCATACGTAAAATAAAGCTGATGGCAATAGGACATGGGCAAGTGACTGTTTCATACAGGTTAACTATGACATTTCTAGTAGCTTAAGATGAACTCAGGCCTCTAAATTAACCCTAGGTGATGCAACTGTTAGGAAGGAGCAACCAGTGCCTCAGTGGCAAAGGGGAGGAGCTTGCTGACTCCCTAAGGACTGCGGAGCTGCCTGGAACACCCTTCCCTGGGCTGGCACTAATTGAGAGCCATCAGCAAATGGGTAAAGTGGTGCCACCAGCAATCACTTCTGCCCTTCCCTGGTGACATCTGGTTCCAGCCCTGCGCTACTTGTCTTTGGGCTCTTAGTATGGAATGACAAAATTGTCTTTTACCAAAAACATTCCTCCCTTCCCAATGCATCACTCCTGTATTTTCTTGCAGACCAAGATAGGCATTAAACTGGACATAAATTTCAGCTTCAATAGAGAAGAAGGCTAAAAATAGCATCTGTGCTTGTTCGCAAGATGCCATATAAAAATTTTAGATGAAGTCAGGCTTCCTCATCTCCTCTTGGCCTATTTTCTTTTATTATTAAAGGATGGGAAGACAGTGTCTTCCATCTCTGACGTGCCTTCCAAGCATGCTTTATTTCTGCTCTACTTACTGCCTGCTGCTTACTCACACTGATGGTCCAACTGCCTGCGAATCTCTTAATACAAGAGAAAGAAAGGAAATTTGACTGCTGAGTATGGAAGGCTGAATAGGGAGAGGGGATGATGGCACCAACAGTAAACCTCCAGAGAGTCATAACCAGCATGCCAGCCTTGCTGTGTAACAAATAACCTCAAACGTACTGGCTTCAAACGACAAACATTTATTCAGTTCATGATTCGAGAAGTCAGCAGTGTGAATGGAATTCAGCTGGATATGCTCTGCATTTGGTGGCCTGACAAGGGACAGAGTAGTCCTAGCTGAGATGACTTCTGTATGTGTCATGATCCCCTAGGCTGGCCAGAGTGGTCCCCTGGTGGTTGCATGGACGCATTGGATGGAGAACCCCTCAGGCCAGCAGGCATAGAGCTGGGGCAAGAGAGACCTGAGAAGTGAGTGTTCCTGACTGAATTGCATGGGGAGGGGTACTGAACTCACCTGCATGGGTACAGAAGCCACCAACCGTATTCTCGGCTTAAAGGACAAGAGGATGGCGGCCCCAGAAAAATTCCTGATGCTCTGTAAGACATTTCAAAGCCAACCCCAATACCTCATCTAATTCAGTGAATATTTTCCATCTTTCAACTCAAATCAGTTTTATAGTGTCCTTTTGGCTATAAAAGTAATTCAAATTAATTGCAGGAAAATGTGTGAAGCCAAGAGAAGTATAACAGAGAAAAAAATAATCAACCATGATCTAATGGCCAGAGGCAATGATTATAATTATATATGATTCTGTCTATATTTAAATAATACCATTCTAATACTAACATTAATAAATACTAATAATACCATTCATTGAACCCTATATATCTGAATTTGGAGCAACTTCTCATTAAGGAAGCAATAATTTATTCAATCCATGCCACAAAAATGACTTTTGAGATGGGGAGACGAGGCATTTAACTAAACATCTTGCGTGCAATCCATCAGCAACAGAATTTGAAGTACAGCAACCTCACTCCTCAGACTTTTCGGAAGCATTTCAGATGCTCACATTAAAACGTGAGTGAGCAAACACCCGCCCTGAGGAGTTTGTTAAAGCTCAGGATCCTGAACCCTGGCTCTTACGATGCAAGTGTTCTGGGTTAAGATCTAAGAACCTGTACTTCCCACTGACTTCCCGGTAGTGCTCAGGTGGTTGGACTTTGAAGCCCCCTCCCTGTAGCTCTGTTCACAGCACATGAAGGTATGTACTGTGAATCCCACTTCACATGCCAGAAGCAAAAATGCAGGGAGATTCCTTAAAAGGTCAGAACACATAACTAGTGTTCTTCCTCTTCTCCAGTTACTCTGTAGAAAACAATAAGCACATCTATTTCCACTTCATTTTGGTAGTCCAGGTTTCCCTCCTGTAAAACTGTGGAACTCCAAGATGTGCCCCCTGCACCCCACCCCAAAAGCTGGGCATTGCTGTGAATGAAGGAGACTGCATTTCTTCATGCATTTCCTTGGTGAGGAGCTTCTAGTCATGATGAACATGTTATATTTGAAACTACAGGGGAGTGAACCAGCAAATACAAGATTTGTCTCTGTCTCTCTTTCTCTGTCTCTCTCTCTCTCTCTCTCTCTCTCTCTCTCTCTCTGAGACGAGAAAGCCACCTGCTAGTTGATTTCCTAATTGGTGGGTTTGGGTCAAGGCTAAAGTAAGAAGCCAGAAACTCAGTTAAGGTCATTCATGAGTGGTAGGAACCCAGTCACTAGAGACATCACTCCTGTCTCTTAGGGTCTGTGCTTGCAGGAAGTTAGATCTAGGCATTCGGATAAGGGATGTGGGTATGTTAATACTGACACAACCCTGACCCCTGAATTTGCATTTCTGATGAGTTCCCTGGGATGCTATTACTGTCTGTCCTGGACCATATTGAGACTAAACTGACAGTCTCAAAGAAAAAATTAACTTCAACTTTCAGATGCTTTCCAGATTTCTGGTTCTGGAATTTCATTTCTCAATTACTTTTTCTTAGGAAACTTGCTTTCTTTAGGAAACCACTTAGTAGTAAAGCTACTTTTTCAACCCAAGACCACACACTAGTTTGAAGTAGAGCTAGTTCTGGTTATTCAGGACATTTTTAAATGTGCTCACCGAGTCTGAGAGTTGATTTGGCTTCGTGACCTCGTGTTTAGGAGATGGTGATCACCTCCTACCTGTTAGAACCGAAGCCCCATCTTTGTCATGTGAGGATGCTGCATTTCCTGGGGATATAAGACAAATCCTAAAAAAAGCAACACCCGAGTGGCCAAGAATGGTCTCCAAACCTCTGGAGAAGAAACCTAGAAGTGCTACCTAAACACTTCACTTCCACCCTGAAACCCTCAGCACCTTTGCTTTCTGGGATACTGGAGCTTAAAGGGCCAAAATGCGCATGTGTGTGAGTGTGTGTGTACTTTCTGAAACAGCTTAGTATGCATGCCAATGACTGTTAACATGCTTAGAATAAGTAAGAACATACTGCCTTACATGCTCAAAGAATTCTAGTGCCAAAATGCTGCGTGGAACAATTAAAGAACACAGATTCACATAGGCAGGAGTATGAGAGCCTAACGTAATGTCAAACAAAATAAAACACAATAATGAAGTCCCTGTAACTCTTCACAGCCACTGCTTGATATTTGCAGGAGATTGAGTCCACCAATTTCCATGGAAACTGAAATCTGGGGATTCTCAAATCCCTTATGCTATCTGGTGAATTGTTTGCATATTGCCTACACATCTACAAATTAACTACAACATTTAATAACACATAAATGTTTTGTTTGTCTTAATAGTTGTTTGATGGTATTGTTTAGGGAATGATGGGATGAAAAAGAAAATCTACAAACTCATTACAGACATGCTTTTTCTTTCCTAATATTTTTCATCTGTCCTCATTTTGAACGTACGGATGTGGAACCTGCAGATGCGAAAGCCTCATTATACCCGAGGATGTTTCTTTGGGCCTGGCATGGGACTAAAAGTAAAATTCCCCTTAAAGACCTATCAGTTTGTACTGAGGGACACAGAGGATACAGAGTGGCCACTATAAGCACACAGTACAAGGACAGGCTAGATACCTGAGAACCACGGAGGAGCCGTGAAGGACCTGACTCAGGCTGGGGCGGCCTGCAGGAGAAGCCATTTGCAATGCATGTAGAAGCTGGCCAGATAAAGGAGGCAGGGCAGGATGGAGGAGTGCTCCCCAGAGAAGTCCCAGATGCTTGGAGGATTCCAGTAAGAACACAGAGGTAGGCATTCCCACCAGGTTTGTTCTTGGGGGAGCAATGATTCATAAGCCTGAGATCTGATCCCTTAGAAAATGTTCAACAGATCTGTTGCTGCTGCTTCCAAAACAGAACACACATCAATCTACGTGAAGGGAGCCAGGTCTGCCCTGGTGCTGAATGCAGGCTGACCTTTCCTGGGTGGTGCCTGTCTTCCCATGGTTAGTCATGGAATCTTCCATTTCCCTTGTATACTCTTGAGGTTGCAACTAAATGAACTGCAGGCCCAGAAAAGCCTGTTTGCCTAAAATATGTTCCTTGTACAAACTGCATTTATTCAAAATTTAGTATTTGTACAGTTAAAGGGAAGGAAGTCTCAAATTTGAGGGAATAGAAAACAAGAACCTAGAGAAACTTGAGGCACAAATCTTTTCTTTTTAAATTTATTTTTATTGCAGGTCAGATATACAGAAAGGAGGAGAGACAGAGAAGATCTTCCATCCGATGATTCATTCCCCAAGTGACCTCAATGGCTGGTGCTGTGCCAATCAGAAGCCAGGAGCCAGGAACTTCCTCCGGGTCTCCCACGCAGGTGCAGGTCCCAAGGCTTTGGGCCATCCTCAATTGCTTTCCCAGACCACAAGCAGAGAGCTGGATGGGAAGCGGGGCTGCCAGGATTAGAACCATATGAGATCCCAGTGCGTTCAAGGCGAGGACTTTCAGCTGCTAGGCCACCACGCCAAGTCCAAAGCTCAAATTTTATGTGTACTTGTATTGACCAGATTTCTCCATCAGTCCATGGCAAATAGGTGTGGGTGACATCCATAACCTTGCTTTCTTTTATGCCCACTGAAACCTAGAACTATCTAGAATTCTGTCATCCATAGATGGACAGGAAAACATGTACCCTCAGGCCCAACACAATAGTCTAACACCTAAAGTCCTCACCTTGAATGTGCTAGGATCCCATATTGGCACCGGTTCTAATCCTGGCTGCCCTGCTTCCCATCTAGCTCCCTGTTTGTGGCCTGGGAAAGCAGTCAAGTACAGCCCAAAGCCTTGGGACCCTGCACCCGCGTGGGAGACCGAGAGGAGGCTCCTGGCTCCTGGCTTTGGGTCAGCGCAGCTCCGGCCATTGCAATCACTTGGGGAGTGAATCAGTGAATCAGAGAGGAAGATCTTCCTCTCTGTCTCTCTCCTACTCGCTGTATATCTGACCTTCCAATAAAAATAAAATAAATATTTTTTTAAAAACGTGTACCCTGAATTGCTTCCTGTGAGGGTTTGGGGACATTTCCTCGCAAAAAATACCCACTGAGAGATATACTTGCAAATTCAAAGTGTGATTTCCAAAATGTTATGAACATGACTCTCATTTGAACGTGCAGTGAGTGTATCTCAGAGCTGTATTGACTTCATTAGTGAGAGATCATAGGTTGTAATGGCTAATTCAGACTATTTTAGGAAGAACGATTCCTGTACTCAACCAGGAAACCAAGGCAGTGTTTCTAAACAGGGAAGCACCCTGTGGGGCAGAAGCGCTGTAACCCCTCCTGTCAGAGGGAAACGGTTTGCATATTGCTGGACAAAGGTTGTTTACTGAGTTTCCACTAAAACAACATCCACCTTCACCATCAGTCTCTGAGAGAGTAAAAGCTTTTGGTGGTGATGGATGCGTACATTGCCTTCACTGTAGTGATGGTTTCATGGCAAAATAAACATGTCAGCATTGATCAGGTTGTTTATTCAATATATATGACTATTGTGTGTCAGTTATACTTTAGCAGGCCTGTGGAATGAAAGGGAAAAAAATGCAGCAAGCCAGACAAAGGGACAGACACTCCCCTGGAAAATCAGATAATCCTTGCCAAGCCTGAAAGTATTGTCCTAAAGGTATTTCATGTTTTGGTGTGATATGAATAGCGTTATCATCCTTTCTGCATTATCTCTTAGTGTCAGATAATTTTTCAGGATATTAATTAAAATAATTTTCTGGAGTCAAAGTTCATTTGCCAATTGTATAACCTTAGGTAAAATAGTTAAACTTCCCTACGGCTCAGCTTTTCTATCTAAAATGATGGAGATTGTCATTGGCTGATTATGAGGATTAAATAAAATAGTGCATGTGGGGGGCTTAGCAAGGAACTGAGGAAATGTTAGCTCTTCTCAATTGATGTTTCTAAGGAAGATGAGTAAGAACCTATTTGAGGGCCCGGCGGCGTGGCCTAGCGGCTAAAGTCCTCGCCTTGAACGCCCTGGGATCCCATATGGTCACCGGTTCTAATCCCGGCAGCTCCACTTCCCATCCTGCTCCCTGCTTGTGGCCTGGGAAAGCAGTCGAGGATGGCCCAAGGCTTTGGGACCCTGCACCCGCGTGGGAGACCTGGAAGAGGTTCCAGGTTCCCGCCATCGAATCGGTGTGCACCGGCCCATTGCGGCTCACTTGGGGAGTGAATCATCGGATGGAAGATCTTCCTCTCTGTCTTTCCTCTTCTCTGTATATCCGGCTTTCCAATAATAATAAAATCCTTAAAAAAAAAAAAAGAACCTATTTGAAAGAGACAATGTGATGACTAGAAAGGTCATAGGCCAAGATGTGGCTCCTAGTATGATCTTGAGCAATCCATTTGACTTCATTTTATATATGACCTCTATTATAAACTGTAAGAAAATGCAAGGGGAACTGGACTGTAACTATTTATTTTTTATTTTTCACCTCCCTCACACGGAGCTGTTGGAATTATTGCAGTGCATGGTCACATACACGGGAATCTAAGCAATACTGGCAGACTGGGTCCTGAGACAGGAACAGGTGATTTTTATATGCAGAGTAATTTCCCTTTCAAGGGAAATCACTCCAAAGGCATAGCAATCACTCCAAAGGCATAGCTTGAGTATCAGCACAATTTCTTTGATAGCTGCAAATGCAGTTTAATGACATAAACTTTAGCAACATACACTCTGGGACAAGAGAAAGAGTGTTGTCACCACACAGAAGCTGGCCAGGCAATTTTTAGGATGACCTGGCTGTGCCTGCCATTCTGATGACTGGCAGGGTTCTCCATGCAGGATGTGCCCACCTGTTCCTGTGGATACCACAGATGGCTTTCCACCTGCTTTGGGGAAGATGACTCCTCCCCAGATCTGAGTATTGCCCAACCTGAGGTACAAGATGATCCTTAAGGGGTTCTTATGCGGGATACGTGGCCCTGTAAGATTCCCTTTGCATCCCTTTTACTATCCTACCACACATATCTGCATGTTTGGATGCTAAAGGCAACCTGGGATTTCATCCATGCATAGGACCAGAAATACCTGAGTGTTTTGTATCCCCAAATTGGCTTCAGCTACTGACCAATGTGGCAGTAAAAAAGACCAGCTCCTGTACTGGAGGTGGCCTGACTCTGATGTGCACTTGGGGCTCAAGGCTGACTCCTGGAATCCCCCTTGGCTCAGCTTTTCCCTCTTTTTAGATTTACGTATTCCACTCTCTTCCTGAACTGCTCTTCTGGCCCAAGGCTGGGTCCTGGGAGAAAATAGAATAGGACCGCCTACTTCCCACACCCCTACCATCCCCCACCCCAGAGAAGGGTCTCTCTGCGGAAAGTTTGGAAAATCACCAAGGAAGTTCGGCTTGGAAGACCCTAGAAGAACAGGGTCATTTGAGTATGCTTATTTGAACAATGTACCCCATCCCAGGTGCCTCACTTTGTCAACACAGCAGGGGCAATGAAGTAGAAGAACAAGTAGAATAGAAACATTTGGTCCTTTTGGTAGAAGGAAAAAGCAGAAATTCAGAATCCTACCAGGAAAAAATGGCTCCCCCAGAGCAAAGCACTGGAGAGTCAGTTCAGGTCTGGAGAGGTGGTGGTTGTGTTGTGTTGTGTTGTTTGAGTTTCATTTTGAATACACTGGGCACTTCCTGAGCTTCAGGAATCTTGTTTCCAGGAGACACAGCCTGCCTTGCTATGCTGGCCTCAGAGAAAGTCAAGTGCCCTGGTGCCTATCAGCAGCATGGAAGGGATCTACAGTTTCAGGCTATTTCTTCCTTGGAGTAAAAAGGTTGAGGTGACACAACAGGGAGTTCCCAGTCTAGCTGTTTGCTAAGGGCACCAGGAATGGTGGGGGTCCCTCCCCACAAGGCGTGGGGCAGCCCATAGCCTAGCCTTTGGGTAAGAAGAACCTCAAAATTGTCCTATTGCAGTTTGCAAAAACAGAAGGCAACTTTAATTCTTGTCCACCATCTTGATATTCCTACCAGTTTCTGGAACCATAACATGTGGAGACACATGCACACAAACACACATACACACACATGCATATGGGTTTGAGCTCCTCCTTGAGCTCACCGAGATCAGTGGTTTCTCTTGGTGACAGCCACTGGTGGGTTGGCATATCATCTGATTGCAGGAGGTGTTCAATGAACATTTCTAGTGAACAGTGATTATGCTAATGAAATTCAACTCATTAAACTTAGTAGCCAGAATTCCTTCCCTATGGTTTCACATTGGAGTCATATGGGTTAGAAGAGAGAAGCTTTATTTACTACATGTACTACAGTTTTTATTTTCTTGAACAAAACTAAAAAATCAGGCCTCCTTATCCTTCATGTAATGTGGCTCTGATAACTTCAGCCTTTCCTGATTTTAAAAAGGGCTATCAAGTCTAAAACTGAGACTATAAGGATTATTTAAAATAAAAAAATACTAATAAGAATATAACAAAAAGAATATAAAGTAAGTTCATAATTGGTATTGAATCCATCTGTGACATTATGTAGAAAAGCTTTTTTTTCACAGCTAATGTAAGGGTATGTACAGTATTACAAAGAGGGAATATTTAAAGTAGAACAGATGGGTTTAAGCGGGACTGTTGTTGGCAAAGCTACAAGCTGCTTGAGGATGATTAAAACTATCTTAGAGAGGATGAGCTTTACATTGTGTTAGAAGGATTCAGAGTGGTATCTCCAAAAAAATAACAATTCTTAGAACTTACACAAAACTATTCTCAGACTTGGTTGTTACTAGTTTCAGCATTCTTTCTATGCATCTGGAAGGCTGTCCACACACAGAATACAGTTAATCAGCTCATGTATGCTCAATTTTTTAAGCCTTTTATGGAGGTAGAAGGAAGGATTCAGCAAAAGATGTTGAGAAATGGAGCTTTTGGAAAAACAGTGCACTCATGCTTTAACTCTTTCAATATATGGAGGGAATTTCAAAAGAGGCAAAAAAATGGAATAAAAAATGTTGGTTTGAGTACAAAAAATTGAAATCCATATGAAGTGTTTTCATAATCTTTTTATAAGAACCCTTTGAAGCCTTTTAATAAATGCAAAAAAATAAACTGTGTCAAAATTTAACTTAAAAATAATCATGGGAAAAACTAGGAAAATGAATTTTTATTGTCTTTGGAATATTGTAAATGTTTTCAAATAAAAATTTAGGAAATTATAATCATGTAGATATATATCAATATAATGTACTTGGGTGATGTTTCATGAATATCTTTGATTTTGTTTCTCTTCTTCCATTTTTTATTTTATAGACATCTTTGAAACTTTCATTTCTGTTGACCTGTAAGTCTACTCCTATAAATCATTATAAGAAAAAGATTCAAGATTTGTTAAAAAAATTTTGTGTGAATAGGTTCATGGTAGTCTTATAATAGGAAAAGAAAGAAAAGAGAAGGGGAGGGGAGGGACTAGCGGGGTGGGAAGGAGCAATCTAAACAGCCAACAGTAGGAAATTAGCTAAATAAATCACATCTATACAATAGAACACAATGCAACCTGCATTTAAGCACTGTTAATGATTAATGGACATTTTCACAATACAATTCAAGTTCCCCAGAATACTTTGCCCAAGGAAGAACCCACCTAATTTGTTGTTTTTCATTTGTGAGTCAAGAGCCACAGAGCTAGAGTACTCCCATCTTCTGATTCACTACACAGACTCCCGCAAGGGATGGGGCTGGACCAAGCAGAAGCTGGAAACCGGGGAACTCAATCTAGATCTCTCATAGGTTGAAAGGTTGCAGTTCATTGAGCCATCCTACTGCTGCCTGGGAACAGCACTGATGGTAAACAGGACTCAAGAGCCAGAGCTGCGACTCAAACCCAGGGATTCTAGTCTCTTACTGTCATGAAAAATGATCCAAAACCTGGAAATAGAACAAAAGTACTCCTGCCTGTTCTTTCACCTGACATATTGCTGCATTGTGTATGGGACCCCCCATGGATTACCCCAGTCCTTCTTGCGGGTTACAATTAACTTTTTTTAAAATTTATTTATTATTTTTAATTCATTAATTACATTGTATTATGTAACACAGTTTCATAGGTACTTGGATTCTCCCCACCCCTCCCCAAACCCTCCCACCATGGTGGATTCCTCCACCTTGTTGCATAACCACAGTTCAAGTTCAGTTGAGATTCCCCCATTGCAAGCATATACCAAACACAGAATCGCATTTACTTTTACCATATTGGTTACTCATTACTATGTCAAGTAATTCCATAATGATGTAAATTTTTGCTGATGGTATGTTGGAGCTTTTAATTGATCGGGATGATACTCTGCTGGCTCTGTCTTCAGACCAGAGAGGGTATACCTAAGAAGCCTTTGAACTTGACTGGACAATAAGATGATGGACTCTATGTTTGGTATATACAATTAACTTTTGATCAGATTCTAGACTCTGAAATTACATGCTTATTAATTTTTTGATATTTCTGTGTCATAAAAACTTACATGACTTCTGTCTGGCAGAGTAGTTATAGTCTAATGGCCTTATCAGATATTAAACAGCTTTGTGTCTAAGTTAAGAAAAAAAAAGATGTAGCAGAATTACAGGAAAAGGGAAAGCTACAGACCTTCCATGCACTGGCTCACTCTCTAAAAGGTGACGATGGTGGGGATAGGCCAGGCTCCACGTGGGTGGCAGAGGCCCAAATATTTAGGTTACTTGGGCCATCTTCCCCTACTTTTCCTGGTGCACTGCAGGAAGCTGGACAGAAAACACAGCAGCCAGGACTCAGGTATCAATGTTATAGGCAGCATCTTAATCTGCTATATAACAATAGTGACCTCTAAGTCAGCAGTCTGACTCCATGCATTATATGCGTTTATTTGCATGCATTGCATATGAATGATCTCTATGCATGAATTACCATATCCTGGGTAAATAACGAGTCAAATAAAACTCTCACATATTTAGTCTTTATTTTTATGCATCGTGTTTTTAACTGTTTGAAATTACACCTTCAAACCATCCAAAATCAAACATGGAGTTCAGTAACAGAAATTAGAAGACTCACACTGGGAGACTTACCCAACAGAAACATCTTGCCATTTGGCTACACAAAGTTTCCGTCCATCTGATATACTCAGATCACTCTTAGACGTCTCCAGGCCCTTTCCCACAAGGTCTAATCCAAAGTGCTTTTTGAATCCACTTCATTTTAATGATAGTGATAACAATGAGTAACTGGAGAAGTTAAATTTACACACTGAGATAGAGCCAGACTGGTTACATATCAGGAGCAACTGGAGATTTGGATAACCCTAATTTTACAAATCAGTTTTGTGTCCCCATTGTCTTACACCATCACTTGGGCATCATTTGACACTTTGGCTGGAGTTTTCATTCTTTGTTCCTATGTTCTATGTCAAGTGATTAATGATCTGTAAAATGGCAATAGTTTTACTGTTTAACCAAACTCTGTGGTGAATTTATTTCTATAGCACATAATTTTCCAGTGAGTCTCTAAACTTCACTGCTTAGCAAGTTGGAGTCAGACCGCTCTGGAGTGGATTTACATTCCTAAGTCCCGTGATGTTTAAGGAGAACAGTTTCCTGAGGAAAAAAAAAAGAAGAAAGAAAGAAAAGAAAAGAAAAAGAAAAAGAAAAGATGGAGAGAAGGCAAGGAGGTGGAGGGAGTGAGGAAAGACAGGAAAAAAAGGGCAGGCATTGTAGTGCCGCAGGTCAAGCTGCTTCTTGGAGCTTGGGACAGTTACAACCTATACTGGAGTACTGGCTTGGATTACATTGCCACTTTCCATACAGTAGTTCTGCTAATTCACACCTTGGGGGGGTCACAGCTGATGACTCAAGTTCTTGATTGCTGGCTTAAGTCTGACCCAGCCCTAGCTGTTGTAGTTATGGAGAGGAGTGAAAAATCTCTCTCTCTCTTCCTCTATCCTTCAAATAAAAATGAATAAACAAAACTTAAAAAAAAAAAACACAAAAGAGGAATACTACACAGCCATAAAGAATAATGAAACCTTCCTGTTTGCAACAGAATGGTCCTAGCTGGAAACCCTTAGTGAAGTAAGCCAGTCCCAAAAGGACAACTATTGCATGTTCTCACTGATACAAGACAACCAACATGCAAAGTACAATATACATGTATGTAAATAGCATATATACATATGTTAATATGCATGAAGTGTTCAAGGGAGACTAGTATCCTGGGAAGTAAAGGTACTATGCAGTATGTATGCATCTCTACTTCCAAATAAAAGTAGGATTCCCAGTGAAATGTACCTCTAAAACATGATACTAGGTTTCCTACCTTTGCCGGTACTTATCATGTCATGATACATTTAGATGTCAGAAAGTTAAACTTGTAACTTGTACTAAGAGACTATACTATTATGAAACTATGGATGAAAATGTTGGGAGAGAGAAATGAGAACAAAGGAAGCAGGAGGAGTAGGATTGGAACTCTACCTGCAAAAACGTTTGTGGAAAACAATTTTAAAAAGGAAAAAATTATCTAAGAAAGTATAAACGCTGGGGTGAATGCCCCTGTTGTTAGAGATGAGATTACCAGAATAACAATTAGATTACATTTTTTAATTCTCACACGTCCAAAGTAACAAAATTTGCCGAGGAGCCAGTTTCTTCCTGGGAGGTCACTGGCTAGAAAATGTCTTCCTGGTTTCTAACTACAGTGCGTTTTCAAATACTGCAGAACAGATGGCGTTTCTTCTGACATGGTAACCATTTCTCAGAGAGAAGGGGGGAAAGGAAAGGAAACTTCTCCTCTCTTTGACAGTCTTATAGAAGTGGATGCTGAGGGGACGTATTAGAGGACTTGCCTCCATTAATCAATCAGTGCCAGTTCTGACTGCTAGAAAAGACCATTCACACACTTTGGCTTCTGTCACAGAGCCAGAGGCCCCAGGTTTAGGGGTGCATTTACATGCCACCTTACCTGATGTCCCATCTCATAAAGAGCCACATCTAATAGAGATCACCAGCTAATTACCACCCATTCCTTGGGAACTCTCAGGAGCAGTAAATTCACTTTATTCAAGTCCTCCAACCCAGACTTTGGACAGATCTCTTATCAAGCTAAATTCTGTGTTTCTTTATCTTCTCCTTCCAGTCGTAGGAGGCTTGTTTCTTAGAGCCTGTGGTACTTCACCCTCTACCAGTTTGGTCATTCTCAGGAACTACTTTAGAGCAGGTCAAGAGGAGTGTGTAGATGTTGTCCCTCAGGACTTGGAAACTGGGTATTTTGTCCTAAAGAAAAAACCTCAGGGAGTCTCCTCTCCATTCAAATGCCTACAATGGATCATTCCGAAAGTGGTAGCTGGGAATCCCATCCGAGTCTCCCAGGCGGGTAGCAATAACCCAACTACTGCAGCCATCGCTGCTGCCTTCCAGGGTAGGCTCCAGCCGGAAGCTGGAATCTGGCGCTGGAGCCAGGAATCAAAGCCACACTCCCATGCACAGACTTTGAATACTCAATTCGACTTTAAAAAATCATTCCTGATCCAGTCTACTAATCGATGATTTTTGATTGGTGAGCTTAAGCCATTTACCTTTAGGATTAATATGAATAGGTGGTAATTCGGTCCTGTCATTATAGCAATGGGTTGTGCATTGTCTGATTTAGTCTTCTGTTGCTATTTTACTGAGATGTTCTTCACATAAAAAAAATAAAACCCATCTATCTGTTGCCTACAGGAGACACAACCTCTCACCAACAAAGAGCAGCAGAAACTATATCTCATGGATTTTGATGTTTTTGTTTTTATTTTAATTTCTTCAAGACAGTAGTTTTTCTCATTAAATTCTTCATTGACTCATATATCATACAGTAACATTTTCTTTAAGAAGGTTCTTGATTTTCATTTCTTCAGCGACACATTAGTCATTCAGTAGCATGTTATTTAACTTCTTGGCATTATAAATTTCTATTTTTCTTCCTGTAGGTGATTTTGTTTTGTGGCTTTTCATTTAAGGGGATGTACAGTAACTGTAAGGTGGAGACCATCATATCCAGATGTGAGGATACAATGTAGTATGCATCTTTAATTCCAGATCAAAGATGGACTCCCAATGAAACTGTTAACTGTATCTTTTTTATTATTATTTTCATTAGGAAGCCAGATATACAGAGAGTAGGAGAGACAGAAAGGAAGAACTTCAGTCTGATGATTCACTCTCCAAGTGGCCACAACAGCCGGAACTGCACCAATCTGAAACCAAGAGCCCGTAGCTCTTCCAGGTCTCCCACACGGGAGCAGGGTCCCAAGGCTTTGGGCCATCCTTGACTGCTTTCCCAGGCCACAAGCAGGGAGCTTGTTTAATGGGCCACGTGGAAGGAGTTTAGTATCTGTTCTTTGTGGTGAATATTGAGTCTTGCTCTGCTACCTTTTCTCCCTTATCCAATAAACCATCCTTAGTAAAACATGGCTCCAAAGCCCTGGGTCTCATTAGTCTCCTCTCAGTTTAGAGTCACCACAAATTGATGAATTGCACTTTTTGATGGGAACCACTTGTTTTGTGAGCTCCTTGATCCTGGGTTATAGATGCGGAGACAACCCCTTGCCAGATGTCCCACTACATTCTACATTTTGTTCAAACCCAAAGCTTCCCTTGTCTGTCTTTGTAATCACTGCATAGAACAGACATGTGAAAATGTGGCCAAGATTAAGGGTTGTCTGAACTTCTCCCATAGCAATGGCAATGAATTGCCAGCCATGACACGTCACTGTTGAGGTCACGCCAAATGAGCTTTAGATGATATTTGTGTTTTAATGTTTGTGTTCATTTTAATATACTTAAAAAGTCATTAGCACATACAGCTTTTGCTTTTAGATAGTATGGCTTAGAATGAGGTGACATTCAAACTTCCTGTTTCAAGTGCACCCTGAGATAAGCCCTTCACTGAGTGTTTATCAATGACTCAGGTTCCAGATGAGTATATAATCTCACATTACCCCACCTCTCCGAACTCCCCCCCCTCTCTCGGACAACCAGCAAGTCCTGGCCAAATCAGGGATGTTTGGAGTACTGACCCTTCAAATCTGACGAGGTCTGTCCCTGTTCTGTGGCTTGGAAGGAAATGCAAGCAACTTCTGTTCTCTTTACTTCTCTTGATGCCATACTCTGTTCATTTCTTTAAGGACCTGGCAACTGATCATCTATACTTGAGAAAACATAATTCACAGAAATGGAAATTGTCTTAGGTTGAGTAGCTCTGAAGCAGCAGGCCCTTTAGCAAAGATTTATGTGCAAGTAACTTATGGAGTGCTCCCAGGAGAAACCAGACAATGAGGGGGAGAAGAAGGGCAGGTGTGCTCATGCCAGTTAGGTGTTGGCTGAGAGCCTGCACTGGGGGTATGTGAACTGCCAGGTACTTGTGGTTCTCAATGGGTCAGCTGGACCGACCAGAGGTTGGTCTTACAAAGAGGATGGGCCTGAGGCACAGACACAGGATGACGACAAAGAACCAGGAAGGGGACGGAGCAGAACACAGCAGCCTCCACTTCTGAAGGCACAGCTGCCAATAAACCTAAATATACAGAGTTCTCGTCTGTTGACTTGTTCTCATAAACACAGGAATAGTTTGGTTTTAGTGTAAATGAGGCTGGAGAGTCCTGCTGAGTGGCCTTGAATTCTGCCTGTTCTTACATCCCTGGGTGGCATCCTTTCTTTGAGGGTGTAACAGGCTCGTTTTTGTGTCAGCCAGCAAGAACCAAGCCTTAAGCCTTGGAATGTAAATGTCAGTTCTCTCCTAGGGGAGGGAGAGAAGGAGACTTGAAAGCGGAAGCCTCCTGGACCCAGCCCTCCAAGGTGACCAGTACACTCCAGTTGCATCCTGGATGTAGCTGCCCTCGGGGTAGCACGCGGTCAGTACTGGTTGAACGTGTGGGCCCATTGCTGTGGATTGCTTTGCACGTTGTCAGACTAAACCAGACAAGGTCTGATGCTGCCCTCTGCCTCTCCTGGCCAGGGAGTCCCCTGTGCTGTAAATAAACAATCAGGAATTGCCGAGTCATCCAGACTGCAATGCTAAATACCCATCTAGCCACATTTGCAAATCAGACAAAAGAAACATTGGCATTTTGCGAAAGGGAGATTTAGGCATAGTCAGGGTTGGTTTTGTGGCAATAAAGGAATGCCACTGTAAGCTGTATTTGAATAACATGCCACCCCAGACCCAGCCCCCTAAAACACAAACCTGAAACCAAAACTTCCTGTCTGTCATGCTGCCATTCATCCTGGACTAGCCCAAGGAAAGTATTTCATTAGGGAAGCCAGACTTCTCAGAAGAAATCAGCTTTGGGCTGTTACTGTTTATATTCAGATGGAAAGAAATGGGGCAACGTTTAGGAGTTACGAAGGGTGGGGTGGTCTGGAAAATGAAGAATTCATGCTTGGAAGAAACGAGGCTTCTGGGGAGAAGAAGGCGAGGGTGGTGTTTCAAGCAGCTGGTTGAAGTTTCTGCAATGAACCAAGCGTTCCACCAAAGTCTCCTGTAAGAAATGTATTCATGGGGCTGGCAAGGTTGTGGCAGGCTAATCCTCCGCCTGCACCACCAACATCCGTATGGGCTTTGATTCCAGTCCCAGATGCTCCACTTCCAATTTAGTTCCCTGCTGATGGCCTGGGAAAGCAGTGGAAGACGGCTCAAGGCTTTGGGCTTCTGAACCCAGTGGGAGACCCAGAGGAAGCCCCTGGCTTCTGGTTTCTGACTGGCTCTAGCCATTGCATCCATTTGGGGAATGAACCAACTGAGGGAAGATTCTCTCTCTTTCTCTCGCTCTCTTTCTCTCTCTCTCTCTCTCACTTAACTACTTGAAAGGCAGAGTAAGAGTGACAGAATAAATGAATGAACATGATTAAGTTACTGGTTCACTCTCAGAACGCTCATTGATGGTTGCCGCGGTTATAGGAGGAGGCCAGAGCTTGCTGCGAACCAGGTATGTCACTCTGATCTCAGACTGGAAACGGGAAGGGACAGCAGAGATCCAGCATGTCCCTGGGGCAACAGAGCCACTATTGAATCAATGACAGACACAGGCCAATATTCCTCAACAAATAAGGACCAAAGTGACATCCACTTCAGCTTCCTTGTCAGGAGGGGTTTAAAATCCCCTGTACGCTTCTTTCCTCGCCTTTCTGCTGTTTTGCAGCCTCTTCTTTATGTCTGTCTGTCCACTGTGTGGGAAAGGTCTGTGAACAGAGTTTCACCCAATGAAGGTCTTTTGCATTCTTTTTTCACACCCAGCTGATGTGTTCCTGCACGGATGGGTGGCGAATCTAACACTCATAACATCCAGGGCAGATCCAGTTGGACGCCAGAAGCCAGGAATTCCATCTCAATGGATGTCAGGGGCTCAAGCATTTGAGCTTTCATTCATAGCCTCCCAGGATGCATTAACAGAAAGTTGTATTGGAAGCAGGGCAGCTCAGACTCAAACTGGCACTCTGATAAGAGAAGAGAGTGTCACAAGGAGAGACTTAGCCTACTGTGCCATAAGGCCTGCCCAGGAGTCTGCATTTTAACAAGCAACGAAAAGAGGTTTCTATGCAAAAAACCTCAGACCATGCCACTAAGAATTACTGGGAATCCTCCCATCAATGTGGGAGACCTAGACTGAATTCCAGTCTCCTGGTTTTGCCCTGACCCAGGCCTAGTTTTTGTGACTATTTAGGGAGTGAACCAGCAGATAGAAAACCTCTCTATCTCTGTCTCTGTTGTGTGTGTGTGTGTGTCTATATCTTTCCAATAAAATTAAACCAAAAAATAGTTAACTAGTTGATTTCTTAAGAAGATTTTGGGTAGGTTACCCACATCTCCTCTCAGAGTACCTTGAATGCCAATTCCAGCTTCTGATTCGGCTCTTTGATACTCCAGGTCTTGGGGAGCGATAGTGATGGCTTAGATACCTAGTCTGGATCTGTGCCACCCCTGTGGGAGGCTAGGACTGAGCCCTTGCCATGCAGCTGCAGCCAGCCCAATCATGGCCATTGTGGGCCTTCTGGGAATGAATTAAAGGATAAGTATTCTCCTCTCTCTTTTCCTTACTCCCTACCTATTAAATGGTGATAATCACAATCATGATGAATATATTCCAGGAAACACAAGCCCCAAGCAAGAAGCACAATGAAAAGGACATGTTACAAATACATATGAAAAATATACTACACTGGATTTGTCTATAGGAAATATACAATGCCTAACCGATATTGCGGAAGCCTGATCAAAAGTGTTTAAGAATACCTGCTTAACTCTTTTTTTTTTAAACTGCAGGCATGCATGTATGCTCTGTATAAAGCAAGGTAGTAAGTATTTTCAGCATTGCAAGCCTTATGGTGATGTTGCAAACACTCGCCTCTGTTCTTTAGCATAAAGGGTACCACTGACCTTAGGTAGAAGATGGGAGTGTGGGCTTCCAAAGTTATTATGTATTACAAAGTTACTTCTCTGAGTCTTTTTAATTATTTAAGGAGATAAAACCATCCTTATCTCAAGACCAGCACAAAGACAGGCATGGCCCGAAAGCCCTGCGGTTACTTTGGCCAACATACCGCCTTGGTACACAAGCAGATCTTGCTTCCATCCACCACATGAGCCTATTACTCTTCCAGCACAGAGAGCAGAGCTTCTTGGAGTGCAGCCCGGGACAGCAGCAACACTACTTGGAGACTCGTAACAATGCAGCGTCCAGGCCCCCAGTCCACACCAGCTCAGTCGCACTCCCTGAGGGCGGGGCTGCCTCAGTTTACGCTAGTGTCGCAGAGATTCTAACTCCTGCTCAAGCCCAAGAACATGCTTCTGGACACACTACAGACAAGAGCTGACTTGGGAACAGCCAAGGCTGCCTGGGGTGTCAGCATGTTTCATTCATTCATTTATTCATCCAACCAACTATTTAATATGATTTAAACACGTACTAGGGAACAGACACTTTCCTATCCACTGGTGATTTGAGGTAATTTCCTAGACACTGTTGAGGGACGATATTGAACTGGAGGATTATTTTATAACAAATGCCAGGAAATCCTTTTGGGTGGCTCTGTTTCGTGCATTCCTTACTTTGCTGGTTGAGGGCATGCTCAGACAACATGCAAGATGGCAGTTTAATGTGTTGACATGAGTCAAGTGTCTTATGCCATTTCACTGTTAATCCTTTCATCAACTCAATTGACTGTCAATTGGCATCATTAAAACACATCAGTTGCTGTCTTTTAGAAATGCTGCTGGGGGCCCAGTGCAGTTGCCTAGCGGCTAAAGCCCTCGCCTTGAATGCGCCCGGCATCCCATATAGTTCTAATCCCGGCAACTCCACTTCCCATCCAGCTCCCTGCTTGTGGCCTGGGAAAGCAGTCGAGGACGGCCCAAAGCCTTGGGACTCTGCACCCGTGTGGGAGACCTAGAGGAAGTTCCTGGCTCCTGGCTTTGGATTGGCACAGCACCAGCCATTGCGGTCACTTGGGAAGTGAATCATCGGATGGACGATCTTCCTCTCTGTCTCTCCTCCTCTTTGTATATCTGACTTTACAATAAAAATTTAAAAATCTTTTTAAAAAAAGAAAAAGAAATGTTACTATGCAGGTCAGAGCCATGGTGTAGTAGGTCAGTCCTCCATCTGTACTGATGACATTTCATATGGGTGCTGTTTTTCGAGTCCTGACTGCTCTGCTTCCAATCTGCTTCCCTGTTAATGTGCCTGGAAAAGTAGCAGAAGATGGCCCAAATGCCTGGGGCTCTGAACCCACACTGGAGACCCAGATGAAACTAAAGGTTCCTGGCTTCAGCCTGGCTCCGTCCTAGCAATTGCAGCCATCTGAGAATGAACCAGCAGGTGGGAGATCTTTATTTCCTGTGTGTCTCTTCTTTCTGTAATTCTCCCAAATAAAAATAAATAAATCTTTTTAAAAGAGAAATGATCCTATGCATGACTTTGAGGTGTGGGGATACAGTTTATCAAACACTAGCAGGGACCCTCCTAACAGAAGGTTTGCAGTATCAGGTTCCTCTGCCTGGCTGTTGTAGCTTTTAAGTACTGCATGTGGTATGCTTGAGACCTGTCAGATTGATCAGGCTTCCTCCAATGTCATAGACCTGCTCCTTCCTGCATTTCACTGCAGGAAAAAAGTGCAGGATCTCCGGGGTTTGGACTACTGTGAGTGTGCTGGAAACATAAGTGTCCAACACACGGCTCCCTGAGCTCACACCTCCTGCCCAGCAGCCAGCCAGACCTGGGCATGGGCAGTCTGCATGGTAGGTGCTGTGGCTGTTCTTCATTTGCTGAGAATAGCAGCCTTGAGAGCAGATTGCCAAGGCAACAGATGAGACTTGAGAGAGAGAGGTGCAGACACACACCAGCACAGAGACCCAGAACTGTAGCGAAGAGCATTAGTGCTAAGGTCTGAGAGCCACAGGCCCCAAGGAGCACAAAGTGGAAGGGCAGAGAGCAGAGCCAGAAAGAGCTCTTGTTTTTCTGTGTGTGCTAATCCCGGGAGGGGCGCTGCTTGGAAACTGGTGATGCTTTCCCAGGTTTCAGGCTTTCCCTGGGGCTCAGACACCACAGGGACGCCCACCCAGCAGGGAGTAAAGGAAAGCCAGCTAGCAGAGCCTGGCTTTGTCCCTCTCTTGGCCAATGCAGTAAGCCTCACCTGAAGGAGCAAGGATTTCTGCATCTTGAATCCCCACATCCTAACCGGCATGATTGATCCGAACTCCACAACTCGCTCCAATCCGCCAAGACCATGAGACTGGTTGTTAACACTGTTGAGATAATGGATTTTCAGAGAGAGTAAGGCTCCTGCCCCAGCCACCCGGTGTCTGAGTGCCAGAGCCAGGAGTCCCACCCGGTCTTTTTAGATGCCAGAAGTTCTTTTCCACATCACTAATCATGGTTCAGAGCCCAATCAACTGTACCATATGTTTGTTGTTTTATTCTTCAGGTCGCATCTCTCAGGGGAGCAGTGGATTTTTGTTTCTTTTTATCTTGAGGATCAAGAGTGATTTCATGTAAATTTCTTCCAGTTGCTGAAAGGGAGACCTCAAGCCAAGTAAAACACATAGTGATACAGAGCTGCATTGTATCTTGGGAACGTTATGGTCCTTAGAACATGGGTAGTAAAATTAGTCTGCTCATGGTAGGATGCTCTGTGAAAAAAATTTTTTTTCAAGATTTATTTTCAGCTTATTTGAAAGAGAGTGAGAGCGAGCTTCCACCTGCTGGTTCACTTCCTATTTGGCTACAATTGGCAGGGGCTGCGCCAGGCTGAAGCCAGGAACCTGAAGCTTCTTCCATGAGTCCCATGTGGGTGTATGGGCCCAAGCCTGTGGGCCATTTTTACTGCTTTTTCTAGGCTATTGACAGGGAGCTGGTCTCAAAGTGGATCATACAAACATACAGGCTTTGAACCAGCTACCTTGAGATACTGGCGTCAGAGATAATGGCTTAACCCACTACATCACAAAAGTGTCAGTGTTTAAATGACTGCCCACAAGGCTAGACTATCCTGGGTTGACTGTCTTGTCTTTAATGCCAGTGGGGAGATACAGGCCTTAAGCCTTGCACATTCATTTTTACTATGACTTCATATTTCCATTTTTATCCAAGAATCACTGACTAGAAAAGAACTGTGAAATCTGTTATCTGCAAAGAAGTTTCACTTCAGAATTCCTCCTATCTAAGCCCCCCAAAATAGTGTGGCTCACTTCACAAGAGCAAGAAATGCGAAAGATTCTAATAGTGTGTACTGTTCAAAGCCCAAGAATCATTTCATCTTAGCATTTGAGAAAAGAATGTATGAAGCTATTTCAAAAAGTTTGTAGAACATTGAATTAAAAATAAGTTTATTTTGGTACGAAAAAATTATGAAACCCATACATAGATTTTTCATAATATACATTTTCATGAACTTCTGGAAGACTCTTCAATATGTATGAATTTCCGATTTTTTTTTTTTTTTGCAGCAAAATAGACGCATCTTTTAGTCTCCTTTTCCCTGAATTCTTTGAAGTGCTTTCATAACAGACATAGAGGACAAGGTGGCAGAACTCCCCAGATGCAGATCACAAGCCCACCTCTCCGAGCTTCAGCTCCCTGGCCTCACAATGAGAGTGCTCCTGATTTCTGGATGGAAAGTTTTCATTTTAGCTTAACGAAACAATGATTTCTGTATAACTGGTAGGAATAGCATCAACACAGGATTGCTCTAAGACCTTAAGTGGAATTTCCTCTCCTGGCTTCCCTGGTCAATAGAAGGACAAACTCAAGCGTGTCTTGTAGTTAGGGCACTAGGTTCTGTGCAATGTTCCATTTCCGGTTTCTCTAGGCCTCTGTTCAGTCCTGTAACACCAGCCACCAGAGCATGAAATGGCATCCTAACATCTTCAGTAGTGTAGCGCAATGGGAGTGTTCCGTCCACTTCTGCAAGGAGCCAGATGTTCCCATTCAGGGCTCAACTTTCCTCCTTGCAAAGTTCAGAGGACCCAAATGCTGGCAGGCCTTGCAGCAGACGGAAAAGGAACGGGTGTGACACTTGCTTCTGCAGCGCTCAGCCTCACAGAGCCACATTCCATCTGCACTGCAGCTCATAGATCCACTCCAGGCACACAGCACTGCACCCTGCAGTGAGGCCTGGGCTGTGTAAACCTCCAAGAGACCCTGCTCTGACATGTCCGAGAGGGACACATTCCAGAGAGCAGTTGACGATCTCAACCACCAGACAAGACCCCATGCCTTCAGCACCGTCCTACTCACAGAAAGATATCCATCTCATCAAATATGCTGCCTCTGGGAGGCCTGCCGTGACCCTCTGTGACCCTTGACACCACACACATCTCCTTGTGTAGTAACTGTCACTCTGCATGATCTGGTTTCCCACTTTCATTCCCATCGTTCCAGGTAAATTAAAGTTCTGTGAAGTCCATGGATTCGCCTGTTTTATTCATCATTTTATTCCTAGTGCTTAAAACTGCCCTGGCATATCACAGGTGCTCAGTCATTACTGGAGAGAAAAGAGGGAGTTGGAGAAAGGAGAGAAAGGACGCCTGCGCTGGGGGCAGTGAAACCCTCTCCCAGTCACGTGCACCACGAGATTTTTAAGGCAGTGGCGGAGAAATGGGCAGGAAGTCATTGTCTTTGGGGGAGGAGAGGCTGTGTTAACCATCACACAAATCTTTAATAACAATTGGGAGAAAAAAAGAAATATGTTCTACCTTTTGTTTCTAAATTCCTCTAAGTAAAATGAAATATCACTCAACCACGAAAAGCAAGAAACTATCAATACTTGGTATAATACGTAGATTGTCAAAAGAATATGGTATAATACGTAGAATCCCGAACTCATTGAAAGAAGTCAGACCAAAAAAAAAATGACATGTATTATGTACTTTATCTTATAAAATATTCTAGGATATTCAAGCTAATTTTTATTTATTTTTATTGGAAAGGCAGATTTACAGAGAAAAGGAGAGACAGAAATATTTCCTGTCTGCTGATTCACTCGCTGGCACATTCAAGGCAAGGATTTAGCTACTGTGCCATCAAACTAATTTTAATTGCAGAAAATAGATCAGAAGTTTTCTGGGCACAGGTGTAGGGTGGCATTGGGTTGGGAATTGCAAGTGGGTAGGACATAGAGAGCATAAGGAAATTTGGGGAGTGATGGATTCATTTCGTTTTTTACTGTACTCACTCACATTTTCCTGGATGCCCAAACTTCTCAAACGTGTACTTCAAGTCTTTGGAGTTGATTGTATGTCAACTTTAAGTCACATCTATTAGAAAATAAAATAGATGCAAGTGATTAACCATAAAATTAAAAGAATCAAAATCCATTACCACATCCCTCTAGCCCATTATGTCTAACCCTGTGTGGCTTGTCTTTAAAAATACTTCGTAGTCTCAGAGAATGGGTGGACATTTTTGCACAGCAAATTCAGGTGCCTATTGAGTGCTGGCATCCTATATTGCAATGCTTGGGATCAAATCCTGCCTCTCTTTCTGACCCAGCTTCCTGATAATGCGACTGGAACGCAGCAAAATGGCCCAAGCACTCACTGACTTCCGGCTGCCCTTGTGGGAAGCCCAGATGGAGTTCCTGGCTCCTGGCCTAGCCCCAGCTGTGTGGGCATTGAGGAGGAAGCAGGGGCTAGAAAATCGATCTCTCTTTCTCTCTGTCGTTCTTAACAATAAATAAATCCGGGGGAAAAAATTCTTAGTCTCCATGGTAGAGATGGAAAAGTATGCGTTCATGGTAGCTTTTGGAGAAATGACCTAACTCTGTTGACCCCAGCCCCAGTGTGGTTTCCATTTCAGAAGTTAGCTGAGCCATGAAGGCCCTTTTTACCCACATGCACACTTGCATGTATGCGCATAAGCCCTTACATTTTCAAATCTGTTGTTTCCCAGGTTCTGTGAGCAAACCCATCCCTGAGCCATCAGCCCAGGCGCCCAGCCACACCCCACCGCTACCATGGCCGAAGACGCGGACATGCGCAATGAGCTGGAGGAGATGCAGCGAAGGGCTGACCAGCTGGCAGATGAGGTGAGGCCTGGGGACCTGAGAAGGGAGAACCACGATGGGGAGACAGGAAGTTTGCCTTATCTGGGTCCAGGTGGGGGAGCTGCTTCCGCTAATGTTTCAATTTTCAAAAATGATGACTTCAATTTGCTATATTCCTAAGCTCTACAGACCAAAATGACTTGCTTATAAAACCTACTTACAAATTAATGTCTTGGCCCTAATTCCTGGTTTCTAGAAATCTTGAAAAGGTCAGGGTACTCTAGGAGAAACAATGTTTTTTTGAGTATCTCACTAGCAATGATGTCCTGGAGAGGGCTCGATTCTGAGAACCAATTACAAGCGCTTTACTAAATACAACCTTTTAGGTTCATATGATGCGTGTCATCGTATGTCTTCCCAACTTCATGTTCAGTGATGTCTGCTATGCTTAGTACTTAGGATAAAAGGAAATTATGCCATAGAAATCTGCAGCTTTGCCTATGATATTGAATTGCCAGATTTAAGAAAGTGGGGAAGATATTAATGCAGATAAAACCTAAAAATGTGCATGCATGCACGCAGGTAGCTATTAAGCTATATAAATATATATTTTTTAATAAGCCAGGAGTCAAACATTTACCTGCATTTCATAGCTTGCAGTCGTTCTATTTTTTTTTTAAGATTTATTTTATTTTTATTACAAAGATATACTGAGAGGAGGAGAGATAGAGAGGAAGTGGAGCTGCCGGGATTAGAACCAGCGGACATATGGGATCAAGGCAAGGACCTTAGCCACTAGGCCACGCTGCTGAGCCCATGCAGTTGTTCTATTTCAAAAAGCAGACTGCTCCCAGCTCTTTCTAGGAAGCTGTCTTCCTTCCGTTTTGCGCAGAGTCTTGCCCAGAATCACTCTCTGCCACGTTAGAGCGCAGTTCGGGAGACAGCACGCTGGCTGCTGGATTCCAGGAGTTCCCAAGGAATTGAAGAGAATGTGCCAGAGGGACTAATGCTGAGCCCAGACTTTCCATCTCATTCTTTTCCATCGAAGGGTTAAGATAATTATTATAACTGTCTCTGATAGGTTAGTGATTTCAGACATGCTTGAATTTTTCTCACCCTAAGGCAATAGCTTAATTTGTAGTGATAAGAACTTCCAGTTGTGTTTCCAGGAACTTTGTAAGAAATGTGATGCTATATTCGTTTCAATTCATCAAGAATTATGTCAGTACTTAAAGTTCAGTATTCCCATCCCAAGGAGGCCAAATTAGTCCTCTGAGTAGTTGAGATAACTTTCATGCAGCCTGAGCATGCAAAATGACCTTTTCCAAATTACTTTGTCTTTGATAGCACGATCAGCTTCGTACAGTTTGGTTTGATGATGATGGGCTTCAATGTACTTGCTTTAGGGACTCAGATCATGTACAAAGCCTGAGAAGAAAGAGCTAGACAATGGGAACGTGTCTTGTGTTTCAGCTGCAAGTGTGAAAGGACACGTGATAGCGACCCTCTGTGTTTCGCGCATGAACGAAATATTTCTGATTTTCTGGGACCCATAGATAACGGAGTCTCTAATATTCTTGTTTTTCATTTTAGTCGCTGGAAAGCACCCGTCGCATGCTGCAACTGGTTGAAGAGGTAAGAACTGATCGTATTTGAAGATGAATAAATCAAACCCTTATACTGACAGGCTGCTTTGCTAGACCCCGCTGTCTTTCCTGGAGCTGTGACCCTCTTGGTGCTAATGTGAATCAGGAAGCCCCTGGTATGGCAGGTGATGTAGTAAGGTACCTGGCAGTCGCCAGGGCATGTCCATGTTCCCTTCCCACTCAAGCTATCTTTAAGCAAGATCACTTTAAGAAAGTGAGAACAATTTTTAATATACAAAGGACTTACCTACAAAATGATTTGGGTGTCTTTGGAGTCACAAATAATCTTGACGTGTTCTGACTTTAATTATATGTGTGATTTCCAGGTATACCACTTTCAAAAATTGTTCTATTTAGAGTCAGGCACTAAAATTTATATTTAAAAATCAGGAAAGATCTTTAACAAAAGGAGCCATCAGGTCCAATAATATAAATATAAAAGCTCTTTTATCTTCCTGACTCTGGGTTGAACATCCATTTGTGAGGCATGGTTAATGAATCTCAAACTATTTTTAAATGGGTAAAATGGGGCAGATAGTAATAACAGACTCAAAAGGGCATTTGTAATAAACCTCCTTCATTCGGCAGAGCAGCAGTCAACCCGGAAGAATAAATGGATTAATTGAACTTGTCCACTGGGAGAGATGAAATGGAAAAAGGAATGGGTTGGACTATATTTATCCTAACCTAATAAAACAAGCCTAATAGTTTTCAGTCAGTGAGATGCTGTTTTAGCTGTGCTTTGGAACTGCTTTTGCATGTACAAATTTCACAGGAGATTATCATTTTTTAGCGATCTTGGACTTTCTCCAGCAGAGTGATGAAATGTGCCTACTTGCCTCATGCTATTGTCAATTACTTATGCAGTGACATGAAAGAGGAAAAAAAGAAATCTAAGCATGCAGCTGGCTCTCACACAGCAGGAGTCAGCATCTTCCCTTATTTCTGCAGCTCCACTTCTTACCTAGGGAGAAAATGTGGCGGAATGGGAATGGTCATGGGAGGAATGGGGACGCAGTGACAGGTGTGAGCTCTCCAACATCTTTGAAATGCTAACAACTTGAACGGTTAGGAAGGCAGGCTCAGCTGGGGAGCCCCTTGCAGTACAGGAAAGCAGCCATCGCCTCTGAATGAAGGGGGTATTTCCTTTGCTGTGGTTCTGGGACACTGCCCATGCAAGAATACTTGAGAGGGAAAGCAGATAGTTTGAATGGAGAAGAGCTGGTGAGGCTCTCCGAAGACAATCACTCACCCCACAAAAATAAATAAATAAATAAATAAATAAATAAATAAATAAATAAATAAATAAATAAAATTTTAAAATGAAGGGGGCAGTGTTGGCAGCTTTCCAAGACATGTTCTTACAGGAGTCTGGAAGTCAACCAATGTAAGCATCTTGTTGTGTACTGTGGCATCATCGCTGTAATAGATTTTATGACCTTCAGCCACCATCTCCAAGCTGGTTTTTCCTTTTTGTTCACCTGTAGGTACATGTCATATAAATGTCTAGAATAACAGATCTGTCACCAGTTTGCCAGCCCATGCTCTGTTGGAAGACAGCCTAGCATGTTCAGAGTGGTTGGGTCAAATGTGTTAGAAAGCTCCACCTGGAAGTGCCCCTCACCCATCCCAATCTTTGGGACGTGAACAGCCTTGTCATTTGTCTTCCCAAAGTGCAAGTAGGGGCAGCCCATTTTGAGCAAATTAGTGTTTGCCTAATTTTACAGAGGGAAAAAAATTTAAAAGCTCTAAGAAGTAGAATTTTCAAATGATATTTTTTTGTTTCTCCTAAAGTGTGTCCTAGTCACACATGAAGTTATGTCTTGGAACAAGGAATAAAGCAGAGTGAAGCCCTCTCTTCCTAAAATAGGAAAGTGGAGGCTATTAGATTTTTCCAATCCTTAGGAAATTATGAGCCAGGCATTGTTAGAGCAGATTGACTGGTCTTACATCCTCTTGGGTTATTTTATATTGATGGTCAGATATGCTGCATGTCTAGAGTATTGGGTGTTCAGATGATAGTCTACTTTTCAATCAAAAACGAAATTCTCCTTAAGGAGAATCAGCATTAAATATTCATGAAGGGCAGAAATCATCTGAAAAGTGCGAGTGTGGAAGTACTGGAATCTTGCCCATGATCCCAAAGTTCATCAGTACTATGTAATTTGAATTGGGCAGAATCCTTATTGAAATTCAGTCTCAAAGACAGGAAAGGTTACTAAACTTATAAAGCCTTCCTGAGGCAAATGCTGCCACTTGCAGTGGAATATGCAACCTTACACTGTCTCTAATAGACTCCAGGGTAGAACAGCAGGGCAGCAGTGAGAACTGGCATCTTAACAGAAGCCATCATGAGCATCTCGAGGGCAAGAAGAAGTTACATAAAGGTTTTGGGGCCGTCAGGAAAGCTGAAAACCATAGGCAAAGTTGGGTGGGTGGGGGAAAAGGATAGAGACAATGTTCCAGCCTGGACTTGGGAAATCTTTTTTGGTGGATGTATTTCAATCAGTATTTATGGACATTTCTGGAAACAGGAAGGAAAATCTAGGTAGAAGTCTTGCAGAGATGCAGATGCGCAAATAGCTTTCCAAATTCAAGACCATGCCTGCCCTGGGAGTACAGAGGAGGGAACAATTGATTCTGATAGAACAATCAGGAAGATATTTCCTTGGTGAGGATATTTGATTCCAGGGGAGAAAGTTAACGTTACTACTGCTAAATGAAAGAACTGAAGTTTACACATGAATGCCATAGGCTTATAAAAACCAAGCCCAGGAAGAGCTGTGCTGCTGCAGGGTAGGCCAAAGACCCCACACAGCTTTCAACAGGTGATGAGTGAACTACTGACATTTCTTAGCTATTTTAGCTTTGCTTTTCACGTCTATCTATTCTTTAGGATGTTTTGACCATGGGAAAAGATTCAGTTTTTGAATGCTGTGTTTGCATTTATGCTGGACTTTCTTCTAAAAAATAAAGTCATTCATACTGGGCAGCTCTTTTAAAATCTGCAGACTTAAGGTCATTTGAAATATAGTTAAGAAAGTGCCTGGAGTGTTTTGGTTTAGGCCCAATGCATTGGATTTGGCAGGAAGCACCTAAGAAGGACAAAATGATTTCAAACTATTTCATAAATGTTGTCATAGTTTATCTGGAAAGGAATGAGGGAAGAGGAGTAGACTGAGGGAGGGAAAAAGAAGGAAGAAATGAGGAGAGGGGAAAAAAGGAAGGCTTAAAAAGAAAACTGAAGAAATGAGAAGAAAGATCCCTTGTGTCTCTAACCCTGTTTTTAGAAAATTATGACATCTGATGTTTAGATGCCAGGTAATGAGTTTGCAAGAGATGGTACCATCATGGTTATCATCATCAAGCATGTATTTTCTGTTTTAATCTTTGTATCTCTCTTGCATATTCTTTGGTCTCCATTTTACCAAGGAGGAGTTTGAGGCACATGGTGGTTAAAGCAACTTGTTTGAGACACAGAGCTGTAAACAATAGCAATGAAGTTTTAAAGACAGGCATAGCACAGTCGACAACAAAGGGTTTTTATAAATATTTATTTATTTATTGGAAAGTCATATATACAGAGAGGAGAGGAGACAGAGAGGAAGATCTTTTGTCTGCTGATTCACTCACCAAGTGGCCACAACAGCTAGAGCTGCACCTATCTGAAGCCAGGAGCCGGGAACTTTTTCTAGGTTTCCCACCTGGAGGCAGGGGTCCAAGACCAGTGGGCTATCTTTCAGTGTTTTCCCGGGCCATAAGCAGGGAGCTGGATCACAAGTGGGCAGGCAAGACAAAAATAGATGTATACACACACACACAAACACACACACATATATACATACACGCACATAAATACATAAACACACACATATATACATACATATGTGTGTGTATATATATTTATATATTCTTTGAGACTTCCACTAAAAAGAAATGGATTAAAGAAAAGCAAGCAACTCATTCTAAACTGAGTGACAGACATCCCATTCAGCTTAAATTGTTTCTGAACACAGTCTCATATAAGATTAGACTTTATTTTCTGTATCTTATTTTGCTCTCAGAACTACCATAGGAAGGAAGTGAAGAAGCTGTTGGTGTGCCCTTCAACAGCTGGGGAAGTTGAGACACAAACCAGTTGACGTTAGAGCAATGGGACGGTGAAATAACTATAGGGACTGCAGGTCTGGATTCCAGTTATGCCCACTGACTGGGCTGACCTCACAACTGGGAAGCACATGGAGAAGTCCTCCCTTCCTCTACCCTTCACAGCTGGTACCTGGCGCAGAATAGATGTTCAGTAAACATGCTGAAGGAAGGAAAGAGAGAACAAGTGAATGACTGACCCAACATGCCAATTTACTTGGCTTCTCTAACCTGCATAAATTCAATATGGAGAGACTTCTTGAAGGATCAGCGCAGTTCTGGAAGGCTGCTGAGTGCTGAGCTGAACAAGTAAACATTCCTGCTCTTGCTTCAGTACTCTCTGCTCCTGGGCTCCCAGAGTAGGGCTCCTTCCCATTAATTCTGTGACTCACTCTAATGCTGAAACGTTCAATGTCAAAAGAGACAAGTATGAAATAATGCTTTCAGGGCTCCACAAAATAAGTGGACATAATAGAATATCAAAAGATGTAAATAGATTAGGGCTAGAGGAATAAGATAAAGTCACTAATCGGTATCCCATTGCACTGTCCCCAGTAGAAAAGGTCAGGAATCTTATATATGACCTTGACTGGTGCCCAAGGACAGAACTTTCTCAAAAGCTCCTGTCCACACTGGAATTTGCATTGTCATGTCCACAGCCCCGAAAAAAGCATCTGCTTTTCAAAATTGAAATTCATGAGCTATGGTTAAAATACACGGGAAAGGACAAAGTACTCATTATAATATAGGTAAATATAGACAAATCTGTCTGTAGGACATTTAAGGAGCTGTGTATACCTAGGGTGTTTCGCAGCACCAGCAGCATACATGGGAGGGGTGGAGGTGCTTGGAAATGCAGAGTCCCAGGCTCTACCCTAGTTTTACTGAGCCAGAATACTGAGATTATTCATAGGCACATTAAGGTTTGAGAAGTAACAACCTAGAAGAAACCTCGCATAGTAGGTAGTAATGATGGTATCTGTAGTCCAGCTTATCTGTACAACTATCTACTGCTATGATCCATCTTTTGGATGTGTTTGTTTTTTTCAACACTTATGTCTTACTAACTATAGAACAGGCTCCATTTCAGCACATGTCAGATGTTAATTTATTACATTCCCATAACTCAAAGAGATATTAACTGTTATGATGGTTGTACTGAAGATGAGAGAACTGCGGAACAAAGCAATTAGAACACTTGCCTGAAGCCCCCATAGCTAGGAAACAAAAATCCCAAGATTCCAACCCAGAATCAGATTTACAATCTGCATTTGCAGTGACTCCAGAAGTCATTATGGGCCATCCGTCTCCAAGCTACACCCTCACTTTGACACTAAAGTCTACCAAAGTGTGTTAAAAAAAATGACACACACTTTTGGTCCTCTAGCAGTAACTGCATACATTATCTAGAAATGGTGAGTTCATGAAAGTTCCCAGAAATCATTTCAATGTTTTTACTTCTTATGGGGCACAATTATAATATACTTGTTAAAGTTCTGTATTTCTAAGAAGACCCTCAGTTAGCTTCCACTAACAGCTAAGCATGAGTAATATGAATGTCTTTATTCTTTCTCCACTTGCCAACTCCTGTTCCCCTCATCCCAATAGATCATACGGTGTTTGATTTACTTGGATAATAAGAAGTGAGATGAGGAATACCTTTGCACAAAGGGACTGCAGTGAAATTTGGAGTGGAGTTATTTTCTCCCACTATGTCACAGTGTAGGATTTTAATTTTCAAAACAAGGAGCCCTTATTTCCCATCTCAATCGCTTTTCTGAGTCTTGTAGAACTTCTCCCCATGGAGAAAAAATGAGACAAGGAGTTTCCTGTTGAGTTTCATTTGGCTTAACCTTTGTGAAGCCCAGCCCTGTTCTGCTGAACATGAAAAATGTCACCTCCAAGAATTCATACACACATTCCCCAGGGGTATCCCTCCTCAGCTCCTTGTTGGAAGCTTTCTGATAAGTCACATCAGAGAAAAAAATTAAGGGATGTTGAAAGATTTGTTTTCTATGCTTGACATTTTTATTTTCCAAAGATAAAATTACAATGTAGTATTAAATATGCATGTTCTGATACATGCTTCTCATATGTTAAGCCCCATCCCCCCAAAAATACTCTGTGAAACTGCTCAGCTCTTCTTCTACCCCAACCCGTAAAGGATAGACCAAGTCCACCTTTGATCCATTCTTCCACGTCCCTCCCAGAGCCCCTCTCATCTTGCCGTATCTTTTCCCTGTTTCCATTGGTCCTTCTTCATTTTCCATTTCTAGGGCTAATTGTCCCCTTACTGATTTCTCTTTCTCTCTTTTCTCTCTAACTCCTTTTCAACTTTGCTACCATTATTGGAATATAGAGTAAAGATGCTGGTATCAGGACTTTGGTAATGTTGGATGAACAAGGAGGTAAGTTCAGATTTCTTCAGTAAGAACAATTCTCATCTGAATAAAATATGTTTTCAATTATTTGTGCATCTGCCGGTGCTTCTGTTAATGCATATTATGCGGGTGTATGAGTATGAGGGTTATAGAATTTTCATATTGCTTTGTTTTTCTCTGTTAAAGTGACACATAAAGATAGGAAAAGTTGAGGCCTTCTTCACTATTGAAAGGTATTACTATGTGTTTATATACATCAGAGCAACAGAATTTTGAATGCAAAAGTCATGCATTTATACTTTATTTTAAAGGACAATATTGTGGACAGTGTGAGAATGACTTACTCTCCAACTTTCCAGTAACTGTTCTTTCTTTTAATACTAGATACAATGAAGCATAGTTGTCCTTCTCTTTGTTCATCCTAAGTCAATATGTGACAGCTTTGATTTTGATGTCGCTATGGAAATGTCTTTAACTGGGAACTATTTTTTAATAGGACACAGCAAAGAAGGATCATCTGGAAAATGGGAAGTTAATATGGTTGAAATATTTTGCCTGTTTTTAAAATTATTATGGAAATGCAAGAAGCAATGAAATTCAAATACCCAACCTTTTTTTAATAGTATTTCTTAAAAAAAAGCCCTAGAAGAACGGTACCATAGGTTTTCTTTGTCTCAAAATATCTAAGCATAGGGTGATATTGTGCAGAATTCTAGCCAGTAGTTAGTTACCTGATTCCGTTCTGAAACATAATATTAAACAGATTTTTTTAGTTTTTTCTTTGTTTATATTTTTTATGAAAACACTAGAAACATTTCACAATCATGAGGATTAAAAATAATAATAAAAGATAAAAATGTAAGACTCATTCACAACCCAAGACCCAGTAAACAAATTCCAAGCAAAAAATCTCAAACTGGGGGAAGGAATGGGTGGGAAAATTGGTGCATAGGCAATGGACATAGGTAATTATTTGTCTCAAAATATGGAGAATTCTTGCAAATCAGCAAGGGGTTAAAAAAGCTTAGCAACCCAAAAGAAATATAGGCATAGACCTAAATCATCAGTTTGGAAGTCAGTATGTGAAACCTGCCTCAACCATCAGCAGTAATGATATAGCACTCTTTTTCTAGTGGTTTGTGTAATTTTTAAAATCTGATATTAACTAGCCATGCGTGTGTCCTGGAAAAAGTAAAGCTCTCATTCTACAGACAGACGCTGCAGAGCAAGACAAAATGTCTCAGAGTAATTTGATCACTGTTTCCTACTTTCAAGTGTGGCTATCTTTGTCCAAAACATTTGAGTCCTAAAATTTTACACTGTAGATATAAATTGACAACTGTCTGAAGAAAACACACATGCCCTACTTGCAATTGTGCAAGACTAAAACTGCATATGTTTCCATCAGAGGAGAGTCCTCTTAGATTAATAATGATCCGAGATATGTTCTGTAGCCTCCCCAACAGGTGGATCTGTACTTACTGATTGACTTCTGGGGACAGAAAGGTACTGGAGGACATGTATCATCTGAGTCCTTTAGGAAACGAGTGCTAAGAAGCAATTAGAAAGAGAAGAGATTTGCTGGGAAAATGTGCAGCAGGCTGGCATGGGAACAGACACGGAGGACCTTCTGCCTGCCATTTGGGCTGAAGCCTTTTAAAAAAAAAAAAAGAGGCAGGGAAGGAAAGATGATTGCGTAGAAGAACTTCAGGCTGAAGTGCTTCCCTGAGAAAGCCCCACACAGGCAGGCAGGCCAGTGGGGAGCCCGAGAGCTAAGTACACTGGTGAGAGGAACCCCATGCTGGATAGAAAGCTGACGGCCTCCCACTTCCCCACCCCACTGTGCTGCACTGGGGTCAGACCGTCCTGGAGGAGGGGCATGTGGGGACCCATGGGGACCCAAGAGAGGCCTTAACTTGTCCTCACTCAACCTGCTGGGAGGAGCTGTCACAGATGCACCCTTGTTCATGTCATCTAAGCGCTTTTGTTTTACATGATTTATTTATATTTCATTTTCAAATAATAGACACTGAAAGAGCAAAACAACTCAGTAAAGGAATTGAATGTCTCTCCCAACACTTTTCCTCCAATTTTCAAAATACGCATTGTCAAAATTGATACAGAATCTAGCAATTAGCATGACAATCTTCAGAATCCCCCAAGTTCCATTTTCTATAATAGGAAGTGTTGGCTTTGAAATACAAGGTGCAGCAAATCCTTGCTTTAAAAAAAAAAAATGAAGCAGTGAGTGCCTAGATACAAGAGTGGTATTTCATTTCCAGAGCAAAGTTAATACATATATATTCAAATAATTGGAATTCTACCTTATTGGCCTTTTCTGCTTAGTGATTTGCAGTGTGAAAGGAGAAAAAAAAAGGTTATTTGTAAAAGACAAATTTGGGGAAAGGTTCAGGATATTGCCTTTCTCCCAAACTGTAAAATACTGACATAAAGACATGGAAAATAATATATCTAAACCTGGAGTGGAAAATGGAGAAAACGAACAACCTGTTTATTTAAGTGACAAGTTCCACTGTGTCTTTAGGAAAAAAAAAAACCTACAGATTTCCAAAATCCAATAAAAATGCAAAAACATGATTCTTAAGCATGAGGGACTCTGCAGCATCTACCCATTTTTCTCTGAAAAAGAAAGCAGAGTGTAACATCTTTTGGGCAGATTTACTTGTGAGAGAGTTAACCTTCACAGCTAGAATGTTCCCACCACAGTAAATGCAGGACCCCTCAGTTACATGGCTTAAAACAACCTATAGTAGCCTGGGTTTCACCAGATGTCTGGTGAAAGATGCAAGTGTGTGATTTCTGCCTGGTTATGAATGGCACATGGTTCATTTACCCTTACAATCAAAGCTTAGGGCTTTTCCAAAGGAGCTGAACATAATTCAGTAATTCTCTTCACTGTCATCCTAAGTGTGTTTTAACCTTCAACGTTGCATAGGCTACATTTAGCTGTTGAGACCAGCAAACGCTTTCATGTTTCTCTCCAGTTATGCTCTGTTAATTTTGTCTCTGCCTGAACATCAAAAATGTTGACTGTTTCTGCCCTACAGCTGTACGGGAGCCTCAAGAAGCAGCCGTCATTCTAAAGGACAAGGCCAACCAGTGTTGGGTCAGTCCAGACCACTGCAGGTTATCCAGCCACGGGGCTGCACTAAGAAATTTCCTACTGAGATTCTTGTTTTATACGCAGATGGCAGGGGATGGCAAGGAGCAATGAGCATGACAGACAGACAGCTCTGGAGGTAGACTAAGTCCTAGCACTTTCCTTCGCTTAGACAGCGTATCTCTGAGACCCCTCTGAAGCCACCTTGACACCTACGTGACTTAATCTTTCATCTCTGCACCTCTCGTTCCTTTTGTCGGTCTTTCTGTGTTGGGGGATGGGTATGTGTTTGTTTTGATGCTGCAAATAAGGTTCTTGGGGGAAATCCCCTGAAATCAACTCAAAGTCAACAGTGAAATCTTTGCAGGTGCTTGGCAGAGGATAGCACAAGCGATGCCCCAGCCAGAGAGGCAGCTGTCTTAATAGATATTCCTGGCACTGCACAGCAGCATTTGAGAAAAAAAATCCCTCTCCCTCTGTCATCTCCTAGGAATGACTATAGTGTCAGGACAGTCGCTGACCACACGTGGCTTTTTAGCCCATTGGAATGAATTTCTGTATGTGCATTAGTACTAAGGACAATGGCAATCACATAGGCAGCATCTTATAACTAGATACTCTCAAGAAGGCTTTCACACTACGTCAGTAACTCTATACTACACTCTTGCTTTACTGAGTGTTTTTTTAAACCACATCAAGGTCTAAAATAAATAAATAAATAATTGGGTTTTTTTTAAGCCGTATCAAAGTCCTAAAGGTCCCATGTTGCTGTACCTAGGGAAATTAGTAGAGAATCTATCTACCCTTAGATCCTTGAGCACGTGCTGTTGATAAATCACCAACAACCCACCATCCAAGGGTAGCAGAGATATTGTCTCAGTGTATGGTAGTATCTGCTGGCTCCAAGTGTTACTCTTCTCCAAGTCTCCAAGAAGAAGTGTAAAACAGGCAAAGCCAAAGAGCAGGTTTCCAGAGTTAAGAAGCCTTCAGTGCTGGGTGGTACGTTGTGTCTTCCAGAGACATGCTATGAAGACTTGTTGCTTAGAAGTGTTACCTGGAAAACATCTTCTCAGAAAGCATTACAGAATTTGAGTTTGCAAAACATGTCCATAAATGTAACTCAACATGCTCTAAACGTTACCATGAGAATATCTGTGACAAAATGGGTCCATGATATGCTCTAAATTAAGGACTTGACATAATTTGGGTATAAAAATATAGTCCATGGTTGTTGATAGGCTTAAAGTAGTTTTCTGAATCAGATTCAGCTTTAGAATTTCCTTTGGAAGTCAAACTTTTCCAAATCAAGCTGTTGACCCAAACGCTCAGAAATATGGATTTTAACTTATCTGTTTTATTTTGTTTAGTTTTGTTTTTAATTATGAGAAGCAGAGAGAGTCTTCGCTACCTGAATGCCTGCACTGACTCCAGGTGGGACCAAAGCAGGAGTCAAGAATTCAATTAAGGTCACTCATGTGGGTGGCTGCAGCACCATCACTTGAGTCATCACCAGTGCCTTGTAGGGTCTGTACTAGCTGTCAAGAGCCAGATTCAGGGCTGAAACCCGGGCATCTGAACCACTGGGCTCAACTCCTATTTCTGTTTATCTTTTAATTTCAGCTCTCTACTTAAGAGGCCTAACAGTTGTGTACTGATTGACATAGACATATTTCCTTCTAGTGTCTGGGCACACAGTGGATGAGGACCCTGAAATCTTGTAAGAAGTTGCTATTTTGGCCTAAAAAATAAAGTACCAACTTAGTTTCTCCCTCAAGGACATGTACTTGAATGTGTTTGTCTAGCCGTGATCTCTGCTCATTTCAGCTCAGTTGAGTCTGGTAGCCTTTCCTCTGAGCCCAGACACCCCCTTGAATCTGTTGGACGTTCTGTGATGGGGATCACACACCGTTCCTGTCTGTGTGTTCTCGACTTGGAGATGAGTTCTTTTGTGTTGAGTTCCACCAATCCCCTGACCTGTCCATCTGCAAGCTCACATGGTGCATCCTTGAAACTAGATTGAGATCTTTAGAAAAGATCTGAAACATAAACATTTACATATCTATATGATGTCTGTCTAGCCGTTTGTCTCCCCTCTTAAAGGTTTTCCTAAAGGCATCACTATACCTATATTTACTCAGTAAAAATTCCCAGACTACACTCTTATTTCCTCCAGGTATCCAATGTTGGATAAACACTAAAGTTTTATTTTTCCAGTCATTTGAACAACATCGTAGAAGTAACAGATCCTTAATAAGCTGATTTTTTTTTTTTTGTTAAGTTCCACAAAAGGCCTTATTTTGTAAATACGCAGTCCCCTAGTTTCGGTCACTATCCAGGGTTTTGGAATGACAGTTTCAACTGTACAACTTAACATGGAATAGTTTTGAAGTGATATTTGTTCCCTTAAGCTGGAAGTGTGCTTGTCAACTCTGCTAGGTGTGCTTTTGTTCTTGGAGGTGGAAACGTGCAGACCTGCACAAAAATAGAGAATAGTAGAAACATAACTAAGTTTTGTAATTAGAAAAGCAAGACATCTCGATGCTACTCTCCTTTAATGGTCTTAAAAACTGTTTATAAAACTCTTTCCTTGAACTTGTGGTTACCTCAGTGGGGTGACACAACTTTTGCCAAATTAACCAAGTCACTATGTATAACCCTGGCAACCCAGAAGTATGATTCATTTTTACCACTATCTATCTGTTTCTTAGATACACTGAGGTCAGTTTTGCTAACTGTAATCACACAGAATCCATTACCTTCTCCCACCTGACAAAACCTCAGCCTCCCTCCTCTCCATCTAGGGTTGGTGATGGCATGCCCCTCCTTGGAGAGATGGGTGTCAAGGAGCAGAGAACTAAAACGACTTTCAGCGCTTTCAGAACAGATGAGTCATAGCATGGGAGAGAAACCAAAATGCTCCGCAACTTATAATGCTGCTGTACTGATGTTACTTTTTTCACAGCTTTTATGAATTAAATATGCAAGCCAACGACAGCCCATGGGCAACCTGTGACTAGATAGCCAATGCTAGGAGAAGAAAACAGTCCGTAGCTATTTCCCGTTATTGCTGTTGCCACTGCTGTTTTTCTCTAAGAAGACACTGGATTCTGTTTTTCTACCTTTACCTGTTGAGGATTCATAAAAAGCAAAAGATATGCATATGTTAAATGGAACCTGATGCTTCTTCTGGTAGCTTTCATAAGAATACCTAAAAGCATAAGCTAATAACACCCTGTTTTGCTTTCTCCCGGGTTTCACTGTTGTCTGAGTAAGTGACTATGCTGTGCTGTTTCCCTGGACACTCGGAATCAAACCGATCTTCCAAACTCATCTCATCATGTTGGAATTTCAAACTATGCTGGGCATCATTTCGTCCATTGCCTTCCAATCATGCCTGCTCAGGAAAAGCGGCAGCTGACTGCCACAATGCATCCTCTTGGAACAATGCATTGTAATCTCTCTCTCTCAAATTCCGTCTCACATAGTCATTTCTCATGTTCTGTTGGAAACCCCCAAAAAATTCATTCCACACTGTCATCCCTTTGTCCTAACCAGAACAACTCGATCGTGTTGAAGAAGGCATGAACCATATCAACCAAGACATGAAGGAGGCCGAGAAAAATTTAAAAGATTTAGGGAAATGCTGTGGCCTTTTCATATGTCCTTGTAACAAGTAGGTACTGGGTACCAGCTCTAATCTGTGGCGTCCAGTTTTCTTTCTTTCTTTCTTTTATTATTATTTTTTTAATGTCAAAGTGAATGTCTGAAGTTTTGTCTTTTTTTTTTCTTTGTCCTTTTCCATCTGCTTCATTCTGTGGGGATAAAATACTTGTGTTTAATCAGAACAACTGGAACGCATTGAGGAAGGGATGGACCAAATCAATAAGGACATGAAAGAAGCAGAAAAGAATTTGACGGACCTAGGAAAGTTCTGCGGGCTTTGTGTGTGTCCCTGTAACAAGTAGGTGCTGCCTGCCTGCCTGCAGCTTGGGTTTCCCAAGGCCCATCTCCAAGCCTTGACAAGCTCATTCCTGCTAGGCTCCTGGGCAGGATGAGCATGTGGCATGCAGAACAGATCAATAGCGTCTCCAATGCATTCATCTCATAGCATAGACACTATTAGTGGGAGTTACTGTTGATGCATTAAAAAAAAATCAGGCATACTACAGTGAAAGCTTCACTGTCAGCAACTTTTATTGATTCACGTTTCAACATTTTCCAGAAAGTGTACCTTACCACAGAGAACCTCAAGAAAGAGGCACCCAGGGCTCGCCTTTTTCCTAACCCCAAGAACCTGAATTGCAAACTTAGAAGAGGTGATGAGTAATTTGTTTGGAAAATGAGAAACACATGTATCAAGGTGTGGTTATTCAGAAGGATAAGAAATAGATAATTTGGCCCAAATAGCATTGTGTAATTTAGAGAGAATGACCGAGACTGCCTCTTTCTCCTGCCCACCATGACCAAATTTGGTCCTGATACCCTACGGTTGCACACAAATCAGAACCAATGAGCTCTTCACCAAGAAGGGCTCACACTTCACCCAAATTGGACCCACCCCTCTGAAATTCTTCCCCTTTGGAAGATCTACCTGTACACTGGCTGAAATGTTGAAATGTGTAGATTTTGCATGCACGATATCACAAAACATTCAACTGTTCTAAAGGTTCTGCAACGCTTATTTTGGAATGTAGCAGAAATGTGACATGTGGTTATAAAGGTTTGCTACAGAAGGAACCTGAAACGAAGGGTTCTGGAAGATAGTCTCATGTGACTGGTAGTGAAAAAAATGCATGAGTGGATTATTCAACATGCATTTGGAAAATTAAACTTGTTCCCTGATCTCCTTTATTCCCTCCCACTTCCCCCATCTAAAAGAAGCCCTGTTTCCTAAAAGCGCTCCTAGTTCTAGCTTTTAGAATAGAAATTGATGTCATTTCTAGTGAATTATATGACCATTCACATCCTTTAAACTTTGAGGCTGATTTAAAATATCCCACTTCCTGTTTAGGAGGGGGAGGGGCTCAATTTGCAAATAAGTAGAAATTTTGTTTTTGTAAAGAATGATCTACAGTAATGTCTGACTAACTGGAGTCTAGCTAATGGAATCCCTGACTGTACACTTTTGCTCCCTTTTAGTTTTGATAAAACAAAGGGAGAAAAATCACAACAGATTTTCAATTATTTCTCTTCCAGGATAGATAGTTTCCGTTGCTTTGGTCTCCATCCACTTCCAGCCTCCACAGCTAAGAATCCCAGGTGCTAAGATGTGGTCTTCAAAGCAAAGGCCATCATATGCACCAGAAAAAAAAAAAAACCATAACCAAGGAGAGATTTGGTTACACCCAAGCCCCAGCGACCCTCCAGAAAGTAGCACAATAGTCTGTCATAGATATTCAAATTCCCTTAAAACAAAAGCGTCCCTCCATGACTCATTGTTCATTAAGAAAGTCATAAAGCTCGTGCAATGACCCACTGCCAAGTATTCCAGTTAGTCAAGACTTGACTGTACATCCTTTGAGTAACAGCCTGCCCCCATGTGAGATTTCCATCCCTTGGGTGGTGAATTCCAACATATAATTCTATCCCCTTTGTCCACTGTGTATGAAGCAAGGGCAGAGCCAGGGTACCCTGGGATGCTCTCCACTGTTCTGACTAAATGATGACCCCTACAAATGCCACCTACCAGTGGCCACTAATTCCTTAGTGAACAAGAGACCCTAACTGAGCTTCAAAGCTTGACTGAAGTGTTCCCTATTGTGTGTAAATAATGCTTTAAAAACCATGTGTCACAACGCAGTGGCTGGTGGTGCCCTGGATTATCTGAGGGTGTCGCCCTGTCTCGGCATGTTTCGGAGGACTTTGATAGATGTACGGCAGTGATGTGAGTCTATGTGCAGGTTGTGGGTGCAGTGGTTTGCCTTCTTGCAGAAACGCGTATTTCCTACTCCTTTGACTTTGCCAAAGATGGTATACAAGATGTTTTACATAGCAGAAAACATCACAAAGTCCATGTCACTTCTTTTGATATGAGGATGGAGGCGATGGGGAGATGGGGGAAAGAAAGCAGATCTTATCCCATTGGGTGGGGCCATGGCCTTTTGTTGTAGTAAATTCTGACTGCTCAAAGGGCTATGATAATACACATGAGATTGTGGGAGTTGCTGAAATTCCATTGGTACAATTTTCCAATTTGTTACTAACATTGCTTGGTCCCCAATGTACCTATTAGGGCCAGATTTAATTAATACGTGTGGTCCTCTTGAGAAAAAGAAACAAAATAAAATTTTTAAAAAGTTCAATTGTGAAGTCTTATAATAGATGGTATGAAAATGGGACCGAAGGATATCTCTTTTGCTTGGACTAAAATGCATATGGTTTCTACTATGCAAAGAACCTAAAAACATCTTTGATGGCCTTCAATTCCAACACACCCACCAAAATATGCTGCATATGTTTCTATTGGGCACAACAGGTATGCCTGGATTTTAAGTTTTTCTCCAAGGCAGCTCAGTGAAATACAGCCCATGGAGACCGTACCAGATTCAAACCCTGTCACCACCCCAGGATAGTTTGAAGTAGGAGTTTGTAAGTGCTCTCCACCCTGCTCCACAGCCCAGCCAAGAAGCTACTGAACCTGCGTTTCAAATCCTCATGAAGGCTATTACTGTCCTGCTAGTGCCTTTTTCGGGAATGACCAACTTCTGGAATAGTTTGGCTTCAATGAGAATGCTTCACTTTCTACTCATGCCTGTAGCTGGTGCATGAAGAAGACATAGAGGGGTTTCCCTTTTTGGCGATAGATGGCTTGTTCTCTCTTCTATTTTCCTGCATTCATTTCACTATGCTTCTTTTACTTTTTGTCTCTGTGGACAAAGGTTTGTACATCAACTCTGGATGTATGGTGACTGTTTGGAAGTACCGATATATTATCTAATTTCAAATCGCTCTAGAGGCAACTGAAAGACCATCTCCCTTGGCCAACCACCAATCCTTTTTGTCCTTCATGCAGAGCTGGAAATGTTGTTCCCATACATTGGGGAAAAAAACGTGAAATAGGAATCCTTGCATGATAGTGTGCAAAAACTTGGTCAAGTATGTTTTTTCTTGATGACCGTGTGTTGCTGTGGTGTGATGTACACACTCTACTTGGCAGTCTTGTTTTGTGTTTGTCTGCCAGTATGGTTTTTTTTTTTCTGTGTGTTTTGTCTCTCAAAATAGAACCATGTGACTGAAATAGAACTGAATGTTCTTCAGCTAGCTTAATCCTTGTCTTCAATTCAACTACACCACAAAAATAAACCCAACCAAGAGCAACCATGTGGACCAAAGATTGCAGTCCTTAAGAATTGCAACTGACTCAATTGGAAATGAAATGCTGAGTAGCTGAGGCATGGTGGTGGCCAACTGTTTGGGTCTGGATCATGATATATATCGGTATTCTCTAATGCCTCGACTGAAAACTCATCTGCTTGGTTAGGTACTTGGCTTGAAGAAGTCACGATTGTTGTGAGCTTGTTGCTCCACCCCCGGGCCTTGTCACTCACCCTCTTTTTTGCATAGGCTTAAATCAAGTGATGCTTACAAAAAAGCCTGGGGCAATAATCAGGATGGAGTGGTGGCTAGCCAGCCTGCCCGTGTGGTGGATGAGCGGGAGCAGATGGCCATCAGTGGTGGCTTTATCCGCAGGTAAGCCTCTTTCAGGTCATCGCGTGACTGCAATGGAACAGAGCTTCCTAAGAGAACCGTGTACAGGGATTGAGGAAGGGTCAAGAACAAGAAAGGATGATCTACTCGTACATCAGCAATAGCTGGAAGCTGTTACCATCAAGGACCTGAAGGCACAGGGGAAGGAACTGTTAGTTCCTGCAGTAAGAGAAATGTGGCTACTGCCGTAAGCTAACAGGAAATAGAAAAGGAAATGAAACATCGCACCCCCTCACTCTTGCCACCCAGTATCTCACCGATCATTAGCCAAAGCTCCCTGAAAGCCAGCGGGTAGGAAGAGCTGGGTGATACAGTCAGTGGAGGCTACCCTTTCTACACACAAAGACAGCCAGAGAACGCATTTGTGAGAAAATAGAGAACAGCAATTTCTTATCATCACTTTTAAAATCTGCAAACAAAAAACCAACTGAAATAAATATTTTACAATTCAGTACTCCGCTTTAGGAGACCAGAAAACAAAGAATGGCAAGTATTTCTGGTGAGAAAAAAAAAAATGTATCCTGCTTGGCAGGCCACTACAGGTTGATTTTCAAGTTTCCTGAAAATTTTAAAAATCCAAAATCTTTTGAATGCAGTCATCACCCAAGAACATTGCAATTAATTCTCTTCAAACCATATGTATATGGTGCATATGGAATATAACGAATTTCATATTTAAACTAGAGTCCCTTCCCCAGATATCCTACCATGTTTATACAAATATTCCAAAACCCTAGGGGAAAAAAAAATTTCAAAGTCAGAAGCACTCTGAGTCTAAGCATCATGGGTAAAGGCTAACAGGACTCGGTGGTGGCCAGGGTGGTCACTTACGTAACTATCTGTTCCCAATGATGGGTCACTGACACTGAGCTGAAAGGCATTGACGTGTGCCTAGAACTTTACCAGAGTCAAGTCTATGCCTGTTTCTAACGGCTTCCAGGAAAACTGGACCAAGAGTTCTGCCACTAACACCTGCATGTCAGAGTCATCTGGGGAAATACTTTTAAATACTTCCACAGTTGGTGCAATGTACCCCAACTGAATTGGATGCTTGAAGTAGGACAGCACACCTATAGATTTGAAGCTTCTCAGATGATTGTAATCAGAGCCGAAAACCATCAACCTGGAGACAGATCCAAAAAATGAACGAAAATTTGATGTCATGAAAAAGCTATGCATAACTTTCAAAACAATTTTGACACAGCATAAATTTATCCTTCAGTTCCATTTTTCCACTGTTTTAGAAACATTTATTTGTTTGACGACAGAATGATCAAGATACGCCATCAGCTGGTTCACTCCACAACTTGCCCAGAATAAGTGGGGTTAGTCCAGTTCAAAGGCAAGAACTGGAAACTTCGTCTGGTTTTCCCACATGGGTGGTAAGGGCCCAATTACTGAGAGAATCCTCTGTTGCCTTTCCCAGCACGTCAGCAGGAAGATAGATTGAAAGCAAAGCAGTTGCTACTCAAGCTGATGCTCTGATATGTAATGCGGACATTGGAACAGGCTTAATGTGCTGTGCCACAACACTTATCCCTCCACAAAAATTTTTAAGTGTCTTTTACATAGTAACAAAAAAATCTGGAATAATAGCTTGCATTTGCAACTAAATGCCTTTACTTTCAAGTTGGATTGTGAAAAAATAGCAAGATAATAAGGCACTGTGTGAGCCAACTCCTTCTCCACTCCCACCTCATTGAAACGGAAACAATAATCTTTTATCAAAGTTGTCTGCTTGAAATCACTCATTCACAATGCCACTGAGAAACCATAGCATTAAAATCTGAATGAATAAAAATCATTTTGAACTCCCTTTGGAGTTCTTACAAGAAAGCAGGAATAAGAGGCAAACTGCCACATTCATTGTTACTCTTCCCCGCTGTTGTTGGTCCCAAATGGAAAAAGAGATGAACAGAAAGAATTTTTGACTCGGTAAAATAACCCTTTTCTTTCATTGTCAAGTTGAGTCTTGAAGGCTTTGCTTGACATCACAGAAAGAAAAGCATAGTTTCTGTTTAGGTAATTCATTTGATAACCTGGGGTCCTTCTAACTATGATTTTATCCTTGAAAACTAAAAATTTGGATAAACATGCAGGGGAAAAGATATGCTGTTAGAAGTGAGAAAAGTAGATAATCTATTTAAAGCATCTTGGAAAATAGAAATTTAGGAATTCAAGATGAAATTTTTAAAATAACTTCTTTTGCTGCCCAAATGCTACACTGCTTTGCAGGCAGTTACGAAGTTTTGTTTTAAATTTCAAACTTCTGGCTCAATTTACATCACAAACAAACAAATCTCAAGTGACTATGCAGGAAAACATTTGCCAGATGAGGATCCTTCAGGAACCTTCCTAAAGGCATGCAGGCACACACGCAGGTCCTCTTGCTCATGTGTTGTTGGACTGAGAGGAGAGTTAAAACATAGAATAGTTTCCTCAAGCACTACAAACTTTCCCTAAGCTTTCAGTACTGGATATTCAAGATGTTTCGCTGCCTGTCTCCTCTAAAAAATATTATTTGGCTCCCAGGGTAACAAATGATGCACGAGAAAATGAAATGGATGAAAACCTGGAGCAGGTGAGCGGTATCATTGGCAATCTCCGCCACATGGCCCTGGACATGGGTAATGAGATCGATACACAGAATCGCCAGATTGACAGGATCATGGAGAAGGTGAGCATGTGGCGATCAGCAAGCTGCTGCGCCTTGTCTCTGCTGGAGCACCAATGGCAGATCGGGTCACTTGGGCCATTGTGTTCCATGCGAGCACACTGGTTCTGGGAACTTTCCCCTTTACTTTTCCAAAATGAAAATACAGGCTTTAGCAACAGAACCTGAGTGACGAAAAACAGGTAGAATGGCTCCTATAGGCCAGGTATAATGCTAGGCACGGTGAAGCATGTGAAAATGAGAAAAGCATTCTCACCACCAGCAAATGCAAAACCTGCGTGACCCAATGGGCCACCAGATGAATTTACCTCCACCCGAGACAGTATGAGGAAAGACTTCAAGGAGTGTCAGTAACTTGAGAAGAGTCTTAAAGGATGGGAGGTGTTCAAGTGGAGATTGTGAAGGAAATGGGAGGGAAAAAAAGTAGTCATGTTAGCCAACGGTTGAACATGTGTTTTTTTGCTGTAAGTGCGAAAATTTGAATGATTGCTCCAGAAGACCTGAGCTTCAGTTCCAGCCCAGTAGTTTGCATCCTCGGACTTCAGAAATGGAAATGTATGTCTATTGAAACTGAGTTCATATAAAGAGACTACACCTAGCTTTAAGGTCCTCAGTGTCGACGAGGACCATGAAGATGATTCGAAAAAGTAGAATGATGGGAAAGGATGGATCTGGGGGCTTAAAATTAGAACAGAAAGAAGTGCTTCCAAGGAGAACTCCAGAATGAGATCTAAAGTAGTGAAAGTCAATACTCTTCGCCATACAAATCTGATATAATTTCTACTTACTGGTATTCCACCCCTTCCTCGATCAGTAAGATCTTGAATATTGATTTGCAATTTCTACAAGTGTTCAAATACCAAGAGGCCCTAGGCTAATTAGTAATTCTAGATCTGCACTCTTTGCTTGGCTACTCTCTTACTGTGTATTTGTTCCCTGGGAAATATTGAAGTTCTTATTCTGAAGTACTAAATTTTATGATTGATTCCACTTCAGTAGGAAGGTAAAAATAGTCTTGAGCCTTTGTCATCATAAGGCTTACATAGTAGCTTTTTGGTACCAGAACAGCCTTAACTTGAAAAAGGAAAGAAGGGTAGCTGCCACAAATGGAACACCATATTTCTTGTGTTATGTGTGTTCCATGTGAAAAACTATCTGGTTGCATAGTATTTTTGCCTGATCAATATTGAGAGCTACCCAGATGCCCATGTTGGCTGGTAAAATACTTGTATTCTTTTTATTTTTTCAAAGTTGTGACATGCTTACTATTGAAGAAGCCTTTGAAGTGAGGATGTTTTTAAAGTCAATGGGTTTTAGAAAGATTTGACAGTTTCAAAAGCGCCAGAGCCAATGCAAGCAACCTAAGCTGCTAGGCCCAGAGGAGTGAACTGAGAAATAATTGCTGAACTCCACCGCAACATGAAAATTACTCATTAACGCAGTCAATTTATTTGCAGATGTCCATAGATAAGGCACCAAAACTGGTTACAATTTCCAAAACAGAGGTTTTACTAAGAGAAGGGTCAGATTCTTATTGTTAGAGTTGGACTTTATGCAAGGACAAGCGTTCCTAGAAAGGCACGAGGCATACCAATTCAACTACTTTGTATTTCGGGCTCTCAGGCAGACTCTTCTTCTAGGCTCAGGGTACTACCAGCGTAAGACCAATGCAGGTATAGGGGTTAAAGAACAGCCAGGCAAAGGGATGGGGTAGAGCTGCTTCCATTGGAGTCATTCCTTGAGTGCAGAATCATTTCAAAAGCAGGAAAGGGATCTAGTTGTCTTTGAATAATTAGTTTCATTCCAGTCATCACAGTTCCAACCCACCCATCCCCCCAAAAAATTCAGTCTGGGCTTGATTCCTATAGAGCTCATTTCAACACAGCATTGCCATCAGTCCTCAGATTATATGGACTATTAACAAGCTCCCAGTGTCCAGTGGGTTCTCTTTCCTGACAATAGGAAGCAATGTACAAAGCCTTCTGAATACCCAAGAGCTACTTAAAACCACCCAGTGAGGTCATATTGTCTTATAACCAAAAGAGTAACTCACCCCCTCATCAGTCATGATCTTTTCACTTCCTTTGGGCTGATAATGAAGTCTGGGCTGTCCAAAACAATGAAGATTTTAATGCATTCATATGAACTGACAAAAATTTGCTTTATTTAAAAAATACTATTTTTTGCCGAAAGGCATTTGTCAACACCATCTCCTAAGATTAAAAAGATGTAATTCTTTCAGAGAACTACCAAGTAGGGGGCGAATACATATCAGATGACATGGGGAAGTGTTAAGGAGATGACTTAGCGATGTTCAGACTTACACTGAATTTGTCCATGGTAGATATGGTGCACACATTAAGATACAATGGGGCTGACTTCAATTCTTCTATCAATGAGAAACTGCAAAAATGCAGTATAATACAACTTCTGTTTAGGATTCTCTGAATTGAAATACAAAAACTGGATGGGCTTGTGTCCATAAATAATGCCCGAATTATACAAACAGGGTGAACACAGATGCGTTTTCCAAACACCAAGAAGATATCTAAAAGGAGATTCTTGGAATTTCTTCCAGAAGGTTCCCCTATAACATAACATAACGAAGGTGTGGAACCTTTGTGTCAGATATTATAAGCTGGAGTTTTGTTATGCTTCAGAAAGAATTTAGTTGGAAATCACAGATTCTCATTGAGCATGTAAGTCTGCCCAAGCTGTGGCCAGAACCTTCGAAGATACCCAGATAGCATCCTCATTCTCTCCCTCAGATGCCTCTATGAATATCTGCTATCTGAAGGTTTATAGCGCAGTCTTACACAGAACATCACAGAACATTTGCCTTCAGAAATGCCATTTAATCTAAAATGTGTTTTTTTTTTCCTCTGAGCTATGCTGAGTTCAGTCTGCAAAAAGCATAATTTAATCTCCAGGAGCATTTCATATTGGTCTGAGTCTGCAATTTTCCTTTGTGCTGAAGTGTCATTACTTCAGATATGATTTGTAGCTGGAGGAGGAGGATTTAAGAGGCAAGTAAAATTGGAGGGATTATCCGTTTTCCGAGTGAGGGGCCTAAGGTAAAAAATATGAGACTACAGTTGAGAATAATCAAGGAGAATCAAGGCTGTATGTTAGAAATGTCAATACTTATCTTGAGAGCCAACTTTTGATTATCCAAACAGATGGCAGAGAGCCATGGCCAGATAAAATTCAGAGTTATGAGTATGTTTAAATTTAAAATGTTCTGCTTGAATATGGACAACTCATGTCTCTGGAATTCACAATTCAAACTAAAGAAACCTTAACTTGGTGGGGTGGGAAGCACTAAGCAAGTTAAGTACCCACCAAGTCCGAACTTTTGAAGTCAGCCCAGTCCTGCCTGACAGAACAGTGGGTTTCTCCGCCATCGTCAGGAGCTTCATTTTCCTCTCTGGGCTAGAGGGGGAGGCAACATCACCCATCAGCATAGGGCAGAACAGAGCTGAGACACACCCTGGTCTTTACCTCCGCTTCGAGACTCCTCTTTCTCAGTGCTGATGGAGACTTAGTTTCCAGAGGGTTCCCAATCAAGCCTGGCAGCAGCCCTGTTTTTCATCTCCTATACAGCAAAATGTCACTGAGAAGTGAAGAGACAGTTAGTGAAGTGAGCAAGGTACAAAAGTGTGGTGCATGTTTGTTCAAGACAAGCTAGTCATGAAAGTGAATCTAAGGAAATAGAGCTTAAATGTCCTTGAATTACCCTAAAGAAAGCTATGTTCTCACCCAATAATGATAACTGCAACCCAAGATATACTGAACACTTAATTTCTCAGAACATTATTCCAAGCATATTCTGTAGAGAAACTTAGTTGATCTATACCGCAAGCCTAAGCAGCAGAGTGTTCAGTCACCTGGACTATGACTCTAGGCCGCTTGCATTGCAGCTCTGGTTTCCCTATTTCTTAGTACTGCCTATAGAAAAATTGTCCAAATTCTTTCTGTCTGCCTGCCTTTTTCACTTGGAAAAGGGAGATAATAAGCTTATGTACCTCTTAGTTGCTCTTATCAGTAAACCAATGTGGAACATAGGAGATGCTTTGCTGATTTGCAGTATCCTTTATGGCCCCAAATTTGTAGACAAGAAAGCTGAGGCTCTGAAATATAATTTGCTTAATGTGACATTGCTTTAGCCATGGCATGAATCCAGCTCTACACGAAGTGATCATTCAAAGCAATGCCACATGTGTGAATGCCTACCCTGGAAGTCACTGAGTGTCATTCCACGACAAAATGTGATCCACCAACTTCAAAGGGATGCTCTCTGGCTTATAAAATAGTTGAAAACTAAAATCAAGCTTCTGTTGTCTTGTTTAAGTACAGCTATAGCAATCACTAACATACAAGGGAATGTCTCGAGTAAATTCTGATGAAGAAAGTTTCAAGGTGGTCTCACACCCTCCGCCCCGAAAAAAATTTTTTTTTGAGCTGTATCCAAAAGGATAAACGGAATTTCTGGGTGTAAGCTGAGCTCTCTTATCTTCCCCTCTCTTTCCAGGCTGATTCTAACAAAACCAGAATTGATGAGGCCAACCAACGTGCAACAAAGATGCTGGGAAGTGGTTAAGCGTGCCTCTCTCTATACTCTCCCGAATGCTGTTGGGCAAGACAGCTCCTTCATGCTTTTCTCATGGTATCACCTAGTAGGTCTGCACACAGATACCCATCAGCCCATCCTCATTGTGAATGTTGTCTTGTGTCTCCTGTCAGCTTTCCTACAATATTATGTGTCTTTCGTTCTCTGGGTCTGTTTCTTTCCAAAGGTTGTATATAGTGGTCATTTGGTGGCTCTAACTCCCTACATTAGATGTCTTGGGTTTCATTGTTGATTTTCTCTCCTCAGTGGCGTTTGCTGAATGACAACAATTTAGGAATGCTCGATGTGCTGTTGATTCTTTCGATACACAGTATTGTTCTTGTAAAACTGTGACATTCCACAGAGCTGCTGCCATGGTCCTTTCTTTGGGTGTCAGGCTCTGAATCTCAAACTGTGCTCTCTTTTGTTCCTCATGGCTGTTACCTGTCTATAATTTCATGATTAGACAATGTGGAACTACGTAACAGACATTGCACTAAAAGTGATGTGATTTATGCATTTATGCATGAGAACTAAATAGATTTTTAGATTCCTAATTAAGAACTTTCCATGACAGTAGCATACTGATCAGAAAACACAACAACAGCAACAACAAAGCAACAACAAGCATGCTCAGTATTGAGACACTGTCAAGATAAGTTATACCAGCGAAACTGCAGTACTGTCACTTTCTTTCTGTCAACATATAGACTTATCAATCATAATCATCTTTTTTTTAAAAATATAATTTTAAAAAAGATGGATTTAACACATCACCATTTAATTTTATCCCAGTAAAATATATGTTTGGCTGAAACTATGTGAAGTGGATGTACTTTAAGGTCTGTTTGCTGCTTTTAAAGACAATGTTTTAGAGAAAGCAATCTTGCTGTGAAACTGTGGAGATGTAAATTTTATAAGGTTGACTTTAATTAATCTCCATTCCCCTGTGATTCGTAATCAGTACAATTCTTTGTTGCTTAATCTAGAGCTATGCACACCAAATTGCTGAGATGTTAAGTAGTTGATAAAGAAACCTTTAAAAAAATTATAAATGAATGAACTACAGATAAACTGTGAGATAAATATCCTTACAGCATGTAATATTAAATTCCTCCTGTCTTCTCTGTTGGTTTGTGAAGTGATTGACATTTTGTAGCTAGTTTAAAATTATTAAAAACTATGGACTCTGCCAACTCTCTGCTTTCCTTTCTTCATGGACCCGTCTTAAATTTCTCAGGCGAGAAGAAAGAGCTTGGCTATTCCATCTCCTTTCTCAAAGGACACCAGTTCTTTGTACTAAGGATGATAGATGGGAAAACAAAGCTTTTCTTTTTCGCTAATCCCAATGGAAACTGATGACTTAGCTTGATTTTCATAACCTCTTTCAGAGGCACTGTGTGTGAATTCAATGTTGGCTGTGGGAGAAAAAGTTTCCCAATAGACAGGGGAAAAGACTCTATAGGTGGACCTTGAACCCAACAGTTAGGACACCTGCCTCCATAGCAGAGTGCTTGGGTCGAATTCCCAAACTCCAGATCTCTCCTCTAGCTTCATGCTAATGCAGACCCTCCAATGTCAGTTTCTATCTCGTGTCTCTCAAATGAATAAATACTAAAAGTAGGTAAAAGTATCCATTGCCCTAGTTGACATTTATATAGCCTTACCCATGAAAGCATCACTAGAGGTTTTGTGAGCACCAGTAAGAGACAAGAACAGTGATGGCAAACTTAGTATATTCAATACATTTCTGCAGTTCTTTATCAACTTTTCCAGGCCTCCAGATACCGTAGGTACCCAAATTCCCAAGGTGGGTATTGTAAGGAACAACAGTAACCATGTATTTCTTTCTTAAAAGTAAGGTAGTAGAAAAGAAACAGACAGAGGAAGCAAATATGTACTACATATGTCAAAACTGCCAGAAAATCAATGTATGAACCAGGAAATTATGATCCAAACCCCATCCATGGCAAACCAGATAAGTGACCGTATTTTTGCATTGGATACACGAGGAGTAAGATACAGGCATTTTGCTTTAAGACCTGCCACCTAATGCATTCTAAAATATATTCAAATTTCCTTTGGTAATTACATTTGACAACTTCAGCCATTATGCAAAGGGAGACAGATTTTACAGGACAGAATCAGTTCAGGATGATGAGCTGACAAAGCACGGCAGGACACTCTAAAGGCTAAATCTTCTACCTCCATCACACACAGCACTAGCAAAATGATCCTTGAACAAAAAAATGGGAAGGTGAACAGTGACTCCCCAGTCCTTTGGAAGAAGTCCTCCCCTCCTATCTGCCTCTCCACTGAAACTGGTTCCCCGTACCCCTTGCACCCTCCCCCAGCACCTTTTTGGACCAATTTTCACAAATCTCAGAGTTCCAATTTGTCAGTGAATTCATGACTGGGGAACACAATTTGAATTCCATGGTGAGCTAGGCACTGTGTTAAATGTCTCACTAACATTAACTCATTAAACTCTTGAGAAACTTGACAAACTTGGCAGCATTAGCACCCTTTTGCAGATGGAGACATTGATAGTTTATTTGAACAAGATCCCTCACTTAATAAGTAAGGCAGGCTTGATTTAAATCAGATGTGCCTGACTCCAAAGTCACTAGGAGGGTTGGAAGAGACATCCGGACGGTACCCCTCTCTGTTCAACCAGCCAAAACTCCACGGGACAGTTGGCTCTGTGAGGATCAGCAGACAGATGTTCCGGATTTCTCTGTCAAAGGTTGTGGGAAACCCACCTTCTGTTCACTTGTTAAATTAAGAAACATTTCTTGAGCTTCCATTATCTGCCAGGTCCTGTTCCGATTCAGCAGCAGAGAAAACTAACCAAAAAAAAAAAAAAAATCAGGGAAAATGTCCTTGATAAACTGAACATTCACTCCAGATGGGGGTAGATACACAAGGAAAATGTAAAGTTTCATAGAGAAATGCAAAACAGTGAAGGGGATGGGAAGTAGAGAAGGTGGAAGAGAGGGTGTTATTTTTAAATGGAGTGATTAAAGAAAACCTCATCAGAAAGGTAAGATGTAATCAGAGAATTGCTTAAGGTGTAGAATAACTCCAATGTTATGCATGAAGTGAACCCAGCTAAGACCAGAGTCCAAGGGTGATGAAGCAAGCATGCAAACTACACATTTATTTCTTTATTTTTGTTAATATTATTATTTAATGATATTAGAGTTCCGCATCTACCGCTCCATCACCATAGACTGCATTGTTCAGGAGAAAGTTACAAACTCCTTATCCCAGAGAGTAAGTAATTTCAGAAACAAATAGTCTTGTAATGGAATATCAGATCAATATAAGTAGAGAAAGTATTGGTGTCGTTGTCCACATTTTAGACCTTCACTTAATTATCAATTTGTTAATTGCCCTTCAGACAGATTGGTTGTATACCTCAGTTTCTCCATGTAACTTTTGGAACATCAAATTCTTCTAGGATGTAGGGTGCTTTGAAGAACTAAGAAACTAAGGAAGATCAAACCCTAACAAAGCATTTTACTGTGGCACGACAGATATTTTCTGGACTTGTTACCAAAGCATCCGGGTAACTAACCATTCCATGGGGCCATTCCCAGGCAGGGTGCCTGCAGTGGCTGTGTAGCCAGAGGACACAATCCGGACTCCACCAGACTCTTGATAAAACCTCGGCTCAAGATGGTCACTGCCTTGAGTGTCATGATCCTCTTTCCATAAGGAAATCAGAAAAATGTAGGCCACCATCTTCTGTTCAGGCACTGCCCACATCCTTTGAGTATCTCACTCCAACAGACTGTTGGCATTGAAGAACCATGTAATTCTCTGCTTTAGGACAGGTAGATTTGCAGGTGCTGTAGTTTGAAGGCGTCCCGAAGCAATCTTCACTTCGGGGATGAACAGAGAAGGGCAAGTGGAAACTTGGCGTCCTTGGCCCTGATAGAGACACTTCTTGAGTGTGTTGTGCCAGATTTTTAGATCCCTAGAAAATCATTGAGTCTGAAGTCGGTGCTAAGGCATAAAGGGCAGTTTTCCCTTAGCAACGTGCCTGGTTATTCACTTCTCTTTCTCTTTTCCTTTCTTGCTGCTTGTATTACCTGAATTCTCTTCCCCAATGAATTACTTGCCCTGAGATTTTTTTTTTCTAGGAGAGTCCTACCTAAGAAAAAACTTGCACAAGTTTTGTTTTAAGATTTATTTACTTTTTATTACAAAGTCAGATATACAGAGAGGAGGAGAGACAGAGAGGAAGATCTTCCGTCTGATGATTCACTCCCCAAGTGAGCGCAATGGCCGGTGCTGTGCTGATCAGAAGCCAGGAACCAGGAACCTCTACCGAGTTTCCCACGCGGGTGCAGGGTCCCAAAGCTTTGGGCCATGCTCGACTGCTTTCCCAGGCCACAAGCAGGGAGCTGGATGGGAAGTGGAGCTGCTGGGATTAGAACCGGCATTCATATGGGATGCCGGGCGCGTTCAAGGCAAAAACTTTAGCCGCTGGGCCATCGCACCGGGCCCAAAACTTGCACAAGTTTTAAGCCAGTGCCTAAACGTGCCGATCAAAACACCGCTATAGAGAAATATGCTGTGTTGTACCTATCCACCAGCTCTCTTTGGACCCATCCTCTTTAATGAAATGGCCCTTAGTAGATGAATGCAAGTCTGGGGAAAGGCAATGTGCTGCCTGCTACCAACGTGTAGCTTGAAAGAGAGTATGTGGGTACAGTGGGAACAGAAGTCAACAGGAACCTTAAGCCCTGCCTGAGTTTTGCTTATCTGTGTGTAAACCATGTAAGAAGATTGGCTGGGAATATCAACTGCATTGATGAGCCTTATACATCTCACATGCCACCAAGAATACAATTAAAGTGAAAGGAAATACAATCAGAAGCATCAAGGACATTTCTGATGTGGCTTACTGCTTTTGATTGGAGAAGTCGCTGATCACACGTATTGCATATGACACAGTAGACTTCATCCAGGGCTTCAGTAAACCAGTTTTTCACACTAAAGATGTTCCCACCTCTGCTCTAACGAACTGTCCAAATATCTCTGTGTTCCCAATTGTGGCAGTTGCTGCGTCTCCCACCCCCTTAGGGAGGTGTACTCTCTCTTCTGTGTCCCTTGGACTCTCATGGAAACAGAGGGTGGGTGAAACCTTGCTGTGTTTAAAGTGGATATGTGCTAGTATTTTTCACCTGTAGTATTTTTCAAATGAAAAAAAGTCTAGGGTAAAGCAAGCCAGCACCGCAAGAGAGGATTTGCAAACCAATTGCACAGTGACAGTGGCAGCCTGTTGGTAACCCTGACCTTAATCCTGAGATCAGAAACCTAATCCCCCCCCTAGTCAAAGCGCTAGATCTCACCAACCAACCGTCATTAACCACTAACCACCCAGAAGGAACTTACACATGAAAGCATTTACAAAAGAGCAAGATGGAGCTGGATTCTCGCTCAGCAGTCCACTCCTGGAAGCTTCTGTGCTCCCCCCCTCCCCTCCCCACCCATGTTTTGTTTGCTGTTATTCTGCAGACAGTTACATTGAAATTTAGGTTAGACGGGTTCTTTCATTATTACTTTCCTCCCAAGCTTCTCTGAACAAAAATATACTGTTCTGTTTGCTAAGGCGATAAATAAAAAGGACTGGTTACTGAGGGCTGAAAAAGAAAGTACGTGTGTTAGAGACAGCCTAAGTGTACACAAGCTATATCCAGAGTGTGTGGGAGCATGCGAGTGTGGGGTGTGGGAGGTGACTGCTGGCTTCCCAGGCACTGTCTTCTTTAAAGGAGCCGTGACAATCCCAAGTTTAGGAGCAGGGAGGCAAGTGTTGAGGGCGTGTGTTTTAAACTTTCACAGGCTATGGTGATAGAAAACAGCTATCTGTACAATCTTTGCTGTTAAAGGCAAAATTCCAGACAATGCCAAATAGATTCTCCAAGGGTTTCTATTCTTCTCCACTAAAAATTTCCTTTGTTTTCTTTGTCTGTGGACTGGGCTAGAACAATAACCCATTTGAATTTCTACCTCCTATACTTTCATTTATACACCTTCAATGCAGATAGCCTGCCCAGTCCTGAGCAGGCTTAGCAGTTCCTCAGTGAACAATCTCAACATAATTTTATTCCAGTGCAATGATTTCAAACCAAGGAGAAGCGCTGGAGAGCCTTGGTGGTGTTTCCCGCAGTGGAGAGATGCTACCTGCTGATTCCCTGGGACTCAAAGCCTGGGATGGAGGCACAGGGGTGTGACTCCAAGCAGCAGAAACAGAGGGGGAGAACAGACTCAGTGGAAAGCCAGTGCCTTAGGAGTTAACCGGCGCGATACGCACCTGGGTGGTTGATCCGATAGGCCTGCCGGGAATCCTACAGAATGCACATCAGGACCATCTCCCTAAAGCAAGAGAGAACCAGTTACTCCCAGTTCCCATCTCCGGTTAGCCAAGGGTTATCACAGAAAAGCACATCTGCCCCTCTGTCCTTCTGGATTGTCCTTATCAACGTCAAGGTGTTCGTTTAAAGAAGATACTGTACCAAAGTACCAGAAAACTCCAGGGCAGAAGTGAGAGGTAGGACAGAGGTGTCAGCTTTCTTTCCAGAAGGTTGGTTACATGCTCTTGTCAACATCGTCATGTTTCTGCACTTTGACCCCTGACTACACACTCCAAACCCTTGATCAATGCCATTGCCTGCCTGACACCCTGATGACAACCCCCTTATGCATAGGGTCCTTGGGGCACTAAGGAAAAATCACACAGATACTAGCCTGGTGCCATTGAAAATGGACGGTCCTGCTGAAGGGCTCCTCGTGCCAAGCTGGTGGCAATGCAAACTGGCACAGCCACTTAAGAAAACCAGTCTTTAAAAAGTTCGCAAAGTAAAAAAAGAAAAAAAAAAGACCATACATATGTATTTTAAAGCTTTTGCACCAAAGTGAACACCTCTTTTTAAAGTTTCATTTATTTTCATTTGAAAAGCGAGTGGGGCCAGCACTGTGGCAGAGGAGGTTAAGCCTCTGTGTGGCATCAGCATACCATGTGGATGTTGGTTCGAGTCCCAGCTGTTCCATTTCTGATCTAGCTGCCTGCTAATGGCCTGAGAAATGAAGGGGGGTGGCTGAAGTCCCTCAGCTCCTGCACCCACTTGGGAGACCCACAAGAGGATTCTGGATCCTGGTTTTGGACCAGCTCAGCTTCAGTCAATGGAGCCACTGGAGAGTGACCCAGATTCTGTGTGTGTGTGTGTGTGTGTGTGTGTATCACTCTCTCTCTGTAATTCTGCTTTCCTAATAAAATAAATAAATCTTTAAACAACAACAACAAGAAAACAGAGGCCAGGACAAACAGAGAAATCTATCCGCTGCTCTGTTCCTCCAAACACACCTGTGACTGCCAGATCTGGACAGGGCAAAGTCAGGAGGCAGGAACTCATTGCAGATCTGCATGTAGGTGACAGGCAACACATGATGGGCTCCAGTACTTGTGTTCCTGTCATCTACATAGAGACTGAGCTGTGGCCATTTCAGCCATTTGGGAGTGAGCCAGGAGTTACATGACACACCTCTCGCTATAGATCTGTCTCTCCCTCTCTCAGCTCTGCCTTTCAAATAAGTAAGTAAATAAATATTGTTTTAGAAAGACATATGCCTAATAGGTCAAACTAAAATTTACTCAAATGACTATTAACAGTAGAAGAAATAATTACAGTTGTTTAAACATGAAATGGCTATAGTAATAATCTAGGGCTGATGTTGTGGCAGAAAGGGTTAAGTCACTGATGAAGACATCTGCATTCCGCATCATCCCACTGAAGTCAGCTGGACGCCTCACTTGAGTCAGCAGATTCCCAGAGTGGCCCTGGGAGTCAGAGGAATCATCCCTCAGGCCCAAGTGCTGGAGTTCTGCTCACCCACATGGCCAATCCAGATGGAGTGCTTGGCTCCAGCTTTCGGCTTTCTGTGACATGCCTGGCGAGTGAAGCAGTTCCGGCAAGAGCTCCCTCTCTCTCTATCTCTCTCTTTCTCTCTCCCCTCCTTATCTCCCTTTCAAATGAATGCATAAATCTCTAAATTTAAAAAGAATAAGCAGAAAGCAACTATGTACTGAATCAATCTAGATAAATCATACTAGCTCAATGTAGAATAGAAGCCAAATACTAAGGAAAATGTGCTATTATTGATTCTGTGTGTATAGATTTCAAGAGCAGAGGCAATGAATGCCTAGTGTTTGAATTCAGAGTAGTGGTCACCCTTGGAGGAGAATGGGTAGTGACTATAAGATACAAGGGACGCTTCAGGGAGCGGATAAGGATGCTAGTACCCAGATCTGATCAGTACGTGAACATTATCTGGACTGTATAGTATGATATTTGCACACTTTCCTATATATGTTATATCTCAACAAGAAGTTTTGGAATAATATTGACAATGACAACAATGGGGCCAATATGGTGATATATTGGGTTAAATAACCACCTGCCATGCTGGCATCCCATATAAGCGCCAGTTTGAATCCTGGCTGGTCTATTTCCAATCCAGCTCCCTGCTAATGTGCTTTGGAAAGCTGAATATGGCCAAAGGGCTTGGGCTTCTACCAACTATGTGCAAGACCTACATGGAGTTCCAGTCTCTTGGCTTCTCTCCAGGCCAGCCCCAAACGTTGTAGTCATTTTGAACCAAAATATGGAATTCCTCTTTCTCTCTGTCTTTCTCCTTTCTGTCTTTCATATAAAATTTAAAAATAAATCTTAAAAAAGGTGACAGGAAAATAAGCAATGTCCCACTTCCTTTGTCTCTTTCTTCGGTTCGAGGGCCTTCTAAATAGAAAGAAACCCCTCTTACCCCAGCTTTTCCCCATGCTCTGTTTTGGCCTGATTTCACCCTGCATTTGAAAGGAAAATTTGAAGTTTTCAGCTAGGATATGGTGACACAATTCTGTTTCAACATGAAAAACACTTCCCAAGGTAGTATAACACTGCAGTTTTCTATTATCAGGTACAAATTACTTCCATTTCCCATCCCTTTGGTTTCAAAGTGCCTTTTTCCCAGATGCCTTGAATGGCCTGCCTTTGTTCATCAGGCCCTGGGGGACTGAGTCATGTAAGAATTTAATCACAGAAATTACCCCAAAGGGAGCAGGTGAAGTCAGAGGGAGATTACAGTACTACAGTTCCGGTGGGGGGCAGAGAGGGGCCTCAGCAACAGTAGGGGTTCTCCCACCACTCACCCCACCCCTATTTCCCACCCTATAAAGGCAAGGGATGACAGCAGGTTCCCTGCATACCTAGAAGGGGTATTCTAGTCCCCTAGCTGAAACAGCATCCTTTGGTGGAGACAGAGCCAATGGTGAAGAGAAAGGCATGGACAAACACTGCCATCTCTTCCCTTTTTCCTTCTGAGCCCTTGCCTTCCAGATGGCTCCCAGGTGCCAGCCGCGCCCACCCAGGAACAGCAATGAAGTCAGTGCTGGAATCTCCAAAAGTTAGCACTGCCAAGACCCAGAACTGGCTGTGGCAATTAGGTCTCCTCTTGGGATGCTCACATCCCATGCCAGAGTTCCTTGTTTGTGTCCTGCCTCCTTTAGGGAAGCAGCAGGTAGAAGGTTGCAGTATCTGTGAGATTGAATTTGAGTTCCAGGCTCCAGACTTCAGCCTGGCCCAGTGCTGCTGTTGTGGTCATCTAGGAGGTAAAGCAGCAAATGAAATATTTCTCTCTCTCTCTCTCTCTCTGCTTCTCAGGTAAAATGAAAGCAGAGCTTTGGCTTGTAGGGGTGAGAGGTGGCATCCAGCACACCCCATGCTGATAGACATGTTGCTCTGGTCACACTGACTCTACTAAAGCTATTGTAGCTGCAGGAAACAGTCTCGCTGAAGCTACTTTGGGCCAAAGGGGCTTTGGGTGAAGAGTTGCACAAAAGAATTGAAATTCCTGAGTCATGGAAAAGAAAGGGCTGTTCATGTTCTCTTGCTTATGGGTTATATGCCTATCTTTTTAATCTACTGCTTTTGGCCTTTCAAATGGTTTGCTAGAGAAAAATCAACTTTCTTTTCTCTGCTCCATTTCATCTCCACTTCTGGTTTCTATTCTCTGAGCAGCCTATGGTTTCATTGGCTGAGCTCAGTTGTGTGCTAAAAAAGAATGAGGGACTGCCTAGCAATACGTGCATAATCGTACACCTCTGTTACCTAAAACATCTTCTTTTCAGTCGAAATTATCCCAAGCAGAACCTGAGGTGTGGGCGTGGATTCTGATAGATATCCAGGGAGGAGGAGTGAAGAATCTAGTGAGAAAGAGAACCCAACAGAAGCTGACATATGCATTGTTGTCAAGGTCATCATTCTAGTGTAAGGGGCTCAATGCCATGGAGCCTCGTTTATGGAATGCCTTCAGAATTGTTCACTTGAAAGATGGAAGACAAGGGTGTTATTCATCAGCTCGCATCTCTGTGATGCACAGATGTGGGCACATTCTTGCCAGAGCCCATAGCATTGGAGAAGCCTGGAGAGAGAGAAAGGATAACTCAAAGCATACCCTGAAGGCAAGGGGCAGCCCGTTTGCAGCATGTCAGAGCTTGCACAGAATTGTCTACCCATCAACAGCTGAAAGCAAAGCTGAAGCCAAGAGACCTGGTTACTTATTGTTGCCATCTCCTCTTCCTGGTCCTTTCTTGTCCATTCTGAAAATATCTTTCATGCCTCTTGACCTTTGAGGAAACCCTTGCTCAGGTCCTCAAGAAACTCTTCATAGCTTCTGGCCAGAGAACAAGCAAAGGTCTTTCACTTCTCAACTCCTCTGACCTCTCTGGGCTATTTCATATCCTTAACCTTGAAGTTAGCCTCAAATGTATTTCCTGTTTTCATGAATCTACCCTCCCCTGGGTCTTCTCTTCTTCTATAGCTGCCTTTTCTGAATCTCCTTTAACTTCTCTTTCCCCTTCCATCTTTTGAGCGGTGGTATTTCCTGTAGATACTAAATTCAGTGTGTTTCACAAAGTATTGTGTATCTAAATCCAACCTTCCCTGCAACACTTTCATCTACTACTTCAGTGTGAATAATTCCCAAATTAATACTGCAGGCTTCTCTTTGGAGGCCCAAATCTACATTCCTGCCTGCCTACCAAACACCTCCTTCTAGCTCACCCACACGAATTCCAAACTCATCAGGATTCACAGTAAAATGTTCACCGCCACCCCCTCTTCAAATTTGCCACTTTGGGACTAAAGCCAAATGCTGAAGCCACCTCATTAAATCAGTCACCAAGTCTTGCTGCCACCACCTCCCAATATTTCTATTCTCTCCTCTCTCCTTTTCTGTGGGCGTATCTGGAAAAGCGCAAACTCAATTCAAATCTCACAGTTCCATACCCTATACCACTTCCAGCATGAGTTTAGCCAACCATCAAGGTAATCATGATGTGCCTCGTCAATCCTTTAATGGTTGATAAAGTGCAAACGCTTACAAAGGACGAATGCAGCTAATCCTGATCTAGTGGTGTGGGTAGGGAATTCAGCGTGAAACACGGCAGCAACCTCATTTCTTGTCTCATACCAAAGAATTTTCATGTGAACAACTCTAGTTTGCAAAGCAAGTTTAAGAGAGAAAGAGAGAGGTCTCCTGCCATAGCAATTGGAGGGGGTTCCAAGGAAGGAAAGCCCCAGGAAGTGGTGGAAATTGTGTCTTTTATGCACCATCTCAAGGAGGGAGTTCAGGTGAATCACCCGAAGGGCAGAAAGAAAGAAAAACTCATTCACAATGGGCAACAGAGTCTCTAAACTATTTAAAACACATGGATTTTTTTTAAATGCCTTTAGGTTTGTGCAGCTCATTTCCCTCTAGTTATATAACTTATAAATGTCTCATTAGCTTTGATGTTTGGTCTGTCTCTGCCCTGAAGTCTCATCTCACACACTTCACAGCCTCTCTTCTATGCAATAAGGAATTGAGGACTCTAGCCAACAACCATTCTAACAAGCCCTCTTGGCAGATCTTCTAACTCCTTCCAAAGACTATCGCCCCAACCAGCATTTCCACTGCAACTGCCTGAAAACCCCTGAGGCAGAAGCTCCCAGCTATGACACGCCTGCAGACTGAGGCTCAGATAGTTCCAGAGACCATGAATGGTTATAGTTTTCAGCTGCAAAATGTGCAAAATGTGTGGATGATTTGATTTGCTGCAATCAATAATTGAGACGTTTTTAGAATAAGATAGTAAAGCTAATCACAATCATACCGTGGATTCTAAGTAGCTTAAAGGTGGATGCCATGCTGCCTCCATGCCTGACTTAGGATTCTTTTATCTAGAGTTGAGATTAATAGTAGTAGGGTCCAGCGCGGTGGCCTAGAGGCTAAAGTTCTCACCTTGCACACCTGCATGAGAGACTTAGAAGAAGCTCCTGCCTCCTGGCTTCAGATCAGCTCAGCAACAGCTGTTGCAGCCACTTGGGGAGTGAATAAATGGACAGAGATCTTCGTCTCTGTCTCTCCTCCTCTCTGTAGGTCTGAATTTCCAAAACTAAACAATTTTTAAAAAGAAGTAATAGCAAAACAATTATCTACCTATATTGGAGGCTAATAGGAAACTGTCAGATTTTAAGAGAAGACATCAAATTTGTCTGCAAACCAACGGTTCTGGAGAGAATCTGCATTGGTTCTTTGGCTGAGCCCCAAGCCCTCATTTTCAGATCTCATGTTCCATTGCTACTGCAACAGCAAGGGGACTCTCCCCGGCTTATGGGAAAGACCTTTGATCTGGCATTGTACAGCTGGATATGAAGAAACACAACCCTGCTGCCCAGCTCCGCTTACACCTAGAGGCGATAGGACGGAAAAGCCTGTGCTTCCAAACAAAGCAAAAACCAGAGAGCAGCAGCATTTGCCCTTCTGAGTCACTGCTCCTGGGGAGGTGGGAGAGGCAGAGCAGAGTGAGGAAGAAGGAGAGAGATGAGCAGGACAGAAACTAAACATGGACTTTGCAGATGCCAAGGGAACACTCCAGAACCAGGTGTCAGATGCAGAGCAGGCTGAACAAGCAGACTTGACGGGGAGCAGGAAGCCTGCACACCACTGGGGCAGCCGGGGAGGCAGCCATCAGCAGAGTGTGGGGGGGATTGTGAGGCTCCAGAGGTCCCCCGACTCCCTGAAGCCAGGAACAGCAGCATCCACCTCCCCTTCGGGACAGGAACTAATTGCTCACCAGGAAGCCACGTGAGCTGCTGGTGAACACAAACGTAAGTGAGGCTCACCTAGAAACAGTCACATAAAAAGATTTTGGGTCAATGATATACAGCTAGCCCTTCATACCCATGAATTCTATATCCAGATTTCAAACAACATAGATCAAAAATACCTGAAAAAAAATTGCATGTGACGTGAACATACAGCCATTTTCAGCGTAGATCAAAAATGGGTAAACAGCACCCTTCCAAAAACAGAAACTCTACAGTAAGAGCCAGGAGCAGGAGACAACCGAGGGCAAAGTCTGCATGTGGTACTGGAAAAAGTTCATGGAACGTCAGACCAAAAGTTCATTTTTGGTGCACAACATGAAGTGCCTGCTTAGCTTTTCCATAATACACATTTTCCGTGAATTTTTTGAAGACTGCATGGAGCTGTGGAGTGTGAAAAGGGGTAAGCGCCAGTAGCTGTAAAATCAGTCGGTTTAGGAAGCCACGAACTGAAGTGATAGATAAATGCTAGACTATGAAAATGCCTTTGGCCCTGGGGTATGCCAAGCTTAGAGCTCCTCTGTTCCCTGGGCAGTTTTATTTTATCACAAAGAAACAGAAATTGCCAGACAGTGTGACATAGACTGGCAAATGATTTCATTCTCACCTCAAAAGCAATTGTGCCTCCCAGTAATTCGTGGGTAGGATTCTCCTGGTTGGTCAACTCCCAGGAAATCACAGGAATGTCCCTAGAGCAGCAGAATTTCTGCTGCTACCCCCTGCCACCCATGCCAACCACCAGCCATGGGTGCTGTTTTCTGCATGATGATTTTCTTACTTGTGACTTCACCCGCAGGCCTTTGATAGCATCCTCCATAATTTTTAGCCTTATTTGGGACAAGAAGGGGCACGCATCTTAATTTTTTTCTAAGTTTTTGTTTTTTAATTGGGAAGTCAGATTTACAGAGAGAAGGAGAGAGAGATCTTCCATCCACTGGTTCACTCCCCAAGTGGCCACGACTACCAGAGCTTAGCTGATCTGAAGCCAGTACCAGGAGCTCCTTCCCAGTCTCCCATACAGGTGCAGGGTCCCAAGGCTTTGGGCCATCCTCAACTGTTTTCCCAGGCCACAAGCAGGGAGCAGGATGGGAAGTGGAACAGCTGGGACACAAACTGGCATCCATATGGGATCCTGGTTCATGCAAGGCAAGAACTTTAGCCACTAGGCTACCTACCAAGCCCACATTTTCTTAATTTTTGAGATACGTAAATAATAAAAACAAAGTTGACCAGGATGTTCAAACAAGGGCTTTTGGCAGAAAGCCCACAGCTGCAGCCTGCCACTCCCCATCACTGCGGAGCTGTGACCTGCTTCCAGGAAAGGGCAGGAAACCTAGGGATGCCCTCCTCAAGAAGAGAAGTCACGGCTAGCAGTGCCAGCTGCTTTCTTTAACAACTCGTAATGCTGGGACCCCAGGCAATGCAGCGTTCCAGGGGTCTCTGACTTAGCTCAAGCAGCAGTTCTGTTACATGTGACCTTGGAATTGTGGTAGGACGGGGCAGACAGCTGGATGCACTGACTACGTTGGCACAGGGTGCAAATGAAAAGGTACCATCTGTGCTACTGCTGAAAAATGATGATGCATAGCTATGACTTGTTAAATGTTCCATCTGGGTATATTTAAGTTGCCTCCTTAAAATAAAAAATAACCGTATTTGACATGCATCCTCTATTGTAATGATCTCCATGTATTTTTTGTTATTTCTACATAATATTCACTTCACTGGAAGCATAACGTGAACTATTTTGCAGACTAAGATCCTTGGATGATAACTGGGGTGTTTTTGTTTCACTGGCTGACTTGATCGTGGCTTTTTTGTGATTTCGGTAGCGATTGCCACCTGTGAAATTCCATCACAGCTCACGAGAGGAGAGCGCCCTGACTGAACACATGTGTACGCAGGCAGAAGGAGTGAAGGGGGACATGACACTGTCAGAATAACAAGCTGCCCACATTTCCAAACTAAGGAAAGCTACAATCAGTCTTCATTCCTAAAATCTCAGAGCATTCTGAGAATATTAATAAGGGTAATTATAGGCGCAACTTGAATTCAGAGTGACTTGCTTCTGATGCATTAAAAGCATGAGAACAAAAATACACCAAGGGGACTCTAACCTGCCTCTCTCCATGTGCAATTATAAATGGGAACTCTGCTGGTCCCTTGCCATGGCAACCTTCTTACCTTATTCCTTGAGTGTTGAACTTCTGTCATCCCATTCCTTTAGAGGAACCCTTCAACTACTGCTTTTGCTTGAATTTATGCTAGTTCATTCCCTTCAATATATAATAAGCCTTCAAGCACATGCAAGGAGCAAGCTCACTTCCCCAGACCTAAAATACCAGACACCAGAAGCATTTGACTATGCCCCCCAGCAAACTGTTTAGATGTGATCTTTTTCATTGGTGGAAACCAGCTATTGAATGACCACAAAAGCTCTGTGCCAGGTTCAAAAGCAATCCACTGGCCTTTGTTCCATTCAGTTTTAATAGAATAAGTATTAATTCTCTTCTGTGAGCTATGAGTTACAAGGCATGGGCTAAAGTCCTCGCCTTGCACGCACTGGGATCCCGTATGGGTGCCGGTTCATGTCCCAGCGGTCCCACTTCCCATCCAGCTCCCTGCTTGTGGCCTGAGAAAGCAGCCTAGGTCAGCCCAAAGCCTTGGGACCCCGCACCTGCATGAGAGACCTGGAAGAAGCTTCTAGCTCCTGGCTTTGGATTGGCTCAGCTCCAGCCGTTGCGACCACTTGGAGAGTGAATCGGCAGATTGAAGATCTTCTCTGTAAATCTTTCCAATAAAAATAAATCTTAAAAAGAAAAAGATTCAAATAAACAGTATTGTCTGATCCCACCAAGTTTATAATACAGTGGGGAAATGAGCTTGAAGTAATTACAAAGCATTTCTCAATGTTTTCTCCAGCTCAGCAACATGTGTGTCACTTGGGAACCTGTGAGAAATGTCGATTCTCAGGCTCCTTTGCACAGCTTCTGAATCAGGGTCTCTGAGAACATGGCCCGGCAAAACTGTGTCTCCCACAGTACTTCCAGGAGATTCTGATCCTCCCTAAAATTGGGGAGTTGCTGTGAAAGCAAGAGCACACATGAGGGTAGAAAAGATGGCATCCACTTGGGATGCACCCCACGGAGTGATAATATTTACATGAAGCATCGTAAGCTAGCTCAGATACTGAAATAACGGGAGCAAATAGAAAATGAACATGTTCTTGTTGACAAAAACCTTGCCCACCAAACACAATGAAGAAGGAAAATCAAATGATCTAGATTCACCAGCAGAAAAAGAGATAAAGATCAAAGTCAGAAGATAGGGCACTGCCTCATGTATCAAGACCCAGCAGCAACACTACCCACATCAGTGGTTGAGGCCATGCCACTCAAGTCTTAGCAGCCGAGGAACCACAGCAGGGCTCTTGAAAGATTTTTCTCAAGATTTCTACAGCATATGAGTAAGAAAACAACTGAGTTGGTAATTGAAATTTTCTGAGTAGGTGACAAGAAAAGTTTGAAGTAGATAATTTGTAGGAGAAATACAAAGAGAAGAAAAATGGAGAAATTTATGCGGACTAGATAAAGAGGATTCAGCAATGGTCCAGAGGAAATGATGGGAGAATCAATACTGGTAATCAGATTGGTTATATTATGAATCAGAAAATAAGGAAATTAGAGTTGGACTTTTGGGGTGTTTGCTGTGGACATCATTGATTTTATCTGATTTAATGCGCACTGTCATTGTGAATTCAATCGTACAGTTTATGACAATAATATTATTGTTTTTACTGTATAAGCTATGCCTGGCATGGAGATACATTCACAATCTACATTTTATCATGTAATCTTACACTATAACCTTTTTAACACTTAAATTATATTCTGTTGCATGTAATCAAAATTCAAAATAAAATTGGTTCAACACACAGAGTTTATTCTAGTATATGGAAGACAGCAGGTGATATAGTGTGGTGGAGCACAGGAGTTCTCCCTGGGCCGTGTTTCCTACAGCATGCTTCTTCAAAACTCACCCCCGGTGAATGCCATCTTCAAGGTTCACTCAGGACTGCTGTTGGAGCTCCAGCCTTCAAGGAAATGATAGCTGCGAATACGACAATGGTTGTTTGTTGGCAGAAGGAATATAAACAACATGAGTTTGGAAGAAAGAAACTTGCAGAGTGACCACAATGAAGGGTCTAGAAGGTTTATAGGAAAGACAGCAGAAGAAACGTCCAGGAGCATGTCAAACAAAGGAGATAAAAGCATTGGTTCAAGCATCATATGACATGCCAACATCCCATACTGGACTCCCAGACTTTAAGTCCCCACTCAACTTAACCACTGCAAGGCAGCACATGCTGGCCTCAGTATTCAGATCTCTCCTACTCATGTAGGAGACCCGAACGGGGCTCCTGGCTCCTGTCTTTGGCCTGTCCTCAACTGTCATGGGCATTTAGGGGAGTGAATTAGTGAGAGTTTTTGTCTCTGAGTCTGTGTCTGCCTTTCAAATCAAACATTGTTTAGAACTTGAGCGTGGAAGGTGAGGTTGATACATCACGTCAGATGCTGCAGTCCTTTGTGAGTGAAAAATGCTTGTTGGGCAGGAGAACGTGAAGTCCTCGCTGAGCTTCCAAAGAGCAGCACCAATTCCATGTTCTGTGCAACAGCTGCGGTTTAGAAATTTCATATGGCAGAGCCATAGGGCCATGCCATGGCTTCTCTCCTGTGAAATTCGGTGATACAGGGAAACCAGAAAAGGGTGGTAATGAGTGAGCTTTGCACAGACTAGAAAATCTAAACATGATTTCCCTTCATGATGTCAGGTCTCTCTCCAGAGACTAGATTTCAATCAGCTAGTGTGTGGCCTGGGATAGCACTTCTTCTATGATCAGCAGTTCCAGGCCAGGCCCTCCCGGGGAAAGAGAAATAAGTGTTGGGTGATACGTTTAGAAACTGATATTAAAGTTTTAAAAGGCTGTCTGATAAGATTCATTAATGCATTTTTTTTTTAAACTTTGCCTTCTGAAAGTTGGATGGAAACTCATCCAGCTCTGGCTTGGGTTGTTCAAGAAAAACGATATTGTCAATCTGAGGCTGTTTCATTAGCCTTCTGCACCCCCGGGGCAGCCGAGTCTCCCCAGGTGTTGTGTGAGGCCGTGTAATCAGAAATGGCAGGACCAGTGCACCACATTGCAGCAAAAACCAGTATCAGATTACAGCACAGTGTTTTTGTAGCTGACTGAGGTTTTAGCATCGTGGGTCTTTCATTCTGCAGTAAATGGAGAAGTTGTTGGCAGGGCAAAGAGTGGTGTTTGCATCATTCCTAAATGAAGCCATCTTGTCCCCTCACAGAGAGATCTCCAGAGAGTTTTTTTTTTTTTCCCAACAAATGCCTGGCACTCTTGCAGTGTTCAGTATGCATGACTAACTCTGGAGTCTGTTAAAATAGATAGTTGGATAGGTTCTCTTAATACTTTTCATCCCTTTCTCCCTAACTTTCTGTGTCCACTGGCTCACTGCCCCCAAGTGGCTGCGACAGCAGAACTGAGCTGATCTGAAGCTTTGGGTCATACTCAACTGCTTTCCCAGGCCACAAGCAGGGAACTGGATGGGAAGTGGAGCTACTGGGATACAAACCCACACCCATATGGGATGCCGGGAGCATGGAAGGCAAGAACTTCAGCCACTCGGCTACTGCAATGGGCTCAGGTCTGTTCAAATTAAATGTTTCTCATTTTTTAGGTGTGAGAGTATATTAATAAAAGTTAGACACATTCTTAATTTTAATGTTTTTTAAACTTTTTGTATTAGTATTAATTTCCACAATACGGCTTTATAAGGAGTCTCCCTTCCTCCTCCCTCTGACCTTCCTCTCTTCCTGCTGTCTTCCCCACATATTCACAGTACCATAGCCCTTTGATAGCAGTTACAAGTTCAACTTTCTTCTATTTAACATCTTTTTCCTTGTGGAAAGAAAGCATGTTGGAAGGATGCTTATTTTCCATGTCCTAAATTAAAGAAGAAATTTGAATGCCAAAGTAGATACTAAATTAACCTGATTATATTTTCTATCTATTGATTAAGATTCATCTCACTTAAGACTTATTATTTTTTTATTTGAAAGGCAGAGTGATGGGAAAAAGAGTGAGATTTAGGGAGGAAGAGACCTTCCTACCGTTGGTTCATTTTCCCAAGAGGCCATAGTAACGAAAGCTGATCCAAGCTGAACTCAGCGGCCTGAAACTGCCTCCTGGCCTCGCATAAGGCTGGAGGGGACGCAAGGGCTTGGGCCACCTTCTGCTGCCTTCCTAGAAAGCTGGATTGCAAGCTGGAAGAGCTAGTTCTTGAACTACTGCTCTAATATGGAATGCTGACGTTACAAGCGGCAGCTTAACGTGCTGAACACAATGCTGGCCCCAAGAGTCACCCTACTTTGGAAACTGGGTACGTTTAGGAAAAGACTTACTCTACTTAAATCTGCCTTTTGGTCTGCAGGTGGAGTGACGCTAATCCAGAATGTTTGGAATCAAAAGTGTCTCTGATTTGGGAATTATTTTGTAAGGCAGGTGATTTTGGAAAATTTTTTAAAGTTTTATTTTTATTGGAAAGGTAAATTTACAGAGAAGGGGAGACAGAGAGGTCTTTTGTCTGCTGGTTCACTTCACAAGTAGTTGCAATGGCTAGAACTGAGCCGATCTGAAGCCAGGAACCAGGAGCTTCTCACAGGTCTTCCATGTGGGTGCAGGGTCCCAAGGCTTTGGGTCACCCCCAACTGCTGTCCCAGGCCACAAGCAGAAAGCTGGATGGAAAGTGGAGCAGCCAGGACACCAACTAGTACCCACATGGTACTACAAGGCGAGAATTTAGCCACTAGGCTCTCAGGCAGAGCCCAGAATATTTTTTTATACATAATAAGATATCCTAGGAGTGGGATGCCGGAGTCCAGCTCCAGCCGAGAGTTCGGAGCTCGGGAAGGGTGCGTGGCGTCGGCGATAAAGAAAGACACAGACACTGACACTTGGTGCGTTCTTGCTATATGCTTTTTTTCTCCAAAAGAAGCTGTCCTTTTTATTTACTTAGACACATCACTAGCCTCTGCACAAACGTTTGATTTTTTATCTTTAACTTTAGAACTAAGACAGCATATACAGATGTCCAATTAATTTTTACTTCATGGTCAACCAGGTGCTCTTAAAGATAATTCTATAAGTTACTATAATCAGTTTCTTTAAAGCAAACCATTATTCATTCTTCAGAAGTAGCCATTAAGTGACAGCCAGAACTCCAAGGCCGAGGCACAGATGGCTACCTACTAATCAGTAAAACATTCCTACCTACTATATTTTATTTTCACAACTTATCTATCACATAATGGGAAAGTACATCAAAAGAAAAGAACATAAGGATCTAAGGCAAAAAGTTTCAAACATTAAATCCCCCTACAACTGCAAACCCTACAACCCCATAAACAATTAAACAATAATCAAAAGCACTTTTCTTTAATAGAAGCATCCTTAATTCCTCTAGCTAAAAATTATAAAAGCGGCTAAGACAGCTACATTTTCTATGCTCCAAAAAATTGCAAAAACAGGCTAGCCTATAAAATAACAATAACTATACTTATTGCCATAGCAATTTCAGCTCTCACTCCCATCACTTGCATTCCCGTGGGTCCACTGGGTGCTACCTGACTGGCCAGGCCCTGGAAAGGAGGCAGATCCGCCTCACCTGTGACCTCCTGTCTTCCTGCTGCCTCCTTGCCTTGAACCAGTCATTATTTTAGAGCAGGGCACTCGTGCAGTGCTCCCAACATCTCCCCCTTTTTGTTTTAATAAGCAAGAGACCGTGCCTGTCTTAGGTGTTCCGAGTTAGGGCTCTCCTTACCCGTCATGGGCTAATCGCGTAGCTGTGAACGCGGCGCCTGTCTTAGGTTGGTAAAGCCTTATCGGATACTTACCCGTCTTTGACTACCAGTCTAGCATGCTTAACCATACCTGGGGGGAGGCCCCTGCTCCCAGGGCCATCAGGTCCTGTCGCATAATGGCATTATCTTGCCGAATGTCTCAGGCACATAAACCAGACATGCAGGAAGATCACGAGGCACAATAACCCTCCAAGGGGCACAAACCCAAGCCAATGTCTGCCCCAGCGGACCACAGATTGTACACCCAGGTGACATAGATGGTTACAATCTTTCCCAAGCAATCAGTGTATAAATTATCAAACAGAACATTTCAAGTCCCATACAAATAAACCAAAAAGCTTCTCCATAAATTAGCTGCAAGTTGGAAACTGAGAGTTCCTCAGATAACATGTCCACCTGTTCTTAGATCAAGTTCACTCATCAGTTCATAATTAGCAAGTCAGTCCAAATATGTTGGTTAAACTGCTCCTGTGTCTGAAGAACCACAGAGGGCTGCCTAGTCATAGTTGCCAATACAGCAGTCACCAGGGCCACAATGACCATGGCGTCAGTAGCGGCAGCTGTAGCTATTGCTGTCACAATGGCAGCGGTAACCCCGAAGTCGTGCTCTGGTCACAGGAGGACTGACAGGTCTTCTTTAACTGCCGCTGGTCTGGAAAAATAGGTCTTCTTTAACTGCCGCTGGTCTGGAAAAATAGGTGGGCACGCACATCATCACAGCCAGCGGGTACTCGATTGTATTCCAATTTTCTGAAAAAGAGCAATCTGTTCCACAAGTTAAATGAATCCCTACCTAACCAGCATTATTAACAAAAAAATAAAACTCTATGGTGCTTTTATTATCATGATCAGAAACCAAGTGGGAAATTCTAAAGGCTTTTAAACTGAAAATAAACTATGGCAGCTGGGTAAAATCAGCAATTGGGCTATCCTATCCCTGGGGGAAGAGGCCATTGGTTATTGGCTCTCCTTAAGTCTTCTCCCAAGTGTTCCCACTGTGGCACATTAAGGAGGCCCTCTTCTAAGGTGGTGAGAGAGATTTTCACCGGGCCTTGCCACACAGGGGAGCTGTTTTCTTCACACCTTCATGCCGTCCACACCCACTGCACGGACCCCGGCATCTCCCCGTTTCTTATTATTAAGCTGAAGGATGCGCAGTTCTCTGCGAGTGGCTTGAATCATGGAGCTCAAACGTCGGAAGATGACCGGGCCAAGAAACAACACAAAAAGGAGAACAATCAGCGTGATTCCCAAATTAGTAAAGAATGAAGAAAATGTCTTATTAGAAATAAAAGATGAAAGGGATTGTAAAAATTGGTTAGCAACGCCTCTCGTGGAAAGGGCCTGAAGATGAGAGTGAGAGATGGCAGAAATCTGGGCATGTAACTGCTGGATGCTAAAAGTAGTAGAAGTGCTATTCCATACACCTTGGAGATGAGTCTTAACATCATTCCAAGAGACATGTGAGTCATTATAAGGTAGAGGAGTGACACAGATCCATTTATGAATACTGTGGCAAGTGGCACCAAATCTAGTTTTTAAGTGTTGAATTTCATTGCCAATATAAATCACTGCTTCCTCTAATGCATTAATCTTAGCCTCTAGATCTTTATCAATACTTTCCTGGGTAAATAATGCAAGGCTAACATTACGAGAAAGAGTATTAACATGATGAGCTGTATGAACTTGTTGTGTTAAGGCAGTCGCTGAAGCTGCAAGAGATCCAATAAGGGTAATAAAGGCTGTGAGACCTAAAAATAAGGAAACCACAAAGCGTTTAGGACGGGATAAAGCTGTAGAAATTGATTCCAATGCATAAAGAGCGGCATCATCATACTATGGTTCGAATTTATAGGTAATATTACATATGAGGGTCTTCTCAAGAAACTGAAAGTACCAGGCATCAAGGAACAATTAAGACAATTAGTGACAACACACTTTGTACGAATTACAGTGTATACAGAGCCATCTCAGGAAAGCTGGAGGGAGCTTAAGGCTCCATCTTGTAAAGGAGGAATGTTACTTATCAACAGTCCTTTTGGAAGTGGCTTGAGTTCTGTGCAGAGATGTCTTCAGTGGTAGAAGGTAGTCAGCAGATGTGCACGTGATGTGTCCTCATGGCAGGTCTTGATCTTCAGACTCAGCCTTTAAAACATTTCTGGGTGGAAGTGTCTGTTGACCTCAGCAAGGGTAGCACTGAGGCCAGATAAACTCTGTTGTTTTGGCCAGAGGGAGGCAAGAAGGAGAGATAGCACCCTGGTACCTAGCTCACAATTCTTTCTCTGGGCCTCTGGGAAAGTGGGCTGTAGAGGCACTCTTTGGGATGTCAGGTTTATAAGTTAGCCATACCTATATAAATTCTGGAGATCTAACTGTATATTCTGAGAGGTCTTTTGGAGTTTTAGAGAGGAAGTAGAAGAGAAGTGAAGAAAAGTTAAAAAATAATTATAAAGATCACGCTCAGTCACAATATTAGGTGAGAACTATTAATTAACAGCTTTAGAAAATGTTTACCCAAAGATCTAACATTTGCTATGAATTTAAAATAAAGATACAACCTTAAATAGTACATAGAATGAGGAGATAACACTATAACCTGAATAACCTGGTTATTAAGTGAACTTGAGCGCAAGTATATGGATGACTTGAAACATTTTCAATGATAGTCTGAGGTGTAAATATGTGAGCCAGAGAACAATCTTAGTTTAGGAGAGAACAATAACGTAGTTTCAGTAATGACCTAAGATATCTAGACATTTTAAAATTATAAGTTGGCTAGAATTACCTGTTGTTCATATTAACATAGGTTTGCCATGGTTGTTCAGCTGGTTTACAAATATAGATGGAAGAGAATACAAAGTGGATTATGATAAAAATTTTACCAAGATGACTTAGGGAGCATATCAGACACGTACAGCTGTTTTTGAAATAATTTTCTGTGATTGTAAAAACAGCAAAAGTCAGTTAAAAATATAGCATTTCCTAACTAGTAAACACAAACAGTAATATATGATAACAATTAAAACAATTTTTTCAATAACTCTAGCTGGGAAAAAGTGCCATAAAATTAAGATCTATCATGTGCCCATTTCTCATTTGATCTCAAGGAACATTGAGGCCAAACAGAACAGTAAAACAACAAACACACACACTTCCTTCTTCTTCTTCTTCTTTTTTTTTTTTTATAGAGGACTGTAAAAGTAGAATTTCAAACAATTTTAACAGAAAGACATACAGCAAGACAGACATAGGTGGCCACCACACTCACTCAATTTTAAAAGCTAATGGGTCATAAAGACGTCTTGTATGGACCCTGACTCAAGAAGTTGTGTTGCATCAAGCTTTCTTGAGTCCCAAATGAGTACTCAAAACAAGCAATCATAGATGTTAAGATATCTGTATATAGGCAGAGGTCAGTGCAAATCCTGCGAGCTAGGAAGCCAGGACTGGCAGTAGGGCCGTGTTAATCATCACGGTGGCCTCCCCAGAATACCAAGCCAGGCTCCAGAACCCAGGATGGCTACTATCCTCTGACTGAGGCCTCCAAAATGTTGCAAAGTGCATGAGAGATCATGTCAGACAAATTTAGGATTTACTAAGGCGCCTTTATAAACCAAGCTTGGTGATAGCAGTACCCATTCAAAATTAATAAGTGAAGAGTCAACAATGATAATTTAGTCTGAATAGAAACCCTGAGAGAAAAAAAATTGGTCATTATTGAAGACATTGATATTAGTTATCCCAACAATATAAATTAGCAAAAGAGACATGCAGTTAATAGCCTGGACATATTTACAAAACTGTAAACATTTATCCTTTCTTGGCTTTTTGGCCTGCATTCTATTATTATTAAGCACTACTTGTCCTGGAACATCGGAAAACACACAAATTTGAATTAGACGTCTGTAAAAAAAAATTAGTAGTATTTTGATATGACAAAATTTTGCCCCCTTTGCATCTAACAGTATCTTCAATATAATCCAAAAGCCTATTCAGTCTTTATATCTAGTAAAACAAACTTTTGAATTTTTCGATGCATATCAAGGATGTTAAGACTTATATCTAGTTGAAATAGAATCTCTATATAAAATAATATAGATTAGATTCAATTATTGGCATTAAGTGATCACTTAAATAACTATAAAATAAGTACATAACTTTTATCAATCTTAAGCCGTGTGAACACAAAGGTCACTTTAATATAGAATCTTATATTCTGAGACACTTCAGCAAAGTCACGTCTGGAGTTCACTGGAGCTAACCAGAAAAAATTAATCATTAATTAAATAAAAACAATTAAGAGGAGATGTTATAATATTTGGTTTTAAAATTTTGTTGTTATAACAGAGGATCAGATTTTAATTCCATGAATCAATGATGAATGTTTTAGGAAATGTTGGAAATAGTATTTTAAATACTATATATCTAAATTAAAGACTAGCAGATAAAAGTACATGGATGCATCCCATACCTGGAAAAATTTTTAACAGTGAATTAAATGTTACTTTTATACCAGTTTATATTTGGTGTAAATGTTACACTTTTAAAGCAATGCCTTAAACAATAGCTTAAGAGTCATATTCTTAAGATTCAAAAATTCAAGATAAAAATTCAATAGAGTTATGAGATGTTAATTTTGTACAAACATTATTTATAAAGGACAAGACGCTAGATATTTTTCTGTGGGCCCAGTTTATCTCCTATCCTGCCGCTTTGTGCTAAAAACGGTTGGGTGTGTGAGGCTTGACAAAGGGAAAAAAAAGTAAAAGGTCCTGGAGAAACTGCACTTGTGGGATGAGTATCCTAACAAAGAGCAGCAGGAGGGGGTCGGGAGCGAGTGTAACTGCTGGGGAGAAGAGAATTTAACCCTGAAGTTGCTGGGCAGGAGGAGGAACTTTGTAGAGGATGCTTGCTGCTGCGAAATGACAGAGGGGTAGAAATGTAAAATGGACAAAATTGTCTAGTTAGTCGATCTGGAATCCGAGTCAGCAAGTCCAAGCCCTGTGAAAAAAAAATGAAAGCATTCTCTCCTCGAAAAGTTAAGAGCAAATCAGGTCCTTTCCATTGGCCAGTAAGGACGTTTTCAAAATTTATGATTAGAGAAGCTATTCTGTCAGATGACCATCTGTAAAGAGTAAAGAAGTTGGTTAAGGAAACAAAAAAAAAAAAGGTTAAAAACAAAGGGGTTAAGGAACAAATCTTTTGAAATATAACTGTATGACTTAAGAAAATGTAAATATGACTTAACAAAATGTAGCTAACTGGTTTGAAATTGTATCTACAAGGGTTAAGAGTGCTATTTTTCTTGTCTCAACCTTGGATATTAAAAAAGTAAGCTGTTTAGAGCTATAAAGAATAATTATTTTATTTACATCTTTGAAAAAAGGCTTCTTATTCTTATAACATCTCTTTATAATTAAGGTGGAGACCAAAGCATAATAAGGAGTAATAACCTTTTCATACATGGAGAGGAGATGTAGCCACTCTAAACGCCCTTGTTGCCACAAGCATCCAGTTGGAATATGAACAGTAGGTAGTATAATTAATTGCCAAGGAAAATGCAAACTTTTAATTATTTTCACAATTAATATCAGGTTTTAAGTCTGTTACTCTTCTATAGGCACAGCTTGGGTAAGATATTGCTGTCTTTTAAACCTCTGGTTGTTCAAGGCCCGAGACTGGCCCCGCCAGGAGTTTCCTGACCACAGGCACTGGCCACCATGATCAATTTTAGATTTACATTTACATACTTTTGTCCAATGTATATCTCTATGGCATTTAGGACTTATCTTAAGGCAGTGATCCTTAGCAGTATTGGTGCCACATTTTTGAGCTAAAGGAGCCGCAGTTCGGCATTGTTTTGGAAGGTGGCTGGGTTTCCCACAATTAAAACTTTTAGCATTCATTTGCTTCTGAATAACAGTGGTTTGAAACCCTGCAAGGTGAGCAGGATGTTTGAAACTCCCTATGTTACCACAAGCCTTTAGATAACTCATAACTTGTTCACCAAATTTTTGGGTATTACGTTTTCTACAGTCTTTCCACATATGTCCCAATTTGCCACAATTATGACATTTAAGTCTGTTTTGCTTTAACCCATTGCTTAATGCAGCACTCAACATCTGGGTTTTGTACCTTTTAGAGACAATATCCATACATGACCCCATTACTTGGGGGGCCCAGGACAGGGGCTGCTTCCCGTTTCCCTGCTTCTGACCCTGTACAGACTGATGACTCAATTTAGATCGACTGCGAGGCAATAGAACTGTCCCATTCTTGTGGAATTTAGACTGACAAGCCCTCTGCCAATGAAATCCCTTCTCACACCGCGGACAGACAGTGCTAGGAATATTTAAATTGGGTTTAGCAATGTCCATATAAGTTTTTTCCTGTTTGAAATTTTGGGATGAGTTTCTGGCAGGACAGCTGTGACTGAAATGCCCTGTTCCACCACAAGAATAGCAATTGGTTCTTTTCTTATTTCTTTGATTACCTCTTATTTTCTTTAAAATCTGAGTGGCAGTTTGGCCCTGAAGAGCTGCAGCAATAGTTAACCCTTGCATGTAAGTTGGAGTTACCTCGGCACAAGCTCTAACATAATCTGACAAGTCTCCTGTCCTTCTTATTGGTTGAAGTAAAGTTTGGCAAGTTGGAGTAGCATTTTCAAAAGCTAACTGTTTAACTATAAGATCTGTAGCTGTACTGTTCATTACTGTCCGGCTCACTGCTTCTGTGAGTCGAGCTACAAAATCTTCAAAAGGCTCCTCAGCTTTCTGTTTAACATTTACAAAACCTGAAGACTTTTGATCTGGAGACGGCAGGCGTTTCCATGCTCCTAATGCCAGGGAGGAGATAAGCTGTAATGTCTCCTTAGGCAAGGTAAGTTGTTCTGAAACGCCAAGATGAGTACCCTGTCCTAGAAGCATGTCTAGCGTAAGAAACTTGCCACGCCTCACAGGTCCATGAGACTTTACTTCTGCCTTAGCTAATTCCTCATATTCCATTTTCCACAAAAGAAAGTTTCCTCCGGTGAGGCAAGCCTTAGCAACCTGAAACCAATCATACGGAGTCATCCACTTTGCTGCTAGTCCTTCCACCATTGCCATAGTGTACGGGGAGTTTGGCCCATAGTCAGAGACAGCATGCTTTAGCTCTTTAATAAGCTTATAAGGCAACGGTTCCCATTCAGGTTCATCCCATTCATAGACAACAGGAAAACAGAAAAAATCACCTTCCTTATGTGCTTGCTGCATTGCCCCTCTAAAGCCAATCTTTGCTGGATCTGGTCTAGCTAGAAAGGACTCACAAGGCTTAGCAGAATACCTTGAAGGCTTATCATTAACAGCAGGAGACCTTTTATCATGTAATTCAGCCATTTGTCCCTTTTCACAGTCTCCAACTACTAATCTAAATATTTCTGGCTTTAAAAAATCTTCTTCTTCATCTGTTAAACTTTCGTGATCATTGTTACAAAATTTTACGTTATTTTCAGGATGGACACTTTCCACTGAACCATAACTAAAGCTTAAGCCTCCCTTCTCGGGATCAATAAGGGGAGTATGTTCTCTCTGCTGAGCTGAAGGAGTAGGATAATGCTCAGGTCCCACATCTAGTGCCTGCCGTAAAACATTCCAGATGGCATATGCAGAGGATGGCATGCCCACTCTTCCATTATTCCGATACCACCTTTTCATATCATTCCCTACCTGATCCCATGTGTGTAAGTCTAAAGTTCCTTCCTCTGGGAACCAAGGACTAACTGTCCGTATAAACTGCAAAAATCCTGAAAGCTCTTTTTTACTAACCTTAATGCCTCTCTTTTGTAAAGTATGCTTAATAATATCAGCGTACAGGCTTCTGTCACTGGATGCACTCTGTCCCATTTTTACTCTATAGCAACAGAGGGTACAAAGCTTCTCAAGAAATGTTCTGACTATTCACCCCTCCTAACCTGACCTTCTGTCAGGGGGCCTGCAGCACCCTGGGTGAAGTCCTATCCACGCCGTAAAGAGAAAGAAAAGACCTACCTTCATCGAGCCCTCACGTTGGGCGCCACTTGCCGGAGTCCAGCTCCAGCCGAGAGTTCGGAGCTCGGGAAGGGTGCGTGGCGTCGGCGATAAAGAAAGACACAGACACTGACACTTGGTGCGTTCTTGCTATATGCTTTTTTTCTCCAAAAGAAGCTGTCCTTTTTATTTACTTAGACACATCACTAGCCTCTGCACAAACGTTTGATTTTTTATCTTTAACTTTAGAACTAAGACAGCATATACAGATGTCCAATTAATTTTTACTTCATGGTCAACCAGGTGCTCTTAAAGATAATTCTATAAGTTACTATAATCAGTTTCTTTAAAGCAAACCATTATTCATTCTTCAGAAGTAGCCATTAAGTGACAGCCAGAACTCCAAGGCCGAGGCACAGATGGCTACCTACTAATCAGTAAAACATTCCTACCTACTATATTTTATTTTCACAACTTATCTATCACATAATGGGAAAGTACATCAAAAGAAAAGAACATAAGGATCTAAGGCAAAAAGTTTCAAACATTAAATCCCCCTACAACTGCAAACCCTACAACCCCATAAACAATTAAACAATAATCAAAAGCACTTTTCTTTAATAGAAGCATCCTTAATTCCTCTAGCTAAAAATTATAAAAGCGGCTAAGACAGCTACATTTTCTATGCTCCAAAAAATTGCAAAAACAGGCTAGCCTATAAAATAACAATAACTATACTTATTGCCATAGCAATTTCAGCTCTCACTCCCATCACTTGCATTCCCGTGGGTCCACTGGGTGCTACCTGACTGGCCAGGCCCTGGAAAGGAGGCAGATCCGCCTCACCTGTGACCTCCTGTCTTCCTGCTGCCTCCTTGCCTTGAACCAGTCATTATTTTAGAGCAGGGCACTCGTGCAGTGCTCCCAACAGTGGGACATAAATCTAAACATGAAAGTCATTTATACTTCATATATATATTTTATATAATACTCTGAAGGTACTGTTATAGTACAATATTTTTAGTGCACCTACATTTTGTACAGATTGCCACATGAGGCTGTGTTGGGTTTCCACTTAAGGTATCATTCCGGTGCTCAAAAAGTTATGAATTTGGGAGCATCTTAATTCTCAGATTAAGGATGCTCAACCTGTACTGGTGTTGTCTTAGTTTGCATGCCCCTAAGCAAAAATCCTAAGCCAAGTTTTTAGTACAACTAGTTTAGCTAAGAGGTGGCTCCAGGAAACATTTTTGATAGGCACATGATCGGGGAGAGAAGGACGTCTTATTCCAGAACACCTACTGTGAGCAACTGTTGATCTCACTGGGGACCTCTGGGAGACAGTGTGGAACTTGCAAGGACATGTCCCATCTGAAGGCTAAAGAAGCCCAGCATCCAACCAGTTTGAATCAGCCTTCAACAGACAACTCTAGCCAGGCACATCCGTTCTTCCCAGCCTCATCCATTGACTCAACACTAGCCAAACCCTAGCAATTGTCTGATAAATATCAAAGAACAGATTGCAAAGGAAAACACATTCCAAAGAAATCTGAAATGAGTAACACACCACCAAGAATGAGAACAGAGTTGGAGAATACAGAGTGTCTGATTTCAAAAGTTAGTGTAAAGCTACAATGATTAAGACAACATGGTATCCAGTGGGGGGGAAAGATAGTCACTGAGTCAATGTAATAAAATAGAGATCCCAAAATTAACTCATAAAATAGGATCAATTTACATACTTTCACAAAGGCTGCAAGGTAATTCAATGAAAATGTGTCATTTTTTTCTCAAAAAACAGTGCTGGAGCTTAGATGTACACCTTAACTCTTTTACAAAAATGAACTGAAAATGGATTATATACTAAGTTATAAAGTGTTATAGAACTTGTACAAGAAAAAAATGAGAGAACATTTATTTGAATTTGGGTTGGTGATGAATTTGATATAATGCCAAAAATATAACCTTTAAAAGTGGAATTTATACAGAACTGTTAAAATT